>NC_069503.1:431513467-431877633 GCF_027579735.1 Bombina bombina
AGCTCATGGACTCTTGCTGATTACATGAAAGAAAACATAATTTATGTAAGAACTTACCTGATAAATTAATTTATTTCATATTGGCAAGAGTCCATGAGGCCACCCTTTTTATGGTGGTCATGATTTTTTTGTATAAAGCACAATTATTTCCAAATTCCTTTTGTGGATGCTTTTTACTCCTTTCTTTATCACCCCACTACTTGGCTATTAGTTAAACTGAATTGTATGTGTGGAGGGGTGTATTTATAGGCATTCTGAGGTTTGGGAAACTTAGCCCCTCCTGGTAGGATTGTATATCCCATACGTCACGAGCTCATGAAAGAAATGAATTTATCAGGTAAGTTCTTACATAAATTATGGGGGGGGGTTTTGCTGGTGCACTGAGCATACTTAAAGGGACAGTCAAGTCAAAACTAATTTTTCATGATATACAATCCTACCAGGAGGGGCAAAGTTTCCCAAACCTCAAAATGCCTATAAATACACCCCTCACCACACCCACAATTCAGTTTAATGAATAGCCAAGTAGTGGGGTAATAAAGAAAGGAGTAAAAAGCATCAACAAAGGAATTTAGAAATAATTGTGCTTTATACAAAAAAATCATAAACACCATAATGAATTTATCAGGTAAGTTCTTACATAAATTATGTTTTCTTTCATGTAATTGGCAAGAGTCCATGAGCTAGTGACGTATGGGATAGCAGTACCAAGATGTGGAACTCCACGTAAGAGTCACTAGAGAGGGAGGGATAAAATAAAAACAGACATTTTTCACTGAAAAATTAATCCACAACCCAAAATATAAGTTTATTCTCATGAATGAAAAGAAAAAAACATAAGCAGAAGAATCAAACTGAAACGGCTGCCTGAAGAACCTTTCTACCAAAAACTGCTTCCAACGAAGCGAATACATCAAAATGGTAGAATTTAGTAAATGTATGCAAAGAAGACCAGGTTACGACTTTGCAAATCTGATCAACCGAAGCTTCATTCTTAAAAAGCCCACGAATTGGAGACTGATCTAATAGAATGAGCTATAGTTCTCTGAAGCGGTACTTAACCCAACCCCAAATAAGCTGAATGAATCAAAAGCTTTAACCACAAAGTCAAGGAAATGGCAGAGGCCTTCTGACCTTTCCTAGAACCAGAAAAGATAACAAATAGACTAGAAGTCTTCCTGAAATCTTTAGTAGCTTCAACATAATATTTCAAACTCTTACCATATCTAAAGAATGTAAGGATTTCTCCAAAGAATTCCTAGGAATAGAACACAAGGAAAGGACAACAATTACTCAATGTTGTTTAGAATTTCACAACCTTAGGTAATAATTTAAATGAAGTCCGCAAAACCACCTAATCCTGATTGTCAGTATATTTATGAAAATCTTAGTAGTGCTATCCAAATAATATATAAGTTTATGGCAGGGTTATAAACACAATCTTAAAATAATTTTCCTTAAAAATTGAAACCCTAATCAACCATGCATCTACTAGACCATACAATTAATATAAATATCTGAATTCTTTTATTTAGTTAATATCCATAAACATATTGAAGTATATTCGCAATAAAAGGAAATGAAACAAAATTTATATGCGTTAAAACCAACTCTTAAGATATGCTATCCTTCTTACAAAACCCAGAAAGATATACCTTCACAATTCAGCCTTTTATTTATTTAACACAATGGGACTAAAAACCTTTAACATCCAAGCAATACAATTCTAAACAGTGTTTATAAAACAATAGGATAATATATATATTCTGCTATTTAACTGCAATTTATCCTAATACAAAATTAACTGACAATATCAGAACTTGCATAGATGAGTTACTTGGTCAATCAAACGCAGATTTAAACTATATATATATATATATATATATAGGCTGTGAAATGCTAACTAAAACACACTGTTTCTTTAAATCTATTAAATACAAATTGACTATGCATATAACTTATCTTATAATAAAACTTTTATATACATCACCAAATAACAGCAATCCAGTTCCCAATTTTCGCAACGGATCCAATTTCACACCTCATATAAAATAAGTGTAATTGCAATGGAATAGGAGAAATATGGCCCACTTTGTTTTTGTAGTTTGACTGTGTCCCACGCAAAAAAGTTTCAGTCAGTTACAAAACTCTGTAGACCAGTGTGTCCCCTTCCTTCTGCATCAACTTATTAGTCTAATCATAGGTGTGAAATATGGGTGGCCCTTCGAAACCTTGTCCCTCTATTGGATAATCTGAATATCCCATTTCCAACAGCCAAAAAGCTTTCTGGCTGTAGTTCTCTCATGGCAACACTGGGTGGCATCATTACAAACATACATAGCAACATTTGAATCAACTTAAATCAGTATTTCTATTAAATGGTTATTCATTTTATCATAATTTATTGCAACAACTATTCACAATATTTGTTTTGGATAAGTTATATCTTAATGAATTTTCTGGTTATTCTGATACCAAATATGTTATATTATTAACATTTTATTATATTAAGGCAATTTAATACTGTTAATTATTAGCTTAAAATGCATTACAATTTTATCGGTATCCTGGCATTTATATGTGAATAATAGCTTATTTTTAATTCAGTATTGTACTGTATTCCAAGTGAATCCTGTCTATGTAGATCTGAAATAAAAATAAATGTTAATAATCACTTCTCTTCAGGTCCATAAACATCTATTCATGTTCTTAAACACACAGAGGCTAAGATATTCATGCTTTCAAAACATACACATATATATATCATATATATATATATATATATATATATATATATATATATACACACATCTCATGTCCATTAAAACATATACAGTTGCTTTGAAATCATAATGTAAGCCATTTGTCTTCACTGTGTTATTCTAACATTTTAACTACTCTTTCAGTAACTTCAGTTGCCAGACTTTTTGTCTCATACTCACCACATGGGGTCAATCCACGAGTAGTTGTAAAAGTCTTAATGCAGCATATTTCCTGTAAGTACTATGCTTATCCAACAATTTTAGATTTTATCCTTTTAAGTGATGGTCTTAAATTGGGTATACCAAATGTCTTAGAGTCATAAAAGTTAAATGAGCATGGTCACTGAATTAGTTCCTTTTGGAAAATGTCTGTGTGCTCACACCACAGGGGTCGTGCTTCTAAAGGCTATGCTGATTTCCAATCCTGATAAACGTGTATTAGAAGCTGTGTTCAACAAACTCATGTTCAATTAATCCTGAGGTCTCATCTAACATATACAGTGTATAAAATATACATATATATATATACATATACATATATATGTACACATATGTAATATTCATCATAATATTCATATACTCTGACATAAATCCCCCTTCCAACTTCAAATAGATGTAGGACACATGTATTTGAATTGGCTTAAAGTCAGTGGTATTTGATGAGGATCAACCGTATACCTCATAGACAGTCTCTTATGAAGAAAGTTTGTTATTTTGAGCCTTCATGTTTATCAGTTAGGCATCTTTGAACTACAGTATGTCTTTAGTTCATTTGGGGATATGACACTTCATTCTCCCTCTATGACTTGTAGTTGGGATCTTGGATGACACGCTCGCAATTGATTGATATGGGCCCATTTATCTATGAAACTTTCATTTTTGGGGATCCGTATTTTATAGGCCACTGGAGATATTTTGTCAGTAATGACAAAAGGACCTTTCCATGAGGGAAGAAATTTCTTCTCCCTAACCTGATCTCTTCCAAAGTTATAAAGATAAACCTTATCATTTATTTCATATTCCTTTTTGGAGGTTTTGAGATCATAGTAGGTTTTGGTGGCAGTTGCGGTTCTTTCTAAATTCCTTTGAGCAAATGCAAAGGCATATTGCAGGTGTTTTCTTAAGTTCTCCACATATTGATGTGTATTGGCAGCGTTTATCAAGTTTTGGTCTGATGTACGGTACAGCAGATGCTGAGGTAGAACCATTCTTCTACCAGTCATCAGTTCAAAAGGTGACATTTGGGTAGCACTACTTGGAGTTGCTCTTAATGCCATTAAGACTAGAGGTAGTTTTACATCCCAGTCTTTACCTGTTTCACTCACAAACTTTTTGAGGATTTTAACAATGGACTGGTTGTAACGCTCTACACCACCACTTGAGGCAGCTCTATAAGCAATATGGAGCTTTCTTTTAACCCCTAGTATTTTCCACATTTTGGTCATCACTTCGCTAGTGAAGTGGGTCCCCCGATCTGATTCGATTCTTTGGGGCAAACCAAATCTGGAAAATACATGGTTGATGAGCAATGCTGCACATGTTTCAGCACTATTGTTAGGTGCACTAATGCACTCTACCCATTTAGTGAACAGGCATGTCACTGTTAACATGTACTTGTTACCTCTTGATGACCTTGTTACCGGACCAATAAAATCAATTTGTATATCTGACCATGGCATTACCATCCCCCTTTTCTGCAATGGCGCTCTATGCGTTGGTGCAGTGGGTTGGAACTGTAGGCAGATTAAACACCCTTGACAGTAGGTTTGAACATCTTTCAACATGTGTGGCCAAAAAGCGTAATCACGCAATATTTCATACGTGAGTTTGGCACCACGATGACCAGATGTGGGAGCATCATGGGCATGTTGAAGCATTAGACCCCTGAACTTGGTGGGTACTACCCACTGCTGGATGCCAGTTTTGGAGGTTCTAATTAACAAACCATCCTGTAACTTGAATTGTGATTTAGATTTTATTAAGATTCTAAGATCTTCTTTGCCAATGCAATCATCTTTTGAGATGGGGTTGCTTTCAGGATCTTCTATGTGTTTATAGAAGATGCCTACAATGGGGTCTTCTTTTTGACTAGTGATCAGGTCCTCACTAGGAGAATCCTGACTCCATTGTACCAAATTAGGCTCACTCTGTTGTTTTGCCTGGTTTCTGGTAATGGCTTCTACCTGAATTGCACCCATTAAGTGGTCAATATTAAGGAGTTCTCCAGTTATGGCTCCTTGTTTGGCTAATGAATCCGCAAGGTCATTGCCTTCCTTATCCGGACCTAGAATTCTGGAATGACCCTTGGTCTTTTTCCAGTGTATGGTTAAATCATTGGATACCACCAGATTATCAATCTCGCAGAACAATTTGCCATGCTTGACTGGTTTGTTATTGCTTTTCTGCATGCCATTTCTTTTCCAAGTTGGCAGGTATTCAACAAAACTGTCACGCACATAATTTGAGTCAGTTATGATCACAAATTCATGAATACCATGTTCAATAGCCATTTCAATGGTTTTGAAAACAGCAGTTAGTTCTGCAACTTGACTGGATCTTGGTCCAATGTTGAAACCTATAGACATATTTGGGAATCCATTTGTCCCAGTTATACCAATGCCAGCGACTAATCTGCGCTCACTATCAATAGTGGCATGGTAAGAACAACCATCAACATATACCCAAGGTAATGTTTGACAATGGTCCTCATTGTACATTTTATATGGGGAAAGCAATTGTTCCTCCAGAAAATCATCTTCTGATAATTCTTCCCCAGGATCTCTAGCAGTACAGTCGTGGAGCTCAGCAAGCCCTTGTGCGACTGGATTCTTTTTATTCTGCTTGTAGCGAATTTCTAATGGCCAGCCTTGCAAGGAAAGAGTCCACGCTGTTATGCGGCTATTAGATAAATTCCCATCTCTTATTCTCTCACTTTGCAAATATAGCAAAGGCTGGTGGGCCGTTTCTACAATAATTTTCTCGCCCTGTATATAGCTGCGGAAATTTTGTAGAGCCCATACAGTAGATAAGAGGGCTTTTTCGCAATCGTTAAACTTTATTTCTACTGGGGATAGATTTTTGCTCGCATAAGCAATGGCTTTGTTGAAATTATCATGCTTTTGGTATAAAACAGCACTCCTGCTTATATCTGTGTAACCTGTTTCTAAGTAGAAAGGTTTGCCACCTTCAGGGTACGCTAAGCAAGGTGCTTGAGTGAGTTTTCTCTTCAGCTCTCTGATGGCTGTCTCTTGAGACTCACTCCAGTGCCATTTCACATCTTTCTTTAGAAGAAGTAGTAGTGGTTTAGCTAATTCCGCATAATTATCAATGAATTTGCGAGAATAATTCGTCATACCCAGGAATGATCTCAATTCCTTTAAGTTAGTTGGGTTTTTAGAATTCACTATCGCTTCCACCTTTTTCTTCTGGGGATTTAATCCGTCAGAGGTAACTTCATGTCCCAAGAAGTTTACACGAGTGCGGCACCATTGAGCTTTTTGCAGGGATAATTTGACACCTGCCCTTTTAAGTTGGCTGAGGACGTGTTTAAGCTCTGTGATGTGTTTTTCAAAGTCTGTGCTTTTGATTAAAACATCATCAACATAAGATAAGGTCCCCCTTTCCAGTGCGTCAGGCATAGCCTTATGCATGAATACAGCAAATTCATGTCCAGAATTTATGTATCCAAATGGAAGTCTCTGGAATGCATACTGAACCTTTTGGAAGGAGAATGCTAGCTTATATTGGTCCTCTTCATGTACCTTTATGGTCCAATATCCCTGTGCACAATCAATGGCAGTGAATATTTTGGATCCTTGCATTTGTGCTAGGCACTGGTCAATGTATGGTACAGGCCAGCCAGACATGTATACTCGTTTGTTTAGCTGTCTTAAGTCAGCACACAAAGGATTATTATAAGAGCTGTGCACCTGTCTGATAATACCTCTTTCTTCCAAATTCCTTATGATCTCTGCAAGAGAATCATATGAGGCTAAGGGAAGTCTGTATTGTTTGACAAATACAGGTGGCGCATTAGGATCTGTTTGTATCCTTGCAATGTGCAAGTCTGTAGTACCACAGTCATAAGAATCCTTAGCGAAAATATCCTTGTATTCCATTAGGAGTTCTCGCAGCTGTTGGCGTTCATCATCGCTGGAACAGCAATTAGCTAAGGATATTTGCTCTTCGACTATTTGCTGAAATCCTGGAAAGATTTCAGGCTGTCCTATTTCATAGGCTTCTTCCAACCTAGAGGTGAGATCCCCTTGATTATAGTTTACATTGCTCCCATGACTCTGGGTATTGGGGTAATCTTGCTGTTTGATTGGCTGATCAAACACTAGAGAGGCTTCTTCAATTTTACAGATGCCTTCCTCTGAGCTGAAGGGATAAATAGACTGAACATTAAATAGACCCTCTGGCATAGATGCAAAGGATTGTTCTATTAATTGTTCTTCAGTTAGGTATCCTTCAGGTATTAGCCCAATTACATTATTCTGGAATCCAAAAGTGTAATAACTTGATTCCAGTGCATATCCTATGGTAGTTCCTTTGGATAAGGTTATATCCTGTGGGGTCATGTTATGTACAATAATATGTATTGGAACAGTTCCAATATTCACCATAGGAGTGTAAGTCACTGTGACACCCAGATTTTGTATTCTATGGGAGAGGCAAATCAGTGTTTCAGAAGTTTTTAATTTCTGACCTCTCTTTACCTGTAAGGGTAAAAGAAATTTATCAGCCCCAGCAGGAATTATAACATCGCTAGATACCTGCATATTCACAGCATATGGCAATTGCTGGTTTGATTTCAGGGCTGCATTTTCATCCTGAAATACTTCAGGGTCCCCCTTTAACCTTCTCCAAAGGCAAGAGTTAATCAAATCTATTTGTATGGCATATCTATGTAAGATATCATTGCCAATGTATATCTGATTATGGGGAGTATTTAAAACTAAAAACAGGTGCTTCACTGACTTATTACCAATAGAGATAGATAATAAGCACTTAGCTGTGATGTTATAGCTTTCAGACCTGTCATCCAGGCCGTTGACACAGTGGTCTTGGGGAGAAAGATATTTAATCACTTTAGGTTCAGCTATCTGCGCTAATAAACCTTCGCTTATATAGCTAGCTTCCTGTTTTAAGTTTATTTTAGCATACTTGGTTTTACCAAGGTCATGCACTTGTATAGGGATAAATAGATCCTCTTTAACTCTCTCAATCCCTGTGAGGTATTGAGCGTGGCCTCCCCCCTTAGGGATTTTATGATCCCCCTTGTGGAGTGATATGGTTAATACATCGCCATCTAGGGAAATATTCGCTATCTTTCCAGGCGAAATTTTAAAAGTATTACCATCAGAGCCACTAAAAGGAGTCTGATCATCTATTTGTAGAATAGTGATTTCAGGTACAGAGTTATTCCTGAAATGAATCTCCACAGCATCTGGTTTCTCTTCTACCACGTGACAGCTATGTCGGGCGTGAGATATACCAGATTTTTCATAATTGATAGGCCATTTAACTTGTGACCAAATTACATTATTTATGCAATCAATTATGGTGCTTAATCGTTTCAGGAGATCACTACCAATAATTAAACGATCAGTTGGCAGATCCACTATAATGACAGGGTGTCTTATGACCCTGTTCCCCAATTTAAATTTTAACCATGCGGTACCGTAAACTTTTAGGGAGTCACCCCCAACACCTATTAGAGAACCGTCAAATTCTTTTATTTTAGGTTTGTGGGGTGTTAGCTCATTTAGCTGTGTGTAGTACCTGTGGGATAAGATAGTTGCCTGTGACCCAGTGTCAATTAATCCCCTGATAGGGTTGGAGACTGAATCTTGCAGCTCAACTAATACATAATATCTTCCTGCAGTTTCTACCATTTCACACATAAAATTGGCATTCTCACACATCTGTGGGCTTCGCCACGTGTTACCTGGATTCGCCGTGTCATTCGATGCAGAGGAACCTTCATACCTACCTGTTTCCTCTATGACAGAGTCGGTTGGATTCTTTTGTACTGCATCTGTGGAGATAAGGTTAGGAGAGAGCTGCAAGGGAAGAGATTTGTTAACTTTTCCCGGATAAGGTTGCTTGTCACCACAGTTAAATTGTCCGTTTTCGGTCTGTGGGGAGAGAACATGATTAGTATCATTGATATTTATTATTACATTTTGTATATTTCTCCCCTCCCCTTCAGGTGATACTGCAGTATTTATGACTGTGCCTGTGGTCCACTGCTGACCACTGGCTGTACCCCTAAAAAAGTATTGTTCGGTTGCTGAGCCGTAGATTTTTGACTCATATTAGCGATTTGTTCGCTCAACCGATTTAACTGGGTAAACAGCATATCTACCTGATTGTACAAGTTACCTCTACCCCTGGGCCTATCTCCTGGTGCCCCATTGTACTGATTCCTGGACCATTGGGTTCCCTCAGAATCAGGGCCGTTATTTCTATTCTGTCGTGGTTGCCCCTGGGGTTCAGCTTGTTCAGCATTAGTATTTTGGGGAGCATTATATACCTGGGGTGTCTGGTTACCCTGAGAATATCTTCGCCGTCTATTGTATCTACCCTTGCGCGGATACCAATTATTTGGTGGGTATTCTCTTTGTGAGTAATTATTCACCTGATTATGTCCCCCACTTTGGTTATAGTCTCCCTGCGCCTCAACCTGTGTAGGGGGAGGGGCGGAATTAAACCTCTGTGGAGATGGCCTGTTTTGACTGGCCACCTCTGCATAAGTTCTGTTTTTAGACTCCAAATTGAGGGGTTTAGGTGACGCTCTAGTTTCTGCTACAATTTTGGATTTTGATTCCTTTTTAACCCCCTGCTCACTGGACTGCTGAATAGAGTATAACTTCATACTCTCTTTGATCAGCCATTCCAATGAGCAGTCCTCATCAAAATCTCTAGCTAAGTTGATTTTGATGGGTGTAGGCAATGCTTCAAAAAATAAATTTACAAATTCTGAGCCATCAAATCTGGGATTATCTTCAGCCATACTGTACGCATTTTTCAATACAGAAAGGAATTCGATTGGACTCTGATTCGCACAACACTTTAAACCATATACCGCTATCTTCGCGGCAGTTTTAGTGCGATATTGCCCGAATTCTTTTCTGCATTGTTGTTTTACCCCATTCCAGGAATGAATATTCATATCCTTTAGTGAGGCAAAGAATTTGTGATGCTTACTGTCAAATACCCAAGGTAGAAATTCAATTTTCAATTTCTCACTTGTAACATTCATTATAGCTAACGCATTTTCAAAAGCCTGTAAATGATCAATTACAGATGTTGTTCCCTTATTGGAGAATATAGGTACTGCGCGTTGTACGAAGGTGATTATTTTATGGGAATCATAGACTTTATCAGACTTACTCTGGGTTTCTCTGTTAGAGTTTCCCTCCCCCGCACCAGCTGCGCTACAGCTGTCCTCTGGATTTACATCCTGAGGGGATTGTCTATTTGGGAAATCTATTTCTGACCCGTTAGGGGTCATTTGTCTATGTTGTTCTATATATTTTCGTACCTCGTCCCTGACGCGTTCGCTAAAGGAGTTAGCATTATCTGCATTATTCTCACTGCTAATATAAGGGTTTTCATTATGGCGATATGACCTTTTTAAATCGCTTAATTCTCTCTGGCTTTGCGCAAGCTGTTTATTTAAATCTTGTATCTGCGCGATTAAGTCCATATTGTGCTTATCTAAGGTGGCTAGGTTTTGGGCAAATTCATCCATTTTATTTTTGGCTATTTTTAAACACTCTTCGCGTCTGCGCGAGGAACGAATACTATTTTCTAGCTCCTGTATTTGCAATCGTTTGTCTGTGACACAAAACGACATTTCGTCAATTATGCATATTAAAAGGGGCCAAGATTTTAGTATTAGTTCTTCTCGCTTTTTGGGATCTTTGCATTGATTAATCATTAATAATTCCTGGAAGAATTCATTCTCTTCATTCCACATATTATTATTAACGGTAATATTTTTAGCCCTAGTTTCAAGCATATCCACAAAATCATTTAATTCACCCGCAATATTAAACTTCCCTTTAAGGTAACTTAAGATATCTTTCTTAAGGACCTGACCTTTAGTAATAGGTATGGTTATGGGACCAATTTCATTGCTATGTATAGAATTAAATGAGTCACTTCTGGCTACAGACATTATTGTATTGGTTTAGTATTTAGTTAAACTAAAACGCTAATACAATTTTTGCCAATAAAAAGAGAGAAGAAAAAAAAAAAATATTTAAAAAAAAAAAAATATATTAATTTTGAAATATGAAAAATTAATATTTCGAAATATGAAAAATTAATATTTTTGATTAACTTTGAAAATATGAAAAATTAATATTTTTGATTAATTTTTAAATATGAAAAATTAATATTTTTATTAATTTTTCAAAATTAATCTTTAATAATATTTCAAGATATTAATATCAATCTCGAAATATGAAAATCAATATTTCAACTCTTCAAAAATTATATCTTCAAAATATTAATATCGAAATATGAAACTTTTTCTCTCTTTTATAATAATTTCTATTTACTTACAAATATATTATATCAAATATGATGGAATATTAATAAATCTCAGCGGTGCCTCCAATTATTATGTCAGTATATTTATGAAAATCTTAGTAGTGCTATCCAAATAATATATAAGTTTATGGCAGGGTTATAAACACAATCTTAAAATAATTTTCCTTAAAAATTGAAACCCTAATCAACCATGCATCTACTAGACCATACAATTAATATAAATATCTGAATTCTTTTATTTAGTTAATATCCATAAACATATTGAAGTATATTCGCAATAAAAGGAAATGAAACAAAATTTATATGCGTTAAAACCAACTCTTAAGATATGCTATCCTTCTTACAAAACCCAGAAAGATATACCTTCACAATTCAGCCTTTTATTTATTTAACACAATGGGACTAAAAACCTTTAACATCCAAGCAATACAATTCTAAACAGTGTTTATAAAACAATAGGATAATATATATATTCTGCTATTTAACTGCAATTTATCCTAATACAAAATTAACTGACAATATCAGAACTTGCATAGATGAGTTACTTGGTCAATCAAACGCAGATTTAAACAATATATATATATATATATATATATATATATATATATATATATATATATATATATATATATATATATATATATATATATATATATATATAGGCTGTGAAATGCTAACTAAAACACACTGTTTCTTTAAATCTATTAAATACAAATTGACTATGCATATAACTTATCTTATAATAAAACTTTTATATACATCACCAAATAACAGCAATCCAGTTCCCAATTTTCGCAACGGATCCAATTTCACACCTCATATAAAATAAGTGTAATTGCAATGGAATAGGAGAAATATGGCCCACTTTGTTTTTGTAGTTTGACTGTGTCCCACGCAAAAAAGTTTCAGTCAGTTACAAAACTCTGTAGACCAGTGTGTCCCCTTCCTTCTGCATCAACTTATTAGTCTAATCATAGGTGTGAAATATGGGTGGCCCTTCGAAACCTTGTCCCTCTATTGGATAATCTGAATATCCCATTTCCAACAGCCAAAAAGCTTTCTGGCTGTAGTTCTCTCATGGCAACACTGGGTGGCATCATTACAAACATACATAGCAACATTTGAATCAACTTAAATCAGTATTTCTATTAAATGGTTATTCATTTTATCATAATTTATTGCAACAACTATTCACAATATTTGTTTTGGATAAGTTATATCTTAATGAATTTTCTGATTATTCTGATACCAAATATGTTATATTATTAACATTTTATTATATTAAGGCAATTTAATACTGTTAATTATTAGCTTAAAATGCATTACAATTTTATCGGTATCCTGGCATTTATATGTGAATAATAGCTTATTTTTAATTCAGTATTGTACTGTATTCCAAGTGAATCCTGTCTATGTAGATCTGAAATAAAAATAAATGTTAATAATCACTTCTCTTCAGGTCCATAAACATCTATTCATGTTCTTAAACACACAGAGGCTAAGATATTCATGCTTTCAAAACATACACATATATTATATATATATATATATATATATATATATATATATATATACATATACACACACATCTCATGTCCATTAAAACATATACAGTTGCTTTGAAATCATAATGTAAGCCATTTGTCTTCACTGTGTTATTCTAACATTTTAACTACTCTTTCAGTAACTTCAGTTGCCAGACTTTTTGTCTCATACTCACCACATGGGGTCAATCCACGAGTAGTTGTAAAAGTCTTAATGCAGCATATTTCCTGTAAGTACTATGCTTATCCAACAATTTTAGATTTTATCCTTTTAAGTGATGGTCTTAAATTGGGTATACCAAATGTCTTAGAGTCATAAAAGTTAAATGAGCATGGTCACTGAATTAGTTCCTTTTGGAAAATGTCTGTGTGCTCACACCGCAGGGGTCGTGCTTCTAAAGGCTATGCTGATTTCCAATCCTGATAAACGTGTATTAGAAGCTGTGTTCAACAAACTCATGTTCAATTAATCCTGAGGTCTCATCTAACATATACAGTGTATAAAATATACATATATATATACATATATATGTACACATATGTAATATTCATCATAATATTCATATACTCTGACATGATGAAAAATCAGAAAAGGATTTTCACAAGAAAGAGTAGATAATTCAGAAACTCTTCTAGCAGAAGAGATGGCCAAAAGGAACAACACTTTCCAAGAAAGTAGTTTAATGTTCGAAGAATACATAGGCTCAAAGTGAGCGGTGAGCCTGTCATTTCAAGACTCGTAATACCAGCGGGCATTAAAAAGCACCTCTCAACGCTGCTTTTTAAGGTTAACGCAAGACTCGTAATCTAGATGAAAGTATTTTAATAACTAAAAAACTCAAAAAAAAAAAATATAGGCAATAGAATCAAAGAGTGACCACTGCCTTAAGAACCTTTCTACCAAAAGCTGCTTCTGAAGAGGCAAACACATCAAAATGGTAAAAGTATGCAAAGAAGACCAAGTAGCTGCTTTGCAGATTTTATCAACTGAAGCCTCGTTCTTGAAAGCCCAAGATGTGGCAACTGATCTTGTAGAATGAGCTGTAATTCTTTGAGGCGGAGACTGACCCGCTTCCAAATAAGCTTTGTGAATCAGAAGTTTTAACCAAGAGGCTAAGGAAATAGCAGAAGCTTTCTGACCCTTTCGTGAACCCGAAAAAAAATAACAAAAACTTGAAGTCTTTCTGAAATCTTTAGTGGCATCAACAACATTATTCAAAGCTCTAACATCTAAAGAGCATAAAGTCTTTTCAGCATCATTCCAAGGATTAGGACACAAAGAAGGAACAACAATTTCCCTGTTAATGTTTTTAGAATTAACAACCTTTGGCAAAAAATGTTAAAGTAGTCTGCAAAACTGCTTTATCTTGATGACAAATCAGATAAGGAGACTCACAAGAGAGGGTAGATAATTCATAAACTCTTCTAGCAGAAGAAATAGCTAAAAGAAACAAGACTTTCCAAGAAAGATGTTTAATATCCATAGAATGTATAGGCTTAAATGAAGGAGCCTGTAAAGTCTGCAAAACTAGATTGAGACTACATGGAGGAGAAATAGGTTTAATAACCGGTTTTATTCTGGACAAAGACAAAATAATGAATGTCTGGAAGATGAGCAATCTTTCTGTGAAACATTACAGACATCTGTCCTTTCAAAGTACTGGCAGATAAGTCCTTATCTAAACCATCTTGAAGAAACTGAAGAATTCTAGGAATTCTAAATGTATGCCAAGAAAAACTATGAGTGGAACACCAGGAAATATAAGTTTTCCAAACCTTATAATAAATGTTCCTGGAAACATTTTTTCTTGCTTGAATCATAATATTAATTACAGAGTCTGAAAAACCTCTGTGACTGTGAACTAGGCATTCAATCTCCACGTCATTAAGTTCAGAGATTTTATTTCTGGATGAAAGAAGGGACCTTGAGACAGGTCTGGTCTTAGAGGAAGATGCTATGGCGGGTAGCTGGACATCTAAACTAGATCTGCATACCAGATCCTGAGAGGCCATGCAGGGGCTATCAGAAGTACAGATGATTGTTCCATCTTGATTTTTGAAACGGCTCAAGCATCAGTCATTTCTGCCTGAGGATCCCGTGACCTTGTAAGGTATCTGAGAAGTTTCTTGTTCAAAAGAGAGGCCATGAGATCTATCTGGGGAAGACTCCAGATTTGAACAATTTGTAACAATACATTCTGTTGGAGAGACCATTCTCCCGGGTGTAGTGACTGAAGGCTGAGATAATCTTCCTCCCAGTTGTCCACACCTGGGATGTGAATCGCAGAGATGAGACTAGAATTTTTCTCTGCCCAGGGAAGTATCCGAGATACTTCTTTCATGGCTAGGTAACTTCGAGTTCCCCCTTGATGATTGACATATGCCACTGTTGTGATTTTGTCTGCCTGAAAACAAAGATAAGGTTCATACTTTAAAAAAGGCCAAGCTTGAAGAGCTTTGTAAAGAGCACAGAGTTCTAAGATATTGATCAGAATTTTTGTTTCCTGAGCATTCCAGACTTCTTGTGCAGTCAGGGACCCCCATACTGCTCCCCAACCTGTAAGACTTGCATCTGTTGTGATCACAGACCAGGTAGGACGAACAAAGGAAGCCCCTTGAAGGTATTGGAGGTGTAGCCACCATGTCAGAGAAAAACGAGTGTTGTGATATTCGAGTATAATCCTTGCACCATTGGTGTGACATGCAAAGTTGAAGAGGCCTCATATGAAAATGAGCAAAGGGTATGGCGTCCGATGCTGCAATCATAAGGACTAACACCTCCATGCACATAGCCACTGAAGGGTATTATAGAGACTGACGATTCAGACATGCTGAGATTAGTTTTGTTCGTCTCTTGTCTGTCAGAGAAAGAGTCATGGACACTGAATCTATTTGGAAACCCAAATAAGTGACCCTTGTTTGAGGAATCCAGAAACTCTTTGTAAAATTGATCCTCCAACCATGATTTTGAAGAAACAACAATACTTGATTCATGTGAGATTCTGCTAAATGAAAAGATTGAGCTTAGAACCAAGATATCATCCAAATAAGGAAACACTGCAATACCCTGTCCTTTGATTACAGATAGAAGGGCACTGAGGATTTTTGAAAATATTCTTGGTGCTGTTGCTAGGCCAAACGGAAGAGCAATGAACTGAAAATACTTTTCTAGAAAAGAGAATCTCAGAAATTGAAAATGGTCTGGAGGAATAGGGATGTGAAGATAAGCATCCTGTAAGTCTATTGTGGACATATAATGACCTTGCTGTACAAAAGGCAGAATAGTCCTTAGTCTCCATCTTGAAGGTTGGAATTCTCACAAATTTGTTTAATGTTTTCAGATTTAATATCGGTCTGAATTAATTCTCCTTCTTTGGTACAATGAATAGATTTGAGTAAAAACCCATTCCTTGTTCCTGTACTGGAACTGGGATAATTACTCCCATAAGTTCTAGATGTGAGACACATTAGAAAGGCTTGAGCTTTTACTGGATGTTTTGGAACATGAGTTAAATAAAACCGTCCCCTTGGATGTCTGATTTTGAAACTAATTCGATATCCCTGAGAAATAATATTCGGAATCCAGGGATTTTGGACAGATTCTGAGCAAATTGCTTGAAAATGTTTTAATCTGCCCCTACCAGAAGAACTGCATTGGGGGCTGCACCTTCATGCTGTTTTTCTGGACAGCATTAGGTTTCTTGAATTGTTTTGATTTATTCCAATTGGAAGAAGGTCTCCAATTAGAGCCAGGGGCTTTTGGAGAGGGGGAAGGCTTTTGATCTTTGTTTCAAAAAGTACAAAAAGGATTAGGAGCCTTGGATTTCCCCTTAGATCTATAATCTTGAGGCAGAAAAGCTGACTTACCTCCAGTAATAGAAGAAATAATTGAATCTAATTGAGAACCAAAAAGATTATTACCCTGGAAAAAAAAGTTAATAATCTCATTTTAGAGACCATATCAGCATTCCAAGATTTAAGCCATAAAGCTCTTCTAGAAAGAATAGCTAAGGACATGGATTTATTATTAATCTTAATAATGTCAAATACTGCATCAAAAATAAAAAGATTTGCTTCTTGAAGTAAATGAATAACATTACAATATTCAGGATCTGAAGAAAATTGCTGAGCAAGATTAGAGAGCCAAAAAGTAGAGGCAGCGGCTACGTCAGCAATAGATATAGCTGGCCTAAGGACATAACCAGTATGTAAATAAGTCCTTCTCAAAAAAGGTTTCCTATCTAAAGGATCTTTGAAAGAAGTACTATCCTCTAAGGCAATTGTAGTACGTTTAGCTAGAGAAGAAATAGCCCTATCTACTATGGGAATAGTTTCCCATAGCTCTAAATTAGCGACAGGTAAAGGATACAATTTTTTAAACCTAGATGTAAGGTTAAAAGAAGTACTAGGCCTTAGACCATTCTTTAGAAATAATACTAGAAACTGCATTAGGAACAAGGAATATTTATGGAAGGTCAATGGTAGATTTAAAAAAAGAATTTAACTTGTTACAAGGAATACCCTCAGAAGGTTTAGATTCTTTAATTCCCAAAGTGACTAAAACTTATTTCAAAAGGGAACGAATATGTTCAATTTTAAATAAAAAAGATTTATCTGGTTCTGAATCAGATTGGGGAGAATCAGAATAAGAGGAACCATCATCATGAGAGGATACATCAGTATTAGTCTGATCATTACATACTTTACTAGATGACGGTAAAACATGGGCTGATCTCTTACACTTTATTTGAAGGCGGAATTTCAGTCAGGGCCTTTTGAATTGAAGCAGCAATAAAAGTCTTTATTGCTGGGTATACGCCATCTATATCCATCTGTGGAACTGAAACAGAAGGAATATTTGAAACCATAGAGACAACATTAGGACGTGATAAAAACACTATACGTGAGTCACATAAATTTGCTGAAGTTGGCACTTCAGAAGTTTAAAAAAACAAACAAAACACACTTGGCTTTAGTAGAAAGGTGTTCAACAGACTCGGGTACTATGGTGGTTTCAGAGACAGAAGCAAGCGTGCTGGCCCAACTATGACATCAACAGGAGCACAAAAAAAGGTGAGTAAAAACAAAACTGCACTATAACGCTCTACATTCAGGATAGAGAGGCTCAGAAAAAACTAAAATGCTCTGATTAAGCAAATAATTAAAAGCCAAAATGTACCTTCCCAGTAAATTAAAAAAAAAACACGTTTGTCCCTGGGCGGCAAATATAACAATATAAGCATAAACTTAAAAAGTGCCCAATAAAAAGCCGTGTCTAGGAAGAAAAAAATATATACTTACCTGTATTATTTGTAGACACATGTCCACTCTTTAAGCAGACAGCCAACCAGTACTGAAAAAACCCTATCAGCAGAGGTAAGCAGAAAAAGGTTTACTGCGACCGAATTTACAAAGGCCTTAGACTACCACACCACAACATGGTGTCTAAAGGCTAAACTCCCCAGACATCCCTCTGACAAACACTGTAACTCTGAGGGGAAACCGGACTTCAGTATACACTGAAGCACATATCTTAAGCACATCATACTTTAATCACCTCCAAAGGAGGCAAAGTTTAAAACTGTGATATGCGTGAGGTGGGTGGGGTATTTATAGGCTTTGAGGTTTGGGAAACTTTGCCTCCTGCTGGTAGGAATGTATATCCCATGTGTAACAAATTGTGTACTCTCGCCACCTATATGAAAGCAAGTATATCAATATAACCATGTTAGTTATGCAAAACTGGGGAATGAGTAATAAAGGGAATCTCTATCTATTTAAATAACACAGATTTTTGAGTAGACTGTCCCTTTACTGTTTTTTTTTTTTTTTTAATTTATCCATGAAAAGGGTTAAATCCGTGCCTATGGTAATGTTTCTAGTTTCTAGTATAAAATTATGCCAGCACACTAGGATAACCTGTTGTTTTTTTTTTTTTGATAATTCCAATGAACGTTCAATTAGTGCGTGTGTTAAATGACACTCTTGAATTCCAGCCCTTTTAAGGTCCTTAGGAAACCTATATAGAGAGTGGGTGTGGCTGCTCTATACATCACAGTCCAGCCAAAAGAGAAAATGAAGTGGGGTGGGGGGTGCGGAGGAACAGAAGATACCAAGTAGGATTATAAATACTGTATTATAAAATATATTTATACAGTTTAAAAAAAATAATAATAATTATGCGTTGCTTGTTCACTAATTTATTTTTCATTGCAACATTTTTAAGGTTTGAAATTTACCTTCTAAAAAGTAATTTACATTATGTGGAATGTTTGCTACAACCTCTGTCCTCTCCCTTTATTTGGCAGATTTTAAATATATATATATATATATATATATATATATATATATATATATATATATATATATATATATATATATATAATAGTCATTTGCCATGCAGTCACCACTTTCAGCTGTATGTTGCCTGGGTGCTCT
Organism: Bombina bombina; assembly: GCF_027579735.1. NCBI lineage: Eukaryota > Metazoa > Chordata > Amphibia > Anura > Bombinatoridae > Bombina > Bombina bombina. The sequence goes on from NC_069503.1 coordinate 431,532,777, forward strand.
TTTTGATAAATAAACACATAACTTCAAAGGGAAAGGGCATTCACTGGTCTTTTTTTTTTTTTAAAAAAAGGGCAACATTTTATTAAAGGGACACTGAACCCAAATTTTTTTTTTGTGTGTGATTCAGATAGAGCATGCAATTTTTTTTTTTTAATATTTTATTTAATTCCTTTCCAGAATACAATTTCGTTGAACAAAAAAAAATATTTTTTCCTTTTTTTTTTTTTTCAAATATGTACAAGTATTATGAGGAATTTGGATATACATAATAAGCTGTACAATCTTTACATATTCAATTCTTAACATGTAACAGTAAAGGTAAAACAGCAATGAATTATACTTTACGTATTCTGAATTAGGATTTTTCCTCCTTTTTTTCTTTCTTTCCCCCCAATTCCCCTCCTTCTTGCTCCATTCCCCCCCTCTGTGCCTACACTCTGACCCTCTAATATCTTAAAAAGAAAGAAGAGGGGGAAGAGAAAAAAAAAAAAAAAAAAAAAAAAAGACCTAATTATTACCATGTGCCAAGAATTACCAGTTCTGAATTCCTGAAGGGATATATCAAAAAGTCAATTTCACTAGGTGACAAATCTTTAATAAATGGTGACCATTTCAAAAATAATTTTCTGATATCTCGGTCATTATTTGGGTCTGTGTCTATTTGTTCCAAAATGTATTGCTTTTTTAAATAATTCTTAGTTTCTGTTATGCTAGGAGGAGTTGTCTTTTTCCATTTACTAAAAATGAGATATCTTGCTGCTAAAATAGTTATGTTGATAATTCTCTTTATATTTTCCTCATTCAATTGGAACAGGAAAACTATTATTTCTAGAGATAGTATTATACGGGAAGGAGCTATTATCTTGTTTAACCAAAATTCAATCTTTAACCAGAAATTCCTGATTTTTGGGCAGGCCCATAACATGTGCTGGAGGTCTGCCTTCAGAAGTGAACATTTTGGGCATGACTTAAAGCTACTACTTCCATATCTGTGTCCTTTTTCAGGAGTAAAATAGGTCATGTATAACAATTTCAAATGGGATTCCCTCCAGGAAGCGGCGAGAGTGGCACGAGCAGTTTCTAATATTGATTGATAGAACAGTGGAGGATCTAAGGGTTGTTTGATCAATGCACTCCACTTATTCTGGGTTGTCTCAATATTTTTTGCTCCCTTTACTGATACCAACAATTGGTACCCAAATACAATTGAGATGTGTCTCAGTTTGGCAACAGCAAGCCAATTTCCAACTTTATCCAGAGACCAGTTCCATCCATATTTATAGATGAGATTTAGGGCATAGTGTCTTGCCTGGAGGTAGGCGAAAAAAATTTTGTTTGGTATATTAAATTCTAATCTCAGCGTTTCAAATGATTTAACACATCTTCTCTCAAAATCTAGAATCTGACATATGTTGCTAAGGCCTAATATTTTCCATTTTCTGAATACTCCTTCCTGTATACCATCTCCAAACTGTGGGTTACCCAGAAACGGAATATAACGGGAAACATGATACTCTACCTCTAATGTAGTACATATCTTTTTCCATGCCAAAATAGGGTTGTAGATAGATTTTAACTTTTTAATTTGATTCGGAATCTGATTGGGATCATTATGTATCAGTGCTGTTAATTTTAAAGGATAAGTTATGTTTTTTTCCAGGTCATTATCTGTTACATAATTCTTTAAGTGTACCCAATCTATAACTGTACGAGCTAGAAAAGCTTGATTATATGCTCGTATATCTGGGAGTGCAAGCCCCCCATACTTCAGTGGTAGAGATAATTTTTGAAGAGAGATTCTGGGTTTTCTATTTTGCCATATAAATGATCTAAGGGTGGAATTAAGAAGATCTATATCTTTCTTTTTGATAAAGAGAGGGATATTCTGTATCATGTATAGAAGTTTAGGTAAGAGCATAATTTTATAAGCAGCAATTCGGCCTGAAAAAGATAGCGGGAAATTTTGCCAGTTTTTAAGGGATTCTTTAATTTTATTTATTATTGGAGTGAAATTAAGCGAATACCAAGTATCTAGGTCGTAAGAGATATTAATTCCCAGATATCGGAAAGAGTTATGAGCTATGTGGAAAGGAATTTCTGTTAATGAGTCTTTTGTCTGAGTGATCCAGAATAATTCAGATTTTGTATCATTAACCTGATAGCCTGAGAAGGACCCAAATTGTTGTACTATATTTAAGGGTTTAGGTATATTTAATCTTGTATTAGTCATATAAATGAGAACATCATCTGCATATAAAGCAATTTTAGACTCTTTCCTACCCACCCTTATCCCATCAATTTGATGTCTTATATAAATGGCAAGGGGCTCTATAGCAAGATCAAAGAGGAGGGGGGAGAGAGGGCACCCCTGTCTAGTACCACGGTGTAATTCTATATCCTGTGATAAGTTTCCATTGACCATTAATTTTGTGGTAGCAATTCGATAGAGATTGCTAACAAACTTAGTAAAATTTTCTTTCAGTCCAAAATTATTTAAGGTATGAATGAGATGATCGTGGTGGACTGAGTCAAAAGCTTTTTGGGCATCTATTGATATTATTGCCTTATCAGGGGTGTCCTCTCTCTCCCCCCCCCCCTCGAGGATGCAGTTCTCTAAAATAGTCGATAAGAAGGAAGAGTTCACGTATTTTTGAGGCAGAGTTTCTGCTCTGTATGAACCCAACTTGATCTGTATGGATAATAGGAGGTAATATGGTTTGGAGTCTGTGGGCTAATATTGAGGTTAAGATTTTATAGTCGGTGTTGAGTAATGCGATAGGTCTATATGATTCCTCTTTTGTTGGGTCCTTCCCAGGCTTCAGTACCAAGGTAGTGTAAGATGCAGAAAAACCATGTGTTGGATCCTTTCCTTCTATATATAAATAATTAAATAGAGTAGTTAAATATGGTGTGATAGTATTATTTAGAGCTTGGTAAAATTCGTTCGGTAATGCGTCTGGGCCTGGGGCTTTATTGTGTGGCAATTTTAAAATTGCTCTAGACACTTCTATTTCAGTAATTGGGGCATAAAGATCCTGTAGGTTCTCATGATGTAATGTGGGGAAAGTAATTTCGTTCCAAAATTGATCACGTGCCTGTATATTAGACTTTCTAAAAGAGTATAAATCAGAATAATATTTAAAGAATAATTGTGTGAGTTCTTCAGTCGTATTGACTGTTTGTGCTCCCGTGTTTATATAATCTATCAATTGGGATCCCCTTTCAATTTTGAGAAGTTTAGCTAGCAATTTACCCGTTTTATTGCCAAATCGATATAACTTTGACTGAACCCTGGCATCTTTCTGTGTTGTTTTGTAAAGCAAGAATGAGTCTCTATTTTGTAGAGCTGAGGTATATTTGGCCCAGCTTTGAGAGGAATTTAAAATTAAATGAAGATTATATGCGTTAGAAACTGCTCTTGCCAGCTCCCCCTCTCTTTGCTTAAGTTTTTTAGTTCTATTTACATTATATGCTATAATTTCCCCTCTTAACACTGCTTTAGCCGTCTCCCAGAATAGTAGAGGGCGTGAGATGTAGTCGCGGTTCAATAAAGCATAATCTTTAAATTTGGCTTCCAACCAGTTTTTAAATTTAAGATCTGTGGCAAGGAATGTTGGAAAAAAAAATCGTCTATTTGTTTGCCCACTATTATCTGGTTGAAGATCTAAACAAATTGGGGCGTGATCAGAGTTAACTATTGGAAGTATTTGAGCCCTCACCTGCGACTTACATAGTCTCTCGTCCAAGAGGAGAAGATCTATCCTTGAGAGAGACTTATGTGCCTTTGAAAGGCACGTATACTCTCGAGAATCAGGATTTTGGAGTCTCCATATATCACAAACTTTTAGGTTAAGCATTATTCTAGAGAAGAGTTTTGATTCTAATTTATCTCTTTTGGTTCTTTTTAATGCACGATCCTGTCTTAGCCTGTCCAGCAGGCATTTAGGGGTCATGTTGAAGTCTCCACCCAATATCAAATATCCCTCAGCACATGTCATGAGCCTGTTTTGTAGTACTTCCCAAAAGGGTACATTAAAAACATTTGGGGCATAGATGTTACAAAGTGTATATAACGTGTTATCAATTTTAATTTTTAAAATTATGTATCTCCCTTCGGTATCTTTTTCTGTTTGTATTACCTGGTACTTAACATTTTTGCTTATTAAGATAGCAACTCCCCCTTTCCTCCTAGTACTTGGAGAGAAGAAAACCTCTTGGACCCATGTAGATTTAAGCTTGAGGACCTCTTCAGTTTTCAAATGTGTTTCTTGTAGGAGTGCAATAGAGGTATTGATTCTCTTCAAGTAGGTTAATATGGTTTTTCTTTTAATGGGGGACGTGAGGCCACCTATATTCCATGAAGTGACCTTAATTCTACTTGGCATGTTCATTATTTGTTAAACATACCAAAGAAGAAGAAAGAGAAAAAAAAAAAAAAAAAAAAAAGGGAAAAAAAGGAGGGGTTAGAGGGAGGGAGGGACCGTGTTTGAGAGAGCTGAGACTTTCAATTCTCTCATTACCCTTCTTGGAAGAGTCCATGTTTATATTCAGCAAGAGATTAAATTTACTATAATATCCCTATAGGCTATGATCTATTAATCTGTGGGAAATTTTTGAGCGTAAAATTTTCCAGCTTCCGCTGGGGTATCAAAAACAATTGATTGATTTTCTATGTATACCTTAAGTTTAGCAGGGTACAAGATGTTAGCCCTTATTCCCTGCTGGATAAACTTTGTGCACATTGGAGTAATTTCTCGTCTTTTATTAACTGTCTCCATTGAATAATCTTGAAAAAGTACGATTTTCGCTTCCGCTAGAAATATGGGCTGACATTTATGATAAGATTGCAAAAATGTAAGCTTGTCCTGATAATTTAAAAATTTGACAATAATTGGTCTAGGTCTGGCATTTTTGGAAGAATAAGGAGGGCCAATTCTATGTATTCTTTCAATAAATGATTTGGGGAAGTTATCTGTAATCTTTAAGAGCTGTGGGAGTGTTACCGTAAGTAGTTTGAATAGGTCTTCATATTGTCTGTCTTCGGGGACACCTATTATTCTAAGATTGTTTCTACGTGCCCGATTCTCTAGGTCTTCTATTTTAGTTTGTAATTTTAAGATGGTATTACTTGAGGTTTCGGTTTTGGCATTATACTCAATCATGTTATCCTCAAGGTCAGATATCCTCTGTTCTGCCTCCGTAAGCCTACTTGCAAATTGTCTGACTTCTGATGTTAGGTGGATTATATCTGCTTTAATCTCGTTTCTTAAGATTTCGAATTTAGGTGAAAGAACTTCTGATATTCTTTGAACTAAGGATTGAATATCTATAGGTTCAGATAATGTTTGAGTGTTACTTATGTGTGATTGTGATTCAACGGTAGGGTCTGCGGAAACCTTATTCCGTTTATCTCTTGGTTTAGCCGCCATTGGGGGAGGTGTATTTTTGGAGTGAGGGTGTATAAATTTATCCATGTGATTGTGTTCCTAAAATAGTGCAGGATGTATCAGTGATCAGTGAGAAGGAGGAGAAAAAAAAAAAAAAAAAAAAAAAGGGGCGAAGGGGAGAGAAGAAAAAAAAATTTAGTCCCCTTTCTACCCCTTTTTGTGAGTCTATTCCTCTTCCCTACTTATGAGGGATAGAGGGGAAGAGTGTAGGGTGTGAGGTGTGTGGGATGTGAAAGATCAGCAATCGTGAGGAGGTGAATTAGTGTACGGGCGGTGAGAATAGAATAAAACAGTGTGGAATGAAAATCAATATCTGCAGTTATCTCTGTTGTGTATTCTTTATCCTTAATTTGAGAGTTTTACCTCTTTAGCTAAATTAAATCTTAATGGCCCTTTCAAAAATGAAGGATAGCTATGTGCTATTGTATATAAGAATTAAGTATATTCAAATTATATTGCTTTCCAATAATATTTATATAAACAGGGGCATTATTTCAGCAATTTATGATCTTTTACAGAAGCAAAGCCGTCTTCCTGGAGACCTTTTTGTTTATCCCAAAGAGACACAGGATACAATCCTGAAGTTTATAATTTTGTATAGTGTCGGGATTTACCCTGATATAAAATTCCAAAAAAAAAAAAGAAAAAAAAGAAAAAAGAATCAAAAGAAAGAAAAAAGAGAAAAAAAAAAAAAAAAAAAAGAAAAATATTCAATTGCTTTTTGATAGCAGGGCTACAACTATCTTATTTTGTGAACCTTGCCCTTGCAAGAAGTACCAATTACAGTCCTAGCAGTTATTATTCGAACAATATCAAAAATTATATTGATGTGAGACCTTAGTTCTAAAAAAAAAAAATTTTTAGCTTGTAATTTTTATCTCTTACTTCGCCTGCTAGAAACTTATAATTTATTCATGCAAGCAAATAGAGCTCCTTGGCCTTTTGCACTAAAACCATGGTATATTAAAGGAAAAGGCAGGGTTTATACATATAGAAATATCTAGCCTTTATAATTAACCTTATTTGTATTGGGGATCTTTTATGTTAACCATACTATATAATTTAAGGCATGAATTTGCACTCAGGGGATACAACGAAATATGTAGCAATATATGATAGGTAATTGTTAATATATAGTTGTTTCTATTATATTTTCTGTATTCCCTCTATTTTTACCAGACTTAGAATTACTTTTTAAACTTGCTTTTACAAAAATACAGAGATAATATCACCAGTTTTGTGCATATCAAATTTTTGTGCATACATGAAGAGTCCAATGAATTTTGGAAGGAAAATAATGAAAATAGCAGCAGAATAATTAGCTACTTTACCAGTTCCAGCTCTTAGCTGCAGATAGTTCGTAGTAAGATCAGGTTCTTCTTAGCAAACTGTCCCCCCTGCGCATCACCGGTGGAGGGGGGAGCGTGCCTCGGGCTGTGTGACAGTAATAGCCTCCTTAGTATTATGTTTGAGGCTCTCTGTAGTATGTACCATGGGGAGCGTCGGTCGTCAAAACGAGACCCAGACAGGCTACAACTGTCCTTACCCCTCTCGCAGCATCGGTGGGAGGGGTCACATAGAGGGACAGCAAACACAGCCTGTCAGGTACTAGAGATCGCTGGGCTCTCCCCCTTCCATACGAGTAGGCTACCGGAGCCGAGATGGGAACAGAGCCCTGCAAGAGATACACATCCCGGGGTTCGTCTGCGGCAGGTAGTGAAGAAGAAGCCGGTACACGCCAGGATCGTGTCACAGTGGCTGTCAGGTAAGAGCGTCCAGTCCGGCCAAGTCTCAGGAACTCCTTCCTGCCTCAATACAGGACACTTGGATCCATCTGAGATATTCCCAGAGGAGGGGTTAAACTGTGCAGGAGGGCAGAGCCCGATAGGCAGGAACAAGGCGTCTCTCAGCAGGTGTACCAGCAAGTAGGTAGAAAGGCAGCTTTTTGTAGTAGGCTTTCAGCGTGCACAGAAACCTTCAATTGTTTGCTTATCTCACTGAGCATTTACTTTAGGGGAAATGTTTAATGCCGAGATGGGAACAGAGCCCTGCAAGAGATACACATCCCGGGGTTCGTCTGCGGCAGGTAGTGAAGAAGAAGCCGGTACACGCCAGGATCGTGTCACAGTGGCTGTCAGGTAAGAGCGTCCAGTCCGGCCAAGTCTCAGGAACTCCTTCCTGCCTCAGTACAGGGCACTTGGATCCATCTGAGATATTCCCAGAGAACGGGTTAAACTGTGCAGGAGGGCAGAGCCCGATAGGCAGGAACAAGGCGTCTCTCAGCAGGTGTACCAGCAAGTAGGTAGAAAGGCAGCTTTTTGTAGTAGGTTTTCAGCGTGCACAGAAACCTTCAATTGTTTGCTTATCTCACTGAGCATTTACTTTAGGGGAAATGTTTAATGCCGAATAAAAAGAAACTTCCAATTGCTGCAGCATGCAGTTATAGTGCAATGTCTTGGCACTAGAAGAATTCCAGCAGCGGTGTGTTTCACGCTGAACAAGCCATCCAGGGTTAGTGGTTTAGGCGGGAGTAACTCGCCAAGAGCTTGTAGGGTGGATAGATCAGCACAGGTGCAGCGTGTGTCCTCACACCTGGACTCCTCCCCCGGAACTCCAGAGCCAGAGCATGCAATTTTAAGCAACTTTCTAATTTACTCCTATTATCAAATTTTCTTCATTCTCTTGGTATCTTTATTTGAAATGCAAGAATGTAAGTTTAGATGCCGGCCCATTTTTGGTGAACAACCTGGGTTGTCCTTGCTGATTGGTGAATAAATTCACACCCAATAAAAAAAGTACTGCCAGAGTCTGAACCAAAAAAAGCTTAGATGCTTTCTTTTTAAAATAAAGATAGCAAGAGAACGAAGAAAACGTGATAATAGGAGTAAATTAGAAAGTTGCTTAAAATTGCATTCTCTATCTAAATCACAAATGAAAAAATTTGGGTTCAGTGTCCCTTTAATCCAGTATATAAAAACAGGTCAACATTTCAGTTCAGTTTAATTTTTTTTTGTTTGGTGGTTGTTGGTCGTGGCAAAAACTTCAAACAGGAACTGAGACGTTGATCTGTTTGTATATGTTGCATTAATAAAATGTACTATTTTAAAGAAGACCTGTGCCTTTTCCTTTTGAAGATATATAAATTTATAATATTATATTATATACATTTCTTTCATGTAATTGGCAAGAGTCCATGAGCTAGTGACGTATGGGATATACAATCCTACCAGGAGGGGCAAAGTTTTCCAAACCTCAAAATGCCTATAAATACACCCCTCACCACACCCACAAATCAGTTTTACAATCTTTGCCTCCAATGGAGGTGGTGAAGTAAGTTTGTGCTTGATTTCTACGTTGATATGCGCTTCTCAGCATTTTGAAGCCCGATTCCTCTCAGAGTACAGTGAATGTCAGAGGGATGTGAAGGGAGTATCACCTATTGAATTCTATGGTTTCCTTGCGGGAGATCTTTTTCATAGGTTCTCTGTTATCGGTCGTAGAGATTCATCTCCTACCTCCCTTTTCAGATCGACGATATACTCTCATATTCCATTACCTCTACTGATAACCGTTTCAGTACTGGTTTGGCTATCTGCTATATGTCGATGGGTGTCTTTCGGTAAGTATGTTTTCATTACTTAAGACACTCTCAGCTAAGTGTATCTGTTGTAAATTTGTGGAGATTATATCTCCAGCTGTGGTATGTAATAGTTGTCATGATAAGCTTTTACATGCAGAGAATGTATCCATCAGTAATAGTACAATGCCTGTTGTTCCTTCAACATCTAATGTAAATGATATCCCTGTGAATATAAAAGATTTTATTGCTGATGCGATTCAGAAGGCTTTGTCTGCTATCCCGCCTTCTAATAAACGTAAAAGGTCTTTTAAAACTTCTCATAAAGTTGATGAAATTTCAAATGACTGACAACATATCTGATTTAGAAGATCCTTCCTCAGATATTGACACTGACAAATCTACTTATTTATTTAAAATGTAGTATATTCGTTCCTTGTTACGAGGTGTTGATTACATTGGATATTGAGGAAACTAGTCCTCTTGATACTAAAACTAGTAAACGTTTAAATTCTTTTTATAAACCTCCTGTGGTTACTCCAGAGGTTTTTCCAGTTCCTGATGCTATTTCTGATATGATTTCTAAGGAATGGAATAGGCCTGGTACTTCTTTTATCCCTTCTTCAAGGTTTAAAAAATTGTATCCTTTGCCAGCACTTAGATTGGAGTTTTGGGAAAAGATCCTCAAAAGTTGATGGGGCTATTTCTACTCTTGCCAAACGTACTACTATTCCTATGGAAGATAGTACTTCCTTTAAGGACCCTATTGATAGGAAACTTGAATCTTATCTAAGGAAAGCTTATTTATATTCTGGCTATCTTCTCAGGCCTGCCATTTCTATGGCTGATGTTGCAGCTGCATCAACTTTTTGGTTGGAAAGTTTAGCGCAACAGGAAATGGATCCTGATTTCTTTAGCATTGTTCGCTTGCTTAAACATGCTAATCATTTTATCTGTGATGCCATTTTTGATATCATCAAAATTGATGTTAAATCTATGGGGCCCATTTATCAAAGGGCTTGCGGACCTGATCCGACACTGCGGATCAGGTCCGCAAGACCTCGCTAAATGCGGAGAGCAATACGCTCTCCGCATTTAACATTGCACTAGCAGCTCACAAGAGCTGCTGGTGCAACGCCGCCCCCTGCTGACTCGCGGCCAATCGGCCGCCAGCAGGGAGCTGTCAATCAACCCGATCGTATTCGATCGGGTTGATTTCCGGCGATTCCTGTCCGCCTGCTCAGAGCAGGCGGACAGGGTTATGAAGCAGCGGTCTTTAGACCGCTGCTTCATAACTTGTGTTTCTGGCGAGTCTGAAGACTCGCCAGAAACACGGCCCTTCAAGCTCCGTACGGAGCTTGATAAATGGGCCTGTATGTCTTTAGTTATTTTAGCTAGAAGAGCTTTGTGGCTCAAATATTGGAATGCTGACATGGTAACTAAGTCTAGATTACTATCTCTTTCTTTCCAAGGTAATAATTTATTTGGTTCTCAGTTGGATTCGATTATTTCAACTGTCACTTGGGGGAAGGGGTTGGTTTTTTTTTTGCCTCAGGATAAAAGACCTAAGGGTAAATCTAAAGCTTCTAACCGTTTTCGTTCCTTTCGACAAAATAAGGAACAGAAACCTAATTCTTCCCCTAAAGAATCTGGTTCCAATTGGAAACCTTCTTCAAGTTGGAGTAAATCCAAACCATTTAAGAAACCAAAGCCAGCCCCCAAGTCTGCATAAAGGTGTGGCCCTCATTCCAGCTCAGCTGGTAGGGGGCAGATTAAGATTCTTCCAAAACATTTGGGCAGATTCTGTCCAAAATCAATGGATTCAGAGTATTGTCTCTCAAGGGTAATGAATAGGATTCAGAGTAAGACCTCTTGTGAGAAGATTTTTTTTTCTCTCATGCATCCCAGCAAATCCAGTAAAGGCTCAGACTTTTCTGAAGTGTGTTTCAGAACTGGAGCTTTCAGGGGTAATCATACCAGTTCTGTTTCAGGAACAGGGTCTGGGGTTTTATTCAAATTTATTCATTGTCCCAAAGAAAGAAAATTCATTCAGGCCAGTTCTGGATCTGAAAATTTTTAATCTTTTTGTAAGAGTGCCAACTTTCAAAATGGTGACTATAAGGACTATTCTGCCTTTTGTTCAGCAAGGGCATTATATGTCCACGATAGACTTACAGGATGCATATCTTCATATTCCGATTCATCCAGACCACTATCAGTTTCTGATATTCTCTTTTCTAGACAAGCATTACAAATTTGTCGCTCTTCCATTTGGCCTAGTGACAGCTCCAAGAATCTTTTCAAAGGTTCTCGGTGCCCTACTCTCTGTAATCAGAGAATGGGGTATTGTGGTGTTTCCTTATTTGGACGATATCTTGGTACTAGCTCAGTCTTTACATTCTGCAGAATCTCACATGAATCAACTAGTGTTGTTTCTTCAAAGACATGGCTGTTGGATCAATTTACTAAAAAGTTCCTTGTTTCCTCAGACAAGTGTCACCTTTTTAGGTCTCTAACAGACAAGAGACGATTAAAATTGGTTTCAGCTTGTCAGAACCTTCAGTTTCAATCATTCCCTTCAGTAGCTATGTGCATGGAAGTTTTAGGTCTCATGACTGCAGCATCGGACGCGATCCCCTTTGTTCGTTTTCATATGAGACCTCTCCAGCTTTGTATGCTGAATCAATGGTGCAGGGATTATACAAAGATATCACAATTAATATCCTTAAATCCCAATGTTCGACTCTCTCTGACTTGGTGGTTAGATCACCATTGTATAGTTCAAGGGGCCTCTTTTGTTTGTCCAACCTGGACTGTGATCACAACAGATGCAAGTCTTTCAGGTTAGGGAGCTGTCTGGGGATCTCTGACAGCACAAGGGGTTTGGAAATCTCAAGAGGCGAGGTTACCAATCAATATTTTAGAACTCGGGTGGGACTCACAGTCCCCAAGCTATGAAAGTATTATCTCGGATACTTGTTTGGGCGGAATCCAGCTCCTGTCTAATTTCTGCGGTTCATAACCCAGGTGTAGACAATTGGGAAGCGGATTATTTCAGCCGTCAGACTTTACATCCGGGGGAGTGGTCGATCCATCCAGTTGTGTTTTCTCAGATTGATTAGATGTGGGGTCTTTCAGAAATAGATCTGATGGCTTCCCATCTATACAAGAAATTTCCCAGGTACCTGTCCAGGTCCAGGGATCCTCAGGCGGAGGCGGTGGATGCGTTAGCAGTTCCTTGGTGTTACCAACCTGCTTATATTTTCCTACCTCTAGTTCTTCTTCTAAGAGTGATCTCCAAGATCATCATGAAACAATAGTTTGTGTTGCTGGTAGCTCCAGCATGGCCTCACAGGTTTTGGTATGTGGATCTTGTTCGGATGTCAAGTTGCCAACCTTGGCCACTTCCTTTAAGACCAGACCTTCTGTCTCAAGGTCCGTTTTTCCATCAGGATCTCAAATCATTAATTTTGAAGGTATGGAAATTAAATGCCTAGTGCTTAGTCATAGAGGTTTCTCTGACTCAGTGATTAATACTATTTTACAGGATCGTAAATCTGTTTCTAGGAAGATTTATTATTTAGTTTGGAAGACTTGTATTTCATGGTGTTCTTCTCATAAATTTTCCTGGCATTCTTTTAGAATTCCTAGAATTTTACAGTTTCTTCTGGATGGTTTGGATAAAGGTTTGTCTGCAAGTTCCTTGAAGGGACAAATCTCTGCTCTTTCTGTTTTATTTCACAGAAAGATTGCTAAGCTTCCTAATATTCACTGTTTTGTACAGGCTTCGGTCCATATCAAGCCATTCATTAAATCAATTTCTCCTTGTTGGAGTCTTCATTTGGTTTTGAAGGCTTTACAGGCTCCTCCATTTGAGCCTATGCATTCTTTGGACATTAAAGTACTTTCTTGAAAAGTGTTGTTCCTTTTGGCTATCTCTTCTGCTAGAAGAGTTTCCAAATTATCTGCTCTTTCTTGTGAATCTCCTTTTCTGATTTTCCATCAGGATAAGGCAGTTTTGGAGACTTCATTTAAATTTCTACCTAAGGTTGTGAATTCTAACAACATTAATAGAGAAATTGTTGTTCCTTCTTTATGTCCTAATCCTAAGAATTCTTTGGAGAGATCCTTACATTTTTTGGATGTTGTAAGAGCTTTGAAATATTATGTTGAAGCTACTAAAGATTTCAGGAAGGTTTTTAGTCTATTGGTTATATTTTCTGTTTCTAGGAAAGGTCAGAAGGCTTCTGCCATTTCCTTGGCAGCTTGGTTAAAGCTTTTGATTCATCAGGCTTATTTGGAGTTGGGTCAGGCCCCGCCTCAGAATTACAGCTCATTATACTAGATCAGTCTCTACTTTGTGGGCTTTTAAGAATGCAGCTTCAGTTGGTCAGATTTGCAAAGCAGCAACTTGGTCTTCTTTGCATACATTTACTAAATTTTACCGTATTGATGGATTTGCTTCTTCGGAAGCAGTTTTTCGTAGGAAAGTTTTTCAGGCAGCTGTTTCAGTTTGATTCCTCTGCTTATGTTTAAGTTTTTTTTTCCGTTTATGAGAATAAACTTATATTTTGGGTTGTGGATTAATTTTTTCAGCTGAAAATTGACATTATTTTTATCCCTCCCTCTCTAGTGACTCTTCTGTGGAGTTCCAGATCTTGGGTATTACTATCCCATACGTCACTAGCTCATGGACTCTTGCCGATTACATGAAAGAAAACATAATTTATGTAAGAACTTACCTGATAAATTCATTTCTTTCACATTGGCAAGAGTCAATGAGACCCACCCTTTTTTATGGTGGTTGTGATTTTTTGTATAAAGCACAATTATTTCCAAATTCCTTTTTTGATGCTTTTTACTCCTTTCTTTATCACCCCACTACTTGGCTATTCGTTAAACTGAATTGTGGGTGTGGTGGGGGGTGTATTTATAGGCATTTTGAGGTTTGGGAAACTTTGCCCCTCCTGGTAGGATTGTATATCCCATACGTCACTAGCTCATGGACTCTTGCCAATATGAAAGAAATTAATTTATCAGGTAAGTTCTTACATAAATTATGTTTTTTATTTGCTTGCAGAATGGAGCTGCAGCTTAAAATAATTAAAGGGACACAAAACCATTTTTTTTTCATGATTCAGGTAGTGCATTTGATTTTAAACAACTTTCCAATTTTTGTTTTGTTATCTTGGTATCCTTTGCTGAAAATAATACTTAGGTAGAATCTGAAGCTGCTGACTGCACATATAATCCTCATGTTATTGGCTCACCCAATGCATTGACTAGCTCCCAGTAATGCATTGCTGCTTCTTCAACAAAGGATATAAAAAGAACAAGACAAATTTGATAATAGAAGGTTGTTTAAAACTGTATTCTCTACCTGAATCATGAAAGAAAAAAATTAGGTTTCATGTCCCTTTAAGTTGCAGGAGACATCCACACTTTACTCACACCTAATTATCATCATATTGTTTGTGCTATGGCAGTAATGTTTTGCACAAAATTGAAAAGGCTAACATGACTGACTGCACATACAACAGTCCTAAAAAAGACAGCATGGTGCTGATTCTACAAACATACTTATTACATATTTTGGAACAAAGGGAGAGAGAACGTTGTGTTACAATTGCATTCATCTTATTTTTATATTTGTGTTCTAATGATTCACATGTGATAATTTTAGTGACCACTGAGCAAATGATCTTCGGAGTGCTTAAAACCACATTACCATTTATAATTTTGCTTTTTATTTTCTTGATTTTCCTAAAATATACTCAATAAAATCCTGTGCTAACTGCTTTTAAACGAATAGGAAGTATGTATTTACTGCTCCAGACTACATCTTTCAGACCACATATATTCCATGCCAACAGACTGCCCTAAGCCCATTAGCCCACCCTTACTCCACCTTCCCCGGTTCCTAGTTCCAGTTTCTGAATTGGGAATATTAGATTTTATGATTTTGCAACAAAACATACTAAAAATACCCTCTTTTAGTTGCAACAATGAAAAAAAATATCTTACTGACCCTTTAAGCAGCCACAGGCAAAATTACAAATGCTACAACTACAAGTTAAGGATACATAAAAAAGGACATAATGTTCCCAAGAGAGTGTTGATGTGGTTTGATTAAATAATCTTTTCTTTCTGATGTTCCTCGATCAATATGTAACACACAATGCTTATAGCTTGTCAGCAAAATTAGCCATTGCAAAGGGTGATTATCTTCAGAAACATCATGATACGCACAGAAATAATCTGATTTTGAACCTCAGATAAACAAACTTTCATGGTTAAGATAGAGCAAGCAATTTTAAACAACTTTCCAATTTACTTATTTTATCTAATTTGCCTGCACATAAAAGTGTGTAATGATCTGCAGTGATTAGCACATGTTGCATATGTAATGATCAGTGACTTGTGCATATTGGAACAATTGTTGCTTTCAGATATTTTAGATGTGTCCATGATGTTTATATTTTATAGAAGGTTCTAAATTACAGTGAATCTAAATCTAACCATTTATTGGAATCATAACTTAATCCTAAGGATTATCTTTTACTTTCTGAACTAAATACACAGGATTAGTAGATAATCCTTAGCCGTTGTATTCTTATTTTTCCCTGTCCTATCCCAGATACCATTATTTGTATGTGATCTGAGTGTAATTAAAATTTCCTCCACTTGAAGAAAATTTGACAGAAGAGAATATAAATGGTATGTGCCATAATATTTACTGGGGAAACCAATGCTGAGTGATTTAAAATGATTTTACCTTTTATTTCTTATATTTAACTTCATTTCTGCAGGGTTGATTACTTTCTGTCGCAGCCCAACAACCGGGGCCTCTACAGGAAGAGATTTATAGCTTGATGTCATAAAACTTCTAGGTTAACATGAGCTGGTTTATGCTAGCGAGACAGTATGTTTTGTTCATGCTCAGAAGTGGCAGAATACAACTTAAAGGGACATGAAATCCATTTTTCATTCTCTTGGTATCATTTGTTGAAGGAGCAGCAATGCACTAATGGTTTCTAACTGAACACATGGGTGAGCCAATCACAATCAAAATATATATATATATATATATATATATATATATATATGCAGCCACCAATCAACAGCTAGAACCTAGGTTCTCTGCTGCTCCTTAGCTTGCCAAGATAAACCTTTCAGCAAAGGATGACAAGAGAAAGAAGCAAATTGAATACTAGAAGTAAATTAAAAAGTTGTTTAAGATTGTATTCTCCATCTGAATCACGAAAGAATATTTTTGAGTTTCATGTCCTTTTAAGTTAAAAAAATGTCTGTTCCCTTATCTCCCTGTGGATAGTGGCTACAATGTGAAATGCTAAGTTCTCATTTTGTAAGAAAACAAGTTGTTTGTGGTCTTTTACACAATCAGGTTTTTTTTAAATGTTTTTACTTGTTCTATTTATGTTATATTGGTTGGCTACTACTAGTGTTTTTGTGGTTCCACACTATACATTTTTAAAATGTTGTCATTGCCTTAATTTTCATAGTGAAACTTATTTTTCATATCTGTACTTAAAAAAGGAACTTTTAGACTTCCTTACAATTTGGTTTGTCAAACATAATCCATACAAAATTAGGTTCTCATTCAGATTTTTTTTAAGTTGGTTTGGTTTGAATCGATTAACAAATACACACAGATGGGTAGGTACAATGCTAGTGCTTGTTTGAAAAGTTATCACATGAAGGCAGGTGCATGCGCATCTTCAAAACACTCATGCACCTGGTTACATGTGATAACTTTACAGAGGACATAAGCACATTGCAAAAATGTTTCTATTGATATTTGAAGTATACTACTGTGCATATAAAATTCTACTTTAAAAACTTTCCAATTTTTGTTTTGTTATCTTGGTATCCTTTGCTGAAAATAATACTTAATTTAATACAACATTTTAAAGGGATATAAATGTGTGAAACAATGTTCCTAATATGTTAGACCATGTAATTATTGCACTATTGCTTGTGTGTGCCTGTGTTTAATTCCCTGTAAAGGGTTTAAAAACATAGTTTATTTCAGCTGCAGAGCAGCAATACTCCTAACAGAATACTTCCTTTGAACCAATGAAAAGAGGCATATGTGTGTACCCATTAATCACAAGCTAGCTACCAGTAGTACATTGCCTATGCCTACCTAGGTATGCTTTTCAACAAAGAATACAAAAAGTACAGAATAAATTTAAAAGTAAATTGAAAAGTATCTTAAAATGGCATGCTCAATATGAACAAATTTTTTACTTTCTTGTAACTTTAATTCTGAAATCTAAACCGACCAAGCAGTAATGTTATTGTAGCTTTTGTATGCTAAAATAAATAAGAAGCCCATAATGACTTTCTACTTTTATCTTTGATCTCAAAAATATTGCACAATAGAATATTAGTTTGCAGTTTACTATTTCACTATCCCAGCTGCCTTCCGTATCAACCCCAGTATGTCTCCTG
The DNA here is from genome assembly GCF_027579735.1 of Bombina bombina. Classification (NCBI taxonomy): domain Eukaryota; kingdom Metazoa; phylum Chordata; class Amphibia; order Anura; family Bombinatoridae; genus Bombina; species Bombina bombina. The sequence goes on from NC_069503.1 coordinate 431,550,276, forward strand.
TGTCAGAACATTAAACTGGCAGGTACAGACAAGCAGGTGGGTTCACTGCTTAAAGAATTATGACTGCATCCTTATTTATATTGAAACATCATATCGGCTCAATGAAAAACATTAACCCCTTCATATACTACACATTGTAGCTCAAATATTCAACAGATAGGACCATGTTACTTCAGTTATAAAAAAGGTCATCAGCTATACGTAACTTATTATTCGCAATTCTATTTAACTATGTTGCTTTATTTTAAAAAAAACAAAAAAAACTTCTACTCGAACCACATTCCATCATTTTAAAGGGACATTAAACTGCTTGATACAACCTAAACAAAATGGTTACCACACACCATGCTATTTTTCCTCCTCTGCCTGCAGCTCTCTTCAGAGCCATTCTCTTATTTTAACCCTTTACAGGTGCTGGTTGGTGAAGCTCAGCATTTTCATACTGGGTGCCGCCATCTTGGTGCACACAGTGATATTAGCAGTAAGCATTCACAGATCAGTGATGTTGCTGGAGTTTTCATAGCTGTGGTGTGGGCTTCGTTTATTACACACAAAACCGAGTCAAAGGTTTACAGCATAACCTTTACAGAAAAGGCCACATGAATAATATAGAACAGTGCAGCTGCAGCACAAATGTAAAGCTCCTGCTCTTTTTATTAAGAATGCTGTCTGGATTTGTGATAAAATACAAAACATAAAAAAACTAAACACATCTAGTACAGGAGGAAGAGGGCCCTGCTTCAGAGAGCTCACAGTCTACAGGTTTAGGGTGCAGAGACATAAGGTTGGGGGTAGCTTGTCACGTCGGTTGTAGTTGCAGCAGTGAGTCAGGCAGTTCATGTATTAGTTTGGTTAGGATGAGAGATGTAGGAGAGATGGTAAGCCTCTCTGAATAGGTGGCTTTTCAAGGAGTGTCTGACGCTATACAAGGTTGGAGACAGTCTTATGGAGCAGGGTAGAGAGTTCCAGAGGACAGGAGCAGCACGTTAGAAGTCTTGGAGGTGGGAGTGGGACATGGAGATAACAGGAGTAGAGAGACGTAGGGCAGAGGTTGATTGAAGAGGATGGGATAGGGAATATTTCACGGTGAGAGGGGAAATATAGTTGGGAGTTAGACTGTTGAGTGCTTTGTAAGTTAGGGTTAATACTTTAAATTGTATTCTGGAGTGTATTGGGGGCCAGTGTAGAGACTGGCAGAGCGGAGCATCTGATGTAGTTTCGCGACTTAGGTGGATGAGTCTAGCAAAAGCATTCATAATAGATTGGAGGGAAGAGAGGCGGTGTTTTGGAAGGCCATTTAGAAGTAGATTGAAATAATCAATGCATGACAAAATGAGGGAATGCATTATTATTTTTGTAGTTTTTTGAGTAAGAAAGGGACGAATTCTGGAAATATTGCTTAGGTGTGAATGGCAGGATTTGGTAAGCGCTTGTTTAGGTGGGTTGAATGTGAGTTCTGAGTCTAGTGTGACCCCAAGACAGCAGACCTGGGGTGAGGTGTTGAGAATATAGTCTCCAACCATCAGAGAAATGTCAGGTGTTGGATGTCTTGAAGCATATATAAGCAACATATAAGTGTTACTAGAAACCAAAGGAGGCTATAAGTTTTCCAAGGGAGGATGTATAGAGCGAGAAAAGCAAGGGACCCAAGACAGAGCCTTGCGGTACTCCAACTGAGAGAGGCATAGGATCAAAAGATATGTTAAAGGAAACTGAAAATGAGCAGTTTGAGAGATATGAGGCAAAACCAGGAGAGGGCTGTGTATCAGATGCCAAATGAAAGTAGTATTTTTAGGAGAAGAGGATGTTCAACTGTGTCAAAAGCAGCAGACAGGTTAAGAAGAATTAGTAAGGAGTAGTGGCCTTTTGCTTTAGCTGTTAACAGGTCATTTGTTACTTTAGTAAGAGTGGTTTCTGTTGATTGTTTAGGGAGGAAACCAGATTGTAGTGGATCAAGTAAAGAGTTAGTTGTGAGATATTGAGTTAGCCGATTATAGACCAGTCGTTCCAATAATTTTGAAGCAAAGGGAAGTAAGGAGACCGGTCGATAGTTAGAAGCGGTGAAGGGGTTAACCGAGGGCTTTTTTAGGATTGGTATGATTGACGCATGTTTGAATGTATCAGAAAATGTGCCAGCGGTGAGAGATTGGTTAAATAGATAAGATAAAACCTCTGTGAGGGTTGTATTCATAACTGTGGCCATGTCTCGTAAAGTAAATGAATTTGACGCACTAGAGGTACTAGGCGTCACTTGTGCGGGCGTTACTGGTTGTGACACTTGGGGAGAGCTAGATGTTAAACCCTCATTTCCTTCTGTCTGAGAATCATCTAATGCAATATTTTTAAGTGCTAAAATATGCTCTTTATAATTTATAGACATATCAGTGCAAGTGGGACACATTCTAAGAGGGGGTTCCACAATGGCTTCTAAACACATTGAACAAGGATTTTCCTTGGTATCAGACATGTTCAACAGGCTAGTAATGTAACAAGCAAGCTTGGAAAACACTTTATTTCTAAGTGTCATTTGCTTTGATTAAACGGTACTGTGCCTTTAAGAGAAAAAAAAGCTGCACAAACTCTGCAAAACAGTGTAAAAAAGCAGTTAACTCAACGAAATTTTTACAGTAGCATCATAAAGCCTTAGTAACTTTGCACAGCTATGCAAATAAACAATTAACCCCTTAATGTAAAAACCGGATTGACAAAACGTCAAAAATCGGTAAAAATCGTTCAGCACCCTTTATAAACGATTTGTGGAGAAAAGAACTTCTTTACATCCCTCAAAAACATTGGGAACCTCTGGAGAAGTAGCTGGATGTCTCTGAGGAAAAGAAACTGCGCAACTGAGGCGCGAAAATAGGCCCCTCCCACCTCACTCAATGTTATGGGGCCTAAAAGAAACACAACAGAGTGTTTCCTAAACTAGCCATGTGGGTTACTAACCCTTAACCAAGCCACAATGACCCCTTAAAGTCTCTCAAAAAACGTTCTATTTGCATTTTTTTAATAAAAAACAAAAAAGTTTTTTCCTTTCAGTGTCACCAGTAACTAATGAGCCCTTAATGCAAGCTAGGATTCCTACTAAGTGTCTGAATACAGCTTACCCTTCCCTCATGGGGATATTGCCAGTCTTTTCTAGAATAATCACAGTCTGTCTAGAAAAAAATAGACTTAACATACCTCAATGCAGTTTAGCCTGCAAACTGTTCCCCCAACTGAAGTTTTCCTGTACTCTTCAGGCCTTGTGAGAACAGCAGTGGATCTTAGTTACAAAGTGCTAAGATCATCGTCCTCCTTGCAGAAATCTTCATCCCTTTTCTGCCAGAGAGTAAATAGTACACACCGGTACCATTTAAAATAACAAACTTTTGCTTGAGAAAATAAAAACTAACATTTTTGTCACCACACTCACTCTGCCCTTCCTAGTACTTAGAGTAGGCAAAGAGAATGACTGGGGGGTGGAGCTAAGGGAGGAGCTATATAGACAGCTCTGCTGTGGGTGCTCTCTTTGCCACTTCCTGTAGGGAAGGAGAATATCCTACAAGTATGGATGAATCCGTGGACTCGATACATCTTACAAGAGAAATAAATCACAATCGATATAGGATACATACATATTTGGCAAATGTATACAGTATGAACCTTATATTTTCTTTTTTCTTTTTCAATAGAATATCAACAAATTCCCTATATATTATATGCTATAATATATATAAAGACATGTACTCGGAGGCAAGAAAATGCTTTTATTCGCCTCTAGGTAGCATGTGCCGCTCAGGCTGGCGTGTTGTACAAGTATGGGAAAGCTTAAAGGGCCATAATACCCAAATGTTTAAACACTTGAAAGTGATGCAGCATAGCTGTAAAAAGCTGATTAGAAAATATCACCTGAACATCTCTATGTAAAAAAGAAAGATATTTTACCTCAAAAGTTCCTCAGTAGCCACCTCCCATTGTAAAGGATTTCTAAGCAGCATTTTAGTGTGTCTGTCCTGGGACATCTGAAGGGACTAGCATTGTGCACTCTCATATTATTTCACCAATCAGGTAAAGGAAGCTTACTATGAAATCTCATGAGAGTTAAGTCAAATCTCATGAGATCACAGTAAGAGTTCATGACCTCAGCACTGCTGATGCTGATTGGCTGCTGTTCATTTCTTCATTTTTTTAATTTTTTTTACCTGCAGCTGGAAGCAGCTGAGTATATCTTTTTACACAGAACTTACTCTGCTGAGCTGAGGAGATTGTGAGGTAAAATATCTTCCTTTTTTACATAGAGATGCTCAGGTGATATTTTCCTGTCAGCTTTTTACAGTTATACTGCATCAGTTTCAAGTGATTTAGCATATGAGTATTATGTCCCTTTAAGGAGGCATAGCTTCTGTTTGCGGTAGTATGTGGCTTGGAGCTTATGGGTGTGAGGTGATTTTAAGAGAGAGAGTTAGAGAGTGTCATTGGTTCTATCAATAAGGCACAGTTGCAAAAGTTCATGTAAAGAGATCATTTGTGGCTGCATCTCCACTATCTGTGAGGATTTCTGGAGCTTGACTTAAATAAAAATTCAGACACATTTATCTAAACACGTTCCTAAGTATGACTATAGAGATATGGGCAAAGAACTTATACCCTCTATATTTCAATAAGGCAGCAGAGGCAGCAAAGGCAGCAACATTAGCTCATAACAGTGTAATGTCTCTAAAAATATGTATATTAAACTTATATCTTCTATGTTTCAGTGAGGCGAGTGGATGATTTTGTCTTGTGAGGTTATTTTAGTAGTTAACTGGTTAGTTGCCGTGGAAGAATTGTGTTCCTCTATTAGGGCGACCTTATCTTTGAGTGAAGAGACATCTCTATGGAGATCTTTATATAGAGCTCTTACTTCGTGCATGGCCACCTTTATATCTTCTTTGGACGACAATAAGCTTAAGTCAGCTTTAGTAGCATAGTCCAGTGGAAATCTGATCAGGTGTATATACTTGTGCTACTACAGCTTGCTGTCTGTCTGCAGTATTAGGTGGTGGGGTCGCCTGTGTCTCAGTAGGTTTTAAATAATGTCCCATTGTTTTAGTGGTAGGGCCTTTCTCCATCTTCTGGAGTTTCTTGTTTGGCATATCTAATGTGGATGCCCTGTTTAAAATAAAGTGAAGCCCCTTTTATTTTGATTTATAAGCTAGGAGTGACGTGTCAGCTTCAGGCTTATCCTGTCTTATATCTCGCCGATTGAGGAGGGTGGGTATTGGTATCATATGGGGGGACACGCTTACAATATTTATATTGTTATATATGACAGTGGTAATGCCAAGCACTTTCAGCGTGTTTAGTTAGAACTGCTGCAGGCCTCTGCTCCTGTTTGATTAAGTGTCCTACCTTGCTCCTGTAGTCGTTTGAGCCTTGGGCCTTTTAGGGTTGTGGAAGCTGTTTTTTTAAGCCTGAAGACCTCTGTAATCATCAAATTGGCTTTTATCTCCATCTACCCCACCGCTTCTGCCCCTGCTTTGTGTGAAGTGAAGCGGAAGGAGTCTCCTGCGTGTAATGGTGGCGCAGGGCCTCCGGATCACTGAGGTGACTTTCTGCCTAGAATGGTTGTAGGCTCCGGTTTTCCGAACGGCGGGTTCAGGGCTAATATCCGGTAGTCCAGATGGTTACTGCTTTAGGAGTGGTTAGGCCCAACGCTTGTAAGTTTCGTATCCGCTTCCAATCTGTGGCGTGCTTCTACCTAACTCATCATGCCTTGTCAGCCTGATGCGGGCGCCAGCCCCTTATGTTTGTCCTAGGGTGTAGTGCAAACTATACCGGCTACATGCTCTTTTTTTAGCCTTTTTTGTGCCACCGGGCCTAAGAGCTCTATCAGTGAACATTGGTGCTGACTCATAAATAACTCCACATGCATGAGCACAATGTTATCTATATGGCACAAATTAACTAGCACTGTCTGTGGAAAAACTGTCAAAATGCACTTAGATAAGAAGCGTTTTTTAACAGTTTATAAATCAGTTTGAGTCTACCTAGGTTTAGCGTTCAGCAAAGAATACAAAGAGTATAACTGGAAAGTTGTTTAAAATTACATGCCCTATCTGAATCATGAAAGTTTAATTTTGACTTGACTGTCCCTTTAACTGAGACAGGAAGGTAACATTGTGACACACAAAATACAAATACCTTTAAACTTTTTTTATTTTTTTAAAGTAAAGATTTTACTAATTCTTTTTGTTTTGGTAAATACTTGGTTTTGAAATGTCTTCTTCCTTTTCTTCAGTCCCACGTACAATACTCTTCTCCATTTGTGGAACACTTGCGTTTTAAATATATGGGAACAAATTGGTTTCTAACTCTCTGTGAGATCTTTGTTAGACATTGTGAGCCCTGAAAGGATTTCAATCAGAAAATTGTTGTTAGTAAAGGGATCTATCCTGTTTGCTGAAGAAGAAAAAAAAGTTGATATTGTCAAATTTAAAAATATCTCTTGTGCGTGAAAATGTATGAGAAGAGATACTATAATTTATAGAAATGTCAGGCTGCCATAAGCTATTCAAATGAAATAAAGCAGAAGGAAGGAAAGCGTGTGTAAAGTGACATTAAACTGAAAATTTAAAGGGCCGTGAAATTCAAAACTAAACTTTAATGATTCAGAAAAAATGTTATTGTAAGTTACTTTTCAATCAATTTACTTATAAAAGGTACTTTGTTCTTTTGGAATCCTTTGTTGAAAAGTATATCTAGGTAGACTCAGGGGCAGCAATGCACTACAGTAAGTAGCTGGTGATTGGTGGCTACATACATATGCTTACCAGATTCAGCTAGCCCCCAGTAGTGCATTTCTATTCTCTTTAACTATTTGTTTAAGCGTATAGTGCTTTTTTGGCATATGACTGACTAACGCAGACCATTTTCTTTTTGCAAGGTTAATTTTAGCTTTAGTGTAGAGATCAGCCTCCCACCTGACACATCCCACCCCCTGATCTCTCCCTGACCCCCCTTAAACAGCTCTATTCCCTCCCCCACCTTACAATTGTCATTGCCATCTTAAAAACTGGCAGAAATCTGCCAGTATGAAAATAAGTGGAGGGGTTTTGTTTTGTTTTTTTATAATTTTAAATATATATATATATTTATATTTATTTGCTTCAGTGTAGGTTCCCCCTCTACCTATTTGTCGCCATATTGGGCACTGGGCGCTGTCTGCCAGTACCCAGTTTGTTGCAAAATTGGCGTTTAAAAAAATAAAGTCCCATTTTTTTTTCTTCTGTATTGTAGCTGCCCCCCCCCCAATACACTACCCCCCTCCCAGATCCCTTTCTGTTAACAGATCCCACATAGGATCCCCCTCATTTCCCCTCCTCCCTCCTCCTTCCCCCTTCCCTCTCAATGAGGCAGTTTTTATTTTTTCTATACCCTGTTGCGTGGCCGAGTGGTCCCACCCACTCTCGCCCTCCTTCCGCCTCCACCAGCGATGGGCCACCCATCTGCCTCCCTCCTTACACTCCCACCCACCAACGATCGGCACCAACGCTGTCCGATGCAGAGAGGGCCACAGAGTGCAGAAATAGCGCAATCTTGCTATTTTGAGCGAGATTGCGGCAGAGAGATGCCCAGGACTGCAGTGACGTACAGGGTACGGCGCTGGTCGTTAAGCGGTTAATTATTTATATTAAAAAAATTGTTAAATTACCTGTTTTTCGTGTAGTTTGAAATTTGTAGATCTCACCATTTTCAGACAATTGACCCTATGTCATTCTGCACAGTGATTACTCATTCAGAACAGGCGCTAGTTTATATCTGTTCTTAATAACAACAAAAATGTAAATATATAATCACTGTACATGTTAGAAAAGGATAAAAGTCTTAATTCAGGATGAGAAAATCTTCTTTCCATCCCCTTGGATAAGTGGAAGACAACCTTGAAGAGAGACAGAAAACCGATTAGGGAAGTTCTATTATGCTGGATCACACATTACATAAACAGGGCATATAAAAGACTAAGGGCCAGATTACAAGTGGATTAATTGCGTTAGAAGTAAGCATTTTGCGCTCGTCGGGTTGCGCTCTTATTGTAAACCGTTTTCGCTTGTGTGCTAAACCGACGAGGGCAACAAACAGCCAAATTAGAAATATTGCATGCGCGTTCATGTATTCCACCATAGAAGTCAATGGAGCAAGAAAAGTGTGGGGGGGGGGGGGGGGAAACCTAACACCACACTCTTGTGCAAACTCGATTGCACATTCTCATGTGCACTAACCCGAAATGAAAATATGAATATTTCACATTCCAATGTTCTGCACATAACAGAATTTGTTCTATTTATTCAAAAATAAATAAATACATATTATATATATATATATATATATATATATATATATATATACTTATGTATAATTTTTTGTACAATAATATGTATAGATATATACAGATATGGAATGGGAAATATTTACAGTAAATATACATTATAACACTTTATTAAAAAAGAATATTGCATAAATGTTTTTTCATCTACTTAGCGGCAAAGGGCTGCAACGCACTTCTATATATGTTTATATATGTATTTATGTGAATATATGTCTGTAAATACACACATAAAAACATATGTACACATATATGCAAACATACATATACATTTAATATGTATGTATGTCTATGTTAAAGCCCTTTGCCTGTGTTTTCTTTTCTAACAATAATTGTGCAATATTTTTTAAATAATTTTTTATTAAGTGTGGTTATGAGTGTAATATACTTTTAATGTATTTTTGATGTGTTTTGTGCAACTTTTTTGTTTCGCAAAACAGTTAGCCAGAGCACTGAAGTTGTGGTAATCATTCTAGTGTAAATCGCGATTGCGCTCAATCGATTTTCTTTCAACTCATAATACCAGCGGTAAGCCCGACGAGCACCTGCGATAAAGTCCTTATTGTTCAAACAGAAATGTTTGCACTCCACTCGTAATCTGGCCCTATATCTTCAGTGTCCTCACTACACCTATTCTTCCTTGAAAAAGCTGCGTGTTTGTGAAATGTACGTTGGAAATATGGACAGCATTACATCACGAGTGCGTGGGACTTTTTCTTTTCAGTCAAGGTACTATAGGTGTAGAAAATGTAAAAAGACAAACACTGTACTCATTTTTGTTACATTTGTTTTTAAAAAAAGTTTTTTTTTAAGTTGTAGTATAGCTTAAAACATGTTTCTGTGCTTAATAAAACCTTTTCATTTTTTTTTTTTTAAATGACTGCAGACATGTTCATATATATTAATATAGCTGTAATAGTCATTTACATAAGCCGATTAATATGAATACCGAAGTATGCAACATGCATTTCTGTTATTTTTAATAACAATATAAACAATGTTTATTTAACTTTTGTTTCGCTGGAAAATATTAATAGCAACCCTTTCATATATTTGCTAGGAGAGTGGTGATGCTGCTGCTTTCACCCTGGATTATAAATAAGACTGGCAATTTACACCATGCATTTAATAGTTGATACAAAACCAAGGCTGTCTGGCAAGCTGAAATGAACTCCCAGCTGTGTGTTTAAAACCCTTCAATGGCTTTAATTACTAGAAATTCCAGCATGGGATCATCAGGGGTATATTTATAATATTGTACATAGCAAGATGAAAATGCAGTGTTCATGTAATCAGTGTAAATAACGCTTGAGCCCTGTCTACTTAGAAGGAAGGACAATAATACAAGTGTGCAGTGATACTGTTGTGATATCTTGAATCATTGTTTAAAGTCAATATCAAACTTTTATTATTTATAACAGACTATACAGTTTACTTCTGTTATTAAACTGAATTAGTTAAGTCCTACAAGAAAAAGTGTGGGAACTCGCCAAGACTTCCGCCCACTCACAATTAATATTGTTTTACACACACACACTGTATGTATGTATGTGTGTATGTGTGTGTCTGTGTGTGTGTATATAAGTATATGTGTGTGTGTATATATATATATATATATATATATATATATATATATATATATATATATGTATATATATGTGTGTGTGTGTGTCATTACATATACACACCTTTTTTGAAATGTCCCAGAGGCTGCAACACCTAAGCAAGAGGCACCACTAACCAAACACTGCCATGAAGACCAAGGAACTCTCCAAACAAGTAAGGGACAATGTTGTTGAGAAGTACAAGTCAGGGTTAGGTTATAAAAAAATATCCAAATCTTTGATGATCCCCAGGAGCACCATCAAATCTATCATAACCAAATGGAAAGAACATGGCACAACAGCAAACCTGCCAAGAGACGGCCCCCACCAAAACTCACGGACCGGGCAAGGAGGGCATTAATCAGAGAGGCAGCGCAGAGACCTAGGGTAACCCTGGAGGAGATGCAGAGTTCCACAGCAGAGACTGGAGTATCTGTTCATAGGTCGACAATAAGCCGTATGCTCCATAGAGTTGGGCTTTATGGCAGAGTGGCCAGAAGAAAGCCATTACTTTCAGCAAAAAGCAAAATGGCACGTTTTGAGTTTGCGAAAAGGCATGTGGGAGACTCCCAAATTGTATGGAGGAAGGTGCTCTGGTCTGATGAGACTAAAATTGAACTTTTTGGCCATCAAAGAAAACGCCAAACTGGCACAAACCCAACACATCAAATCACCCAAAGAACACCATCCCCACAGTGAAATATGGTGGTGGCAGCATCATGCTGTGGGGATGTTTTTCAGCAGCCCGGACTGGGAAACTGGTCAAAGTTGAGGGAAAGATGGATGGTGCTAAATACATGGATATTCTTGAGCAAAACCTGTACCACTCTGTGTGTGATTTGAGGCTAGGACGGAGGTTCACCTTCCAGCAGGACAATGACCCCAAACACACTGCTAAAGCAACACTTGAGTGGTTTAAGGGGAAACATGTAAATGTGTTGGAATGGCCTAGTCAAAGCCAGACCTCAATCCAATAGAAAATCTGTGGTCAGACTTAAAGATTGCTGTTCACAAGCGCAAACCATCCAACTTGAAGGAGCTGGAGCAGTTTTGCAAGGAGGAATGGGCAAAAATCCCAGTGGTTAGATGTGGCAAGCTTATAGAGACTTATCCAAAGCGACTGGGAGGTGTGATTGCCGCAAAAGGTGGCTCTACAAAGTATTGACTTTAGGGGGGTGAATAGTTATGCACATTGACTTTTTATGTTATTTTATCCTATTTGTTGTTTGCTTCACAATAAAAACAAAAAAAAAACATCTTCAAAGTTGTGGGCATATTCTGTAAATTAAATTATGCTAATCCTCAAACAATCCATGTTAATTCCAGGTTGTGAGGCAACAAAAAATGCCATATATATATATATAAACTTCTCTGCACTCGCAGGTCTTACTCTTCTTTACTTGAGAAGTTTCTACCTATCTACCATAGAGTGCACCCAGGCATCACAACTAACAGTGAGTGCTTGGATCCCTCAACTAGTGTGTATGTATATGTATGTATGTATATATATGTATGTATGTATATATATATATATATATATATACTGTACATATTTACATATACAGTCATGGCCCAAAATATTGGCACCCCTGCATTTCTGTCAGATAATGCACCACTTCGCCCAGAAAATTGTTGCAATTACAAATGTTTAGGCATTCTCATGTTTATTTTTTTTTGTTTGTATTGGTATGACACAAAAAGTGGAGGAAAAAAAGCCAAATCTGACACATTTCACACAAAACTCCAAAAATGGACTGAACAAAATTATTGGCACCCTCAATTTAATATTTGGTAGCACACCCCTTGGAAAAAATAACTGAAATCAATCGCTTCCTGTAACCATCAATGAGTTTCTTACACCTCTCTACTGGAATTTTGGACCAGTCTTCTTTTGCCAACTGCTTTAGGTCTCTCAGATTGGAAGGGTTCCTTTTCCCAACTGCTGTTTTGAGATCTCTCCACAGGTGCTCTATGGGATTGAGATCTTCACTCATTGCTGGCCAGTTAAGTACTCTCCAGCACTTTGTCTTAAACCATTTCTGGGTGCTTTTTGATGTTTGCTTTGAGTCATTGTCCTGCTGTAAGACCCATGACCTCTGACGGAGACCCAACTTTCTGACACTGGGCCCTACATTACACCACAGAATTCTTTGGTAGTCTTCAGATTTCATAATGCCATACACACAGTCAAGATATCCAGTGCCCGAAGCAGCAAAGCAACCCTAAAACATCAGTGAACCTCCACCATGTTTGACTGTAGGGACTGTATCCTTTTCTCTAAAAGCCTCATTTCTTTTTCTGAAAACAGTAGAATGATGGGCTTTACCAAAAAGCTGTAATTTTGTTTTGTCTGTCCACAGCGCATTCTCCCAAAAGGATTTTGGCTTCCTCAGGTAAGTTTTGGCAAACTCCAATCTGGCTTTTTTATAATTCTGTGTAAGCAGTTGGGTCCTCCTGGGTCTCCTAACATAGCGTCCCTTTTCATTCAGATGATGATGTATAGTGCAAGCTGACACATTTGTACCCTGTGCCTGAAAGTCAGCTTAAATTTGTCTGGAAGTTGATCGAGGTTCTTTATCCACCATTCGAACAATCCTTAGTTGCAATCTTTGATCAAGATTTCTCTTTCATCCACATCCAGGGAGATTAGCTACAGTGCCATGTGCTGTAAATGTCTTGACAATGTTGTGCAGAGTGGACACAGGAACATTAAGATCTCTGGAGATGGACTTGTAACCTTCAGGTTGTCCATGCTTTTCCACATTTTTTGTTCTCAAATCCTCAGAAAATTATTTGCTCCTCTTTCTCTTCTCCATGCTCAGTGTGGCACACAGAGACACACAACAGAAAGGTTGAGTCAATTTTTCATCATTTTAGCTGGTTGCTGATGTGATTTCTATATTGTCAGCACCTGTTAATTGATACAGGTGAGTTTAATTACAAATTACAGGAGCATCACAAACTTGGAATGCAATTATTTCTTACAATTTTGAGAAGGTTCCAATAATTTTGTCCAGTCCATTTTTGGAGTTTTGTGTGGAATGTGTCAGATTTTGCTTTTTCTTTTCTCCACTTTTTTTGTGTCATACACTGTCAGAAAAAATGTGCACAAATTGTACCTTTAGGCAGTGGCGGCTGGTGAATTATGAAGATGGAGGTGCACTTGGCCCCGTCTCTGACCACACCCCTTTAAAAAGCCCCGCCCCTCAGATGGCTCTCTACACACACACACACACACGGAGAGGGAGATAGAGAGAGAAGGAGAGGGAGAGACAGAGAGAGAAAAAGAGAGGGAGAGAGAGGGGGAGAGAGAGAAAAAGAGAGGGGGAGAGAAAGAAAAAGAGAGGGGGAGAGAGAGAACGTGTATTTTATTATTCAGATAGATGATACAATTTTTAAACAACTTTTCAATTGACGTCTATAATTAAATTTGCTTCATTCTCTTGGTATCCTTTGCAGAAGGAGCAGCAAAGCACAACTAGCTGAACACTTCTAGTCAATCAATCAAAAAGATAAAGCTACAAAGGTGTCTAGTCAGCAATTACCAGCCAGCTCCCAGTAGCGTAGGATATGTACATATTTTTGCAACAAAAGATACCAAGAGAACAAACTACATGTAAAAATAAAATAAATTTTAAAAGTGACTTAAATTTGCATGCTGTATCTGAATCACGCAAGTTTAATTTTTTTCCTATCCCTTTCAATGTCTTATCAAAGGGTATGTCATTGGAGTGTAAACCATATTTTACTAACAAAATGCAGTTTCAATGTTTTTTTAAACATTCAGTTTTCATGCAGATCTTTTGTAATGGAATACTGTATTTATAATATGCACATATCTTACACTAATGGGGATAGCTGGTGATTGGTACCTACACACATTTTTCTTTTGTGATTTGCTAACTAGATTTGTTCAGCTGTCTGTAGTGCAATGCTGTTCTTTCAGCAAAGGATAACAAGAGAATGAAGCAAGTTTGATAATATAAGTAAATTGGAAAGTTGTTTTTAACTATTCATGAACACAATAGTTTTAGGAGATTTAAAGGGACAGGAAACCTAAACATTGTCTTCCATGTTCTATCCAAATCATGGAAGAAAATGTTTGAGTTCCCTGTCCCTTTAAATCTCCTAAAACTATTGTGTTCATGAATAGTTAAACAATCCTGAGAAGGCAGTTAGTAAGGGCTCTAAAACAACCCCCCACCCCTTCCCCCTGCAATTTATTACTATGAAGTGTCTGTCCAGAGGTACACAGCAAGCACACAGATAGTCCACAGAGATGGGCTGGGGGAGGAGGCAACTTACCTGCAGCTACATCTATGCTACAATGACATAGTATAAAGCTAAATCCTGTTAAGACAAATGGTAAGAAACCAATACAAGTGTAACCATCATAAAATAAAGTACTATAAATGAATGGCCACAGTCCCCAATATATAAAGTTAATCTTTATTTATAATTATAAAACTGAAGAGCAGGTCACTACATTAGGGGAGAGATTTTTTAATAATAAAACCTTAACCCACAGGTTGATGCTCTCATGCAAACACACATGTAATTATCATATCTTTAAGAGCTCACCGAAAGGGCTCTAACACAAGCAACCTCCTCCCCCTGGTATTTATTACTCTGAAGAGTCCGTCACTGAATAGTAAACACAGTTAGGAATCTTTATGCTGTGTGATTTAGCTTCTGTCTAAACGCTGCCTGACAAGATAAGCAGAGCTAACTCACACAGCATAAAGCTTAGATTCCTCTGTCTAACAGTGCGGCAGGCTACAGAAGGGTGACTGGGGCAGGAGGCCAGTTACCTGCAGCTACGTTGTATTGTTGTTACAGGGATCTAGGCTGTGTCTGCCGAGTTCTTGTTTTCCTGCTCCCTTTTATTGCTGGCTAACGTTACATCTTTACACAGGAACATTAACTAGTAACTAAACCACCATGCTGCACTTAGAAACTTCCTAAACACAGATATGCTTTCTATACCATGCTCAGTCTCAGCACGGTTTGTAAAGCATATCTGTGTTTAGGAAGTTTCTGAGTGCAGCTGCAGCATGGTGGTTTAGTTACTAGTTAATTAAACTTGTTCCTGTGTAAAGATGTAACGTTAGCCAGCAATAAAGGGGAGCAGGAAAACAAGCACTCGGCAAATAACACAGCCTAGATCACAAACAAGAAGAAGCAGCTGCACGCAGTGGTTAGGACATTACTAACAGTAATAAAACTTGGCCAAACATTTAAAAATTATTAAATGAACACTTCTTCCTACCTTGTCATGCTCTTCCTTCCCGCCGACCTAAAGAAAATCACTCACCGGCTTAACTCTGGCTGCAGCAGTCACCCCCAGGCCCCAGCCCAGATCAATCTGATGCTGCATTGCCGCATAAGTCACATTCACAGTTTACTGACTCAATCTGTCAACGACACCATCTTGGATCTCCACGCTGTGTTTCCCTGAGATGCTCCTCCTCCCACACACACAGGCACAGCTCTTAGGGTGCGAGTGTCACGTGACAGCTGGCTCTCGCACACTAAGAGCTGTGCTCCTTAAGAAGGCTATGGGCTGGCCTGTAGGTGGCACTGCACTCAATGCAGGCTGAAAGTGGAGAGAGCTTTTGCCTATAATTCTGTCTATCGCACTGCTCAGCATGTGCGATAGTCTAGATGGAAGTATACAGCCCTCTCCACTTTCAGCCTTATTAAGAATTAAAAAGTGCCATTTTAATTTTTTTTAGTAAAAACTGAAGTGGAGAATGGAAGATTTTTTTTATTTTATCTGCAAAAAAAGGTTTAAAAATGTAAATAAAATATATTTATTTTCTCATTCTTTTTTTTTCTTTTTTTTTTCATCAGGGGTCAGTTCAGGTCAGGGGGTTCAGGTCAGGGGTTCACGTGCTCAAGTGCTCCTATAGAGGAGCCTCCACTGCCTTTAGGGGTACAACAGCTTGTCACTGGGGCAGTACCCTCAAAGTCAGTGTTTTTCAACCAGTGTGCCGTGAGAGATCCTCAGGTGTGCCACGGCAGACTGACAACAGTGTGACATATTTTTTAAACTTTGCTTGTTTTTACTCCCAGTGCAGTGGTAGTTTGTAGGAGGCATGGCATAACAGCACAATACATACAGTATGTGTGTGTTTGTGTGTATGTGTATATATATATGCTGTATTAGGCTACAATGTGTGATTTTTTTAAAACTTTGGGATGGTGGTGTGCCACAGGATTTTTTAATGTAAAAAACAGTGCCACGGCAAAAATAAGGTTAAAAATCACTGCTCAAAGGTACACCTGCTGTACCCTTTAAAATGGGTACAAATTAGTACCCTTGCAGATTGTACCTTTCAAAGGCAAATATGTACCTTTGGTTACTAGATTGGACCTCAGTCCTATGGTACCATATAGTACCCTTAAAAAATCGTGCAAATCTGGCCTTTTAAGGGTACTGCGCCAGTGACAAGCCCTTTGTACCTCATGATGGCAAATTTGAACTCAACACAGCATATTACAAATGCTGATCCATTAAATTTATCATATAACATTCATATATGCATTTGATGTGTACTTTTTCAGGCAGTATTACAAACAATAGCCACACTGCTTCTTTAAAACAAAGTTTGTATACTTTACTGTAGCCATGTAACAATTCCAAAGACTGCTACAGAACCACCTTAAAAAAGCAAGGCTAAACAACCAGTTCCAAAATGAACTACTCAATGTGTTATTTATCACTCTGTACTAGACTCTAAAAACAGCCCATTTAATTTAGGGTGACATGCCACATAAAACATAAATATATAGAAAACAACACAATAATAAAATATAACTCTAACGAAAAGAAGGGGGATTCAGGGGAGAGATAAACGATAAAACTCACAACCATACATTGAATTGTCACTCTATGCAAAATATATGCAAATGAGTCTATTTCCCTAGTACACATTTTGGTGATGAACCTGCTACCAATAGATGGAGCTGTGTTACACATGTCAAGGAACTTTCAACCAACAGATGGCGCTATGGCATGTCGCACACAATGTCCATGTATGTGACTGGGGAACGGTTACAATTTTATTTTATTTTATTTTTTTAAAACTGGTTCTTAAGCAGCTCTTGTTTATTTTATAGAGTTCTTTGTAATTTTAATTAATACATTTGCTTTATGTTTAAGAGTTAACATCTTGATGCTCTAAATATAAACATTAAAATGTTAAGTGCTTGTTTGCCATTTAGAACCAGCAACACATTATCATTGAATATATGGGTTATTAAAGGGACAGTCTAGTCAAAATTAAACTTTCATGACTCAGATAGGGCATAAAAATTTAAATAACTTTCCAATTGACTTTTATCACTAAATTTGCTTTGTTCCCTTGGTGGTATTTTTGAAAAGCTAAACCTAGGTAAGCTCAAACTGATTTCTAAACCTTTGAAAACTGCCTCTTAGCTCAGAGCATTTTTTAAAGTTTTTCACAGTTAGACAGTACTAGTTCATGTGTGTCATATAGATAAAAAATATGCTCAACTCCATGTAGTTATTTAGGAGTCTGCACTGATTGGCTAAACTGCATGCCTGTCAAAAGCACTGAGATAAGGGGGCAGTCTGCAGAGGCTTAGATACAAGGTAATCACAGAGGTATAAAGTATATTAATATAACTGTGTTGGTTATGCAAAACTGGGGGATGGGTAATAAAGGGATTATCCATCTTTTTAAACAATAACAATTCTGGTGTAGACTGTCCCTTTAAGTATTTTTTTTTTTTTTTTGCTTTGCCCACTTCTTGCATATTACCAACAATGATTGAACATAATTATTTTGCTGCACATGTATGTTGCATTCATTTTGGGTGACTGGCAGTTATGTGAGTATGAATAATTGAGGTGTACAAATGATATGGACTTGCAGGGGATGGCAGCCTTGAACCACCCACCCCTCTCAAACTTTTAGTCACACAAGTGATTGTACCTTTTTGGGGGGATTAAATGGTACAGACATGGACCCTTTGACAGTTGGAAACATATTTGTACCTTATTTACAGCTAAATGGTACATATTACTTCCTTAAGGTGTAATTTTAGCAAGTGTTACTGCCTATTACTAGAGGATCTCACTATCCCTCTAACCAGATTGTGCTCCAGCTCCTCCCACCAGCAGTAGCAGTGTTTAAGCGTTTCTGTTCTTTTTTCAGAGGGAACTTAGTTCTTCCTGCAAAAATAGTGCAGGAACTCTGTTCCCATACGTTCCTGCTCGACTTAACCCCTGTATCCTTTGTTGAAAAGCATACATAGTTAGGTTTGTGAGCTGCAATTGCACTACAGGGAGCTAGCTGCTGATTGGTGGCCACGCACATATAGCTCTTGTCATTGGCTCGCCAGCTAGGTCTGAGTAGTTCATTGCTACTCTGGGGCTGACTTTTAAAGGTACATTCAAAACCAAAATTGTTATTATTTAAAAAGATAGATAATGCCTTTTATTACCCATTCCCTAGCTTTGCAGAACCAACATTGTTATATTAACATACTTTATAACATTTAAACATCTAAATTTCTGCCTGTTTCTAAACCACTACAAACAGCCTCTTAATACATGATTTTTTTATTAGCTTTTCACATCAGGAGACTGCTAGTTCATGTGGGCCATATAGATAACATTATACTCACGCCCCTGGGTTGTGGCAGCCACTGCAATAAATGGATAAAACTAGACGTGCATTTTTTTTTTTCGGACGAATTCAGAATTCGGCCGAATTTTGGGCGATTCGGATACATCCGAATTGCCGAATCTGCACATCCCGAAAAATTCCAAAAATTAATATATTTCGAATTTTCGGATCCTTTATTCATATTCAGAATATTTAAATGTTTCTTCCTAAACCACTGCAAGCTTGGTGTTCACATTACAAGCCCAAAATCATTGTGATCTCTGAATCGTGGCTAACCGCAAAAATACCTGACTCTGCCATTGCATTACATGGGTATTCATGCCATAGAAATGATAGAGCAAAGAGAGGAGGCGGCATTGTAATTTATGCTGACATTTCCACAAAGTTCACCCCCATACAAAAATATAGCTCTCCTGCCACCTTTGATTTCCTTTCTGGCACAATTGAGATCCTTTTGCAGTAAATCAACCATTGTTGCAGGAATCTACTGCCCACCTAGCTCCCCTGTGCATTCAATTTCTGACATAGCACATCTCCTTAGTGAAACCATAGCTCAAAACCCAAAAAGTGAAATTTTGTTTTTTGGAGATTTTAATATTGATTGGCTGAATCCAAAAAATAACAGTTGTTGCTCGCTGTTTAAATCTTTGCAGCTAACGCAATTAATCTCCTCCCCAACTCGCATAAACGTCAAAAGCCAAAATCACACCCTGCTCGACTGGATTCTCTCTACTTCTCCTGACCGAATCCAGGAGGCAGGTGTTCTCCCTAACAATTTCAGTGACCACTGCTTAGTGTACTGCGTGCGCAAAATAAAGGCAACTAAATCCTCTCCCAAGGTTAAAATCACCAGATCCTTCAAAAAATGTAATCTTCAATCTTTTCTAATTGACATCCAGAACCTCCCCTGGCACAGATTAAACTTAATCCCTGATCTAGACTCTGCAGTTGAATTCTTTCAGTCTGAACTCCTACAAGTTTGGAATTTACATGCCCCGCTGCGTAAGGTGAGAGTAAAAGGAGCACACTTGAATTGGATCACAGTTGACCTCATTCAAATGTACCAGTTTCGGGATTCATTGTGGGCAAAGTTCAAGCATACAGGCTCTATGAACGATCACTGTGTATATAGACAATGGTGAAATATATGACTAAACAAACAAACAAAATTGGCCAAGGCAATATTTCTGTGAAAATCTGAACAATAACATATCAAACCCTAGAAAATTTTGGAAACTCATAAGTAACTTACAAAATCCTCCAATCCACTCCCAACCCCCCACTGTCAATGTGGACAACCATACCCTGCAACTCCCCTTAGAAGAAGCAAATGCCTTTAATAGTTATTTTGTCAGATGCTCCACCACCCTGATTGACAATCTAATAAATGACACGCATCCTGAAACTACAAATGTGGATCAGGCCCCACTAAATCAGCAAAAACCCAATATAGAGAAGTTAAATTTTAGACCTGTACCCATCAATGTCATTAAGAAACACCTTAATAATCTAAAAATGAAAAACCAGTCTGGATCTGATCAAATCCCAGCAATGCTGTTGAAGCTCAGTGCACCGGCAATTGCTAAACCGGTCACAACCCTAATTAACAAATCCTTGGTGTCTGGATACATACCCAAACTTTGGAAAACTGCAAGAGTAGTGCCTATCCATAAAAGTGGGGAGTTAACCTTTGTTTCTAATTATCGCCCTATATCTTTGCTCCCAGTATTGTGAAAAATCTTAGAAAAATGGGTCCATACGCAATTATGTGAGTATTACCAACAATCTAACTAATAACCTGGTTTCGATCATATGTATCGGATCGATCACAATATCTCCATTTTTGACAGCGACTCCCTCCCTCTCCCAGTCACGTGGGGTGTACCCCAAGGTTCCATTCTCGGCCCCCTACTATTCACATTATTTATAAATGATCTGCCTAATGTCTGCAAATCCTCAACTGTACACATGTACGCAGATGACACGGTAATTTATGCAAACAATTCCGATCTGCCGCAGCTTGAGGCAGTTCTCCAAGACCAGTTCACAGAGGTAGAAAAGTGGATCTCAAAAAACAAACTCTTCCTAAACACTGACAAAACTGTCACAATGATTTTTGGAATGGGACCTAAATTACACATATTACAAAATTCCCATCTTGGCATCAAAACAAAATCCAATTGCACGCTGACCGCAGTCCACTCTTTTAAATACTTAGGTATGTTGTTAGACCCCAATCTATCTTTTGGCCTCCACATAGAAAAACTTGCCTCTAAACTTTATCCAAAACTAGGTGCCCTGTACAGAAACAAATCCTGCCTCAGCCCTACAGTAAAGGAAAAGATTGTACAGCAAATGCTGATGTCTATCTTGGATTACGGGGACGTAGTTTATGCACCTGCACTGCAAACTCACCTTAATAAACTAAATACGTTATATAACTCGTTCTGCCGCTTTGTGTTACAATGTAACTGCAGGACCCACCATTGTGACATACTAAAAGAACTAAACTGGCTGACGCTGGAATCCAGATTCACCCTCCATCTTTCCTGCCTTGTGTTTAAGAGCCTTTCTGGGAAGCTCCCACCCTACCTGAGCAGAATGCTCTCCCCTGCTATTCCCACCTCCTATAACCTCCGATCCAATAACAGCACATTATTTAGCTTGCCTCAATACAAAATGAAAACAGCTCGATCCTCCTTTTTCTACAGAGAACCACAATTATGGAATGACCTCCCTCACACTTTAAAAACTTCCCCAAGGCTAATATCCTTTAAGAGATCCCTCTATACATATCTCAAAACAGAATGTGCCTGTCATGGTTGATTAAATATTTCCTACCAGTTCTATGTTAAATGTTTGCATATATTGTGTATTATTATTGTTTTTGTATTTTATTGTACCCTATTGTATCAATGCAATGTTTTGTGATCCCAGGACATACTTGAAAACGAGAGAAATCTCAATGTATCCTTCTTGGTAAAATATTTTATAAATAAATAAATAAACCGCAGTTCCCTTACATCGCTGAAACTAACTAAACTTATTAACCCCTAAACCGCACCCCCCACATCGCCAACACTAACTAAACCTATAAACCCCTAAACCACCGTTCCAAAACATTGCTGACACGAACTAAACCTAACAACCTTTAAACCGCACCCCCCCCCACATCGCCGACACAAACTAAACCTATTAACCCCTAAACCGCACTTCCCCCACATCGCCGACATGAACTAAACCTATTAACCCCTAAACCACACACCCCCCCATCGCCAATACTAACTAAACCTATTACCCCTAAACCAACGGCCCCCACATCGCAACAACCTAATTTAAACTATATTAACCCCTAAACCTAACACTCCCTAACCCTAAACCTAACCCTAACACCCCTAACTTTAACATAATAAAAATATAACTAAATTAAAGTTACAATTATTAACTAATAATGCTGTTTAAATTTAAATCTGAATACAAAGTTACTTAGCTATATAAACCCCTAAACCTAACACAACCTAACCCTAACCCTAATACCCCCTAACTTTAACATATATAAAATATAACTAAATTGGTTACAATTATCAACTAATAATACCAATTTAAATCTAAATACAAAGTAACTTACCTGTGAAATAAAACCTAAGCTAGCTACAATATAACTAATAGTTACATTGTAGCTAACTTAGGTTTTATTTTTATTTCACAGGTAAGTTTGTATTTATTTTAACTAGGAAAACTAGTTAGTAAATAGTTATTAACTATTTACTAACTACCTAGTTAAAATAAATACAAACTTACCTGTGAAATAAAAATAAAACTTAAGCTGCCTTACACTAAAACATACCATTACAAAATAAAAAACCTACCATTACAAAAAATAAAAAAACACTCAAATTACAAAAAATAAAAAAACGACGATTACAAAAAATATCAAACGAAATTATCCAAAACAATAAAAATTATTCCTATTCTTATACCCTTTAAAAAAAACACAGCCAAAAGAAAACCCTAATCTATAATAAACTACCTACCTTTTGGGGGCCCTTTAAAGAGCCTTTTGTAGGGCATTGCCCTAAAGTTAACAGCTCTTTTGCTACAAAACAAAACAAACACCCCCAAACAGTATACAAACCCCCACCCCCCAAACCAACAAAATACAAATACAGTAAAACCTAATCTACACATTGCCCTGAAAAGGGCATTTGTATGGGCATTGCCCTTAAAAGGGCATTTAGCTCTTTTGCTGCCCAAGCCCTAATCTAAAAATAAAACCCCAGCCAAAACAAAAAAGTTTTACACAAAATAACAAACAATATATCAAAAATTATAAAAAATATTCCTATTCTAATACCCATTTAAAAAAAAAAACATCTCAAAATAAAAAACCTAATATAGAATAAACTACCAATGGCCCTTAAAAGGGCCTTTTGTAGAGAATTGCCTTAAAGGGACATTATACACTCATTTTTTCTTTGCATACATGTTTTGTAGATGATCTATTTATATAGTCCATAAAGGGGAGAAATTAAGGCCTAAATTAAGGCCTATATGTGTAAAAAAAAAACGCAAAGATAAAAAGAGAGAAATCCAACTTGCTAAACAAGTCAAGAATAGTTATCAGAAATATGTTAGAGATTCATCGCGCGCACTTTGGGAAAAATATTCTAGTGCTAGACAGGAACGGGATGTTTTTCCTAAGCATAAATCCCTTGAGGAAGAGAGAAAATTTAACCTGCGATATAAAGGACACTTTGGTTATTCAGCCAAATTTCTTGCTAAACTAGTTAAGGGTAGAAAGAAAAAAAACTATATACTAGCAATCAGAGATCAAGATATTAGATATACGGGAGTATCGGACATCAACCAAACGCTATTTGCGTTTTATCAAAAACTTTACACGCAAAGTACCAATCATGCACAGAATCAAGAAAAATTTTGGTCTCAAATACAAATCCCTAGAGTCTCACAAGATCTCATGGTGGCGTTGAATGCTCCCATTTCAGCAAATGAGATAGCGGAAGCAATTGATAAGACTAAATTGAATAAAGCCGCTGGGCCGGATTGTTTGCCTGCAGAGTATTATAAAATACTGGCAGATGAAATCCAACCTACCTTAGAAAAATTGTTTAATAGCTATTATAGGAATGGGAATATACCTTCAAAATACTTTGCGGCTGCAAACATTTCTCTGATTCTTAAAAAAGGGAAAGATGCAGAGGATCCAGGATCATACAGACCAATTTCCGTTCTTAATACGGACTATAAAATACTATCCTCGATCTTAGCATCTAGATTAATGTTATGTCTCGATGAAGTGATACATTCGGATCAGTCAGGGTTTATGGCCTCAAGAAATGTCTCCAAAAATACAAGGAAAGTGATAAACTTACTGGATTATATATGGAATATTCGCCAAAATCCAGGTAGATATTTTGAATATGATTGTGCAATCTTAACCCTTGATGCTGTCAAAGCTTTTGATTCTATAGAATGGGAATATCTATTTAAGGCCCTCGAAAAGTTTGGTTTTAAAAATGATTTTGTCCGGTTCATTCGTAATATCTATAAGTGTCCAATATCTTATCTCTTAATTAATAATAATCTTACTTCAGGGATAAGATTGAAAAAAGGTACTAGGCAAGGGTGCCCCCTGTCCCCCCTCCTATTCAACCTAGCATTAGAACCTCTGGCTATTAAGTTACGGGATACTCTAGAAGGTATTTCTATCGGTCAGAATGTTCTCAAAACTTTATTATATGCAGACGACATATTGATCTTCCTTTATAATACACCCAGAGCTATCCCAAGTGTGACAGACTGCCTGAATTTTTTTAGTTCTTTCTCGGGTGATTGTCATGACAAACTTGTTAAAGCAGATAATATTTCCTTTAGTAAAGTACCATTGCCTGTTGCAGTTCCTTCAACATCTAAGGTGCAGAATGTTCCTGATAATATAAGAGATTTTGTTTCTGAATCCATAAAGAAGGCTATGTCTGTTATTTCTCCTTCTAGTAAACATAAAAAATCTTTTAAAACTTCTCTCCCTACAGATGAATTTTTAACTGAACATCATCATTCTGATTCTGATGATTCCTCTGGTTCAGAGGATTCTGTCTCAGAGGTTGATGCTGATAAATCTTCATATTTATTTAAAATGGAATTTATTCGTTCTTTGCTTAAAGAAGTCCTAATTGCTTTAGAAATAGAGGATTCTGGTCCTCTTGATACTAAATCTAAACGTTTAAATAAGGTTTTTAAAACTCCTGTAGTTATTCCAGAAGTTTTTCCTGTCCCTGATGCTATTTCTGCAGTAATTTCCAAAGAATGGGATAATTTGGGTAATTCATTTACTCCTTCTAAACGTTTTAAGAAATTATATCCTGTGCCGCCTGACAGATTAGAATTTTGGGACAAGATCCCTAAAGTTGATGGGGCTATTTCTACCCTTGCTAAACGTACTACTATTCCTACGTCAGATGGTACTTCGTTTAAGGATCCTCTAGATAGGAAAATGGAGTCCTTTCTAAGAAAAGCTTATCTGTGTTCAGGTAATCTTCTTAGACCTGCTATATCTTTGGCTGATGTTGCTGCAGCTTCAACTTTTTGGTTGGAAACTTTAGCGCAACAAGTAACACATCGTGATTCTCATGATATTATTATTCTTCTTCAGCATGCTAATAATTTTATCTGTGATGCCATTTTTGATATTATCAGAGTTGATGTCAGGTTTATGTCTCTAGCTATTTTAGCTAGAAGAGCTTTATGGCTTAAAACTTGGAATGCTGATATGGCTTCTAAATCAACTTTACTTTCCATTTCTTTCCAGGGTAACAAATTATTTGGTTCTCAGTTGGATTCCATTATTTCAACTGTTACTGGTGGGAAAGGAACTTTTTTACCACAGGATAAAAAATCTAAAGGTAAAAACAGGGCTAATAATCGTTTTCGTTCCTTTCGTTTCAACAAAGAACAAAAGCCTGATCCTTCATCCTCAGGAGCAGTTTCAGTTTGGAGACCATCTCCAGTCTGGAATAAATCCAAGCCAGCTAGAAAGACAAAGCCTGCTTCTAAGTCCACATGAAGGTGCGGCCCTCATTCCAGCTCAGCTGGTAGGGGGCAGGTTACGTTTTTTCAAGGAAATTTGGATCAATTCTGTTCACAATCTTTGGATTCAGAGCATTGTTTCAGAAGGGTACATAATTGGTTTCAAGTTGAGACCTCCTGCAAAGAGATTTTTTCTTTCCCGTGTCCCAGCAAATCCAGTAAAAGCTCAAGCATTTCTGAAATGTGTTTCAGATCTAGAGTTGACTGGAGTAATTATGCCAGTTCCAGTTCCGGAACAGGGGATGGGGTTTTATTCAAATCTCTTCATTGTACCAAAGAAGGAGAATTCCTTCAGACCAGTTCTGGATCTAAAAATATTGAATCGTTATGTAAGGATACCAACGTTCAAGATGGTAACTGTAAGGACTATCTTACCTTTTGTTCAGCAAGGGAATTATATGTCCACAATAGATTTACAGGATGCATATCTGCATATTCCGATTCATCCAGATCACTATCAGTTTCTGAGATTCTCTTTCCTAGACAAGCATTACCAGTTTGTGGCTCTGCCGTTTGGCCTAGCTACAGCTCCAAGAATTTTTACAAAGGTTCTCGGTGCCCTGCTGTCTGTAATCAGAGAACAGGGTATTGTGGTTTTTCCTTATTTGGACGATATCTTGGTACTTGCTCAGTCTTTACATTTAGCAGAATCTCATACGAATCGACTTGTGTTGTTTCTTCAAGATCATGGTTGGAGGATCAATTTACCAAAAAGTTCTTTGATTCCTCAGACAAAGGTAATCTTTCTGGGTTTCCAGATGGATTCAGTGTCCATGACTCTGTCTTTAACAGACAAGAGACGTTTAAAATTGATTACAGCTTGTCGAAACCTTCAGTCACAATCATTCCCTTCGGTAGCCTTATGCATGGAAATTCTAGGTCTTATGACTGCTGCATCGGACGCGATCCCCTTTGCTCGTTTTCACATGCGACCTCTTCAGCTCTGTATGCTGAAGCAATGGTGCAAGGATTACACGAAGATATCTCAATTAATATCTTTAAAACCGATTGTTCGACACTCTCTAACATGGTGGACAGATCACCATCGTTTAATTCAGGGGGCTTCTTTTGTGCTTCCGACCTGGACTGTAATTTCAACAGATGCAAGTCTCACAGGTTGGGGAGCTGTGTGGGGATCTCTGACGGCACAAGGAGTTTGGGAATCTCAGGAGGTGAGATTACCGATCAATATTTTGGAACTCCGTGCAATTTTCAGAGCTCTTCAGTTTTGGCCTCTTCTGAAGAGAGAATCGTTCATTTGTTTTCAGACAGACAATGTCACAACTGTGGCATACATCAATCATCAAGGAGGGACTCACAGTCCTCTGGCTATGAAAGAAGTATCTCGAATTTTGGTTTGGGCGGAATCCAGCTCCTGTCTAATCTCTGAGGTTCATATTCCAGGTGTAGACAATTGGGAAGCGGATTATCTCAGTCGCCAAACGTTGCATCCGGGCGAATGGTCTCTTCACCCAGAGGTATTTCTTCAGATTGTTCAAATGTGGGAACTTCCAGAAATAGATCTGATGGCGTCCCATCTAAACAAGAAACTTCCCAGGTATCTGTCCAGATCCCGGGATCCTCAAGCGGAGGCAGTGGATGCATTATCACTTCCTTGGAAGTATCATCCTGCCTATATCTTTCCGCCTCTAGTTCTTCTTCCAAGAGTAATCTCCAAGATTCTGAAGGAATGCTCGTTTGTTCTGCTGGTAGCTCCGGCATGGCCTCACAGGTTTTGGTATGCGGATCTTGTCCGGATGGCCTCTTGCCAAACGTGGACTCTTCCGTTAAGACCAGACCTTCTGTCACAAGGTCCTTTTTTCCATCAGGATCTGAAATCCTTAAATTTAAAGGTATGGAGATTGAACGCTTGATTCTTGGTCAAAGAGGTTTCTCTGACTCTGTGATTAATACTATGTTACAGGCTCGTAAATCTGTATCCAGAGAGATATATTATAGAGTCTGGAAGACTTATATTTCTTGGTGTCTTTCTCATCATTTTTCCTGGCATTCTTTTAGAATACCGAGAATTTTACAGTTCCTTCAGGATGGTTTAGATAAGGGTTTGTCCGCAAGTTCTTTGAAAGGACAAATCTCTGCTCTTTCTGTTCTTTTTCACAGAAAGATTGCTATTCTTCCTGATATTCATTGTTTTGTACAAGCTTTGGTTCGTATAAAACCTGTCATTAAGTCAATTTCTCCTCCTTGGAGTTTGAATTTGGTTCTGGGAGCTCTTCAAGCTCCTCCGTTTGAACCTATGCATTCATTGGACATTAAATTACTTTCTTGGAAAGTTTTGTTCCTTTTGGCCATCTCTTCTGCCAGAAGAGTTTCTGAATTATCTGCTCTTTCTTGTGAGTCTCCTTTTCTGATTTTTCATCAGGATAAGGCGGTGTTGCGAATTTCTTTTGAATTTTTACCTAAAGTTGTGAATTCCAACAACATTAGTAGAGAAATTGTGGTTCCTTCATTATGTCCTAATCCTAAGAATTCTAAGGAGAAATCGTTGCATTCTTTGGATGTTGTTAGAGCTTTGAAATATTATGTTGAAGCTACGAAATCTTTTCGTAAGACTTCTAGTCTATTTGTTATCTTTTCCGGTTCTAGAAAAGGCCAGAAAGCTTCTGCCATTTCTTTGGCATCTTGGTTGAAATCTTTAATTCATCTTGCCTATGTTGAGTCGGGTAAAACTCTGCCTCAGAGAATTACAGCTCATTCTACTAGGTCAGTTTCTACTTCCTGGGCGTTTAGGAATGAAGCTTCGGTTGACCAGATCTGCAAAGCAGCGACTTGGTCCTCTTTGCATACTTTTACTAAATTCTACCATTTTGATGTATTTTCTTCTTCTGAAGCAGTTTTTGGTAGAAAAGTACTTCAGGCAGCGGTTTCAGTTTGAATCTTCTGCTTATGTTTTTCGTTAAACTTTATTTTGGGTGTGGATTATTTTCAGCAGGAATTGGCTGTCTTTATTTTTATCCCTCCCTCTCTAGTGACTCTTGTGTGGAAAGATCCACTTCTTGGGTAGTCATTATCCCATACGTCACTAGCTCATGGACTCTTGCTAATTACATGAAAGAAAACATAATTTATGTAAGAACTTACCTGATAAATTCATTTCTTTCATATTAGCAAGAGTCCATGAGGCCCGCCCTTTTTTTGTGGTGGTTATGATTTTGTATAAAGCACAATTATTCCAATTCCTTATTTTATATGCTTTCGCACTTTTTTTCTTATCACCCCACTTCTTGGCTATTTGTTAAACTGAATTGTGGGTGTGGTGAGGGGTGTATTTGTAGGCATTTTGAGGTTTGGGAAACTTTGCCCCTCCTGGTAGGAATGTATATCCCATACGTCACTAGCTCATGGACTCTTGCTAATATGAAAGAAATGAATTTATCAGGTAAGTTCTTACATAAATTATGTTTTTTTCCCGCTATTTCAGAAAATAAAAGCCGACCTGAAACTGTGGACCACTCCCCCATTATCGTTGACAGCGAGAGTGAATCTTATAAAGACAATAATCTTTCCCCGGCTTCTTTTTCTTTTACAGAATTTGCCATTGCTTCTATATAAAACTGATATACGGAAATTGAACTCTAGCTTTTCACAATTTATTTGGCATAACAAGAAAAAATCACGTATTGCTTTAGAAAAACTGATGCAACCTCGTGAAGCAGCTGGTTTAGCCTTGCCTAATATAACGTTTTATAATCTTGCAGCTTTAGGTAAAATAGCGCTTGATTGGCTCATGGAAACATGTTGGTTCTCGACATTAGAATTGGAGAGTAGTATAGTCTCTCCCTTTTCTCTTAAGGCGTTATTGCATATTCAACCAAAAGAAATACTGTACAAGGTCAAAAGTTTAATATCAGTAAATAACGTAGTTCTTGCTTGGCAAAAAATTTGTTCCATTATTGGTCTTGATTATTCTTTTTCGGATTATTTACCTTTAATAGGCAATCCTGAATTTCCCCCCGGAAATAACCAGCAGGTATTTAGAGAATGGTACAACAAAAATCTTAAGTCAGTCTCGCAATTCCTAACGGAAGAGCGACAAATAATCTCTTTTGATACTCTGAAAGCTCGATTTGATCTATCAAATAATAATTTCTATCCCTACCTACAAGTATATCATCTTATATAATCTAAGGGGTGGAATGGCGGTGAGATGGTCGCGTGGTCGGAATTAAAAACAATTATGGTCATTGCTCAAATCAAGTCCCCTTCGATTTCATTATTATATAGTATTATGCTCGCCAAACAAAGTGACTCCCTAATGCAAAAATTATCTGTAAAATGGATAAATATGATTCCAAATATAGATCGTGAAATATTAAAAGATAGTTGTAAAACACTTAATAAATGTCGTATCCCAATTAGCTGGAAAGAAGGTCATATGAAATTACTTAATAATTATTATTGCACACCATGGAAAATGGCTAAAATGTATGCGGGTCAAGATTTCTTCTGCCCGCGATGTGTCTTTATGAATGCAGATATCTTACATATGTTTTGGTATTGCCCTAGGATTCAACAATTTTGGAAGAAAGTGATTTTTTGGATTAACAGATTGTATTTAACAAACATACAATTTGAAGTTGAGGATATCTTTCTGTTAGTCCGGTCTAGGCAAAGGACAGTTCCAGCAAGTAGAATTATAAACACTATCATTTTACTTGTTAGGCAACTTATAGTAAGTAATTGGAAAGCAAAAAAGCTGCCTGGTTTCTCACGTTTTATTAAAGAAATTCAGTCGCAAATTATATTTGAATCTTTCAATCTGTCGGATGCAAGTGAAAAAGAATGTAAACAATTTTTATTGGGTTGGTTACCTATAATTAAAATATACCCAGAGGACGTGCAAAAGATAATGCTATACCCATTTTTAAGTACTGATTGTTTTTTTGATCTGGTATTATTAGGAGATTTTCCAACAGATTGGGCTTCAAGCTATATAGGTAGAATAACTTTCAGGCTAGAGAAGTTAGAGAAAGAAATAGAGGTGATAGAAAATCGATATAGTAAAAGATCCCGAGTTGAGGGAAGAGAGACGGACTAAAATTGATATCTAAGAGAGGCAGTGTAATCAGGAGAGAGGAAGAAGGAGAGAGGGGAGAGGAAGGAAAGAGAGAGAAAAATTTTGTTTTGTTTTGTTTTATTTTGCTTTGTTTTGTTTTGGTTTGTCTTGCTTTGCTTTGTTTTGTTTTGTGTTGTTTTGTATTGTTTTGTTTTGTTTTGTTTTGTTTTGTTTTGTTCTGTCTTGTTTTGTCTTGTTCCGTTCTGTTTTGTTTTGTTTTGTTTTGTTTTGCTTTGTTCTGTCTTGCTCTGTCCTGTTTTGTTCTGTTTTGTTTTGTCTTGTCTCGTGTGAGTGTGTTTTTTGTTTCCCAGCTTTTGATAAAAAGAGCTTCCAGAGTTAAAAGAATTGATTGTTTCATTATAATTTGTCTTCTATATATATTGAGAATGATGTAATTTAATCATATTTTTTGTTTTATGCTGTTTATTTGTCTACACCCTGCGTGTATTTGCTGTATATTTGTTTACATCCTGTGTGGTGTAGTTTTATATCTATATGGAAGAATTTCCTTGTTTTGTTTTATTTTCTGGTAGCCACAAATAAATAAATATATAGAAAAATTTTTTTTTTAAATAAATGTATAGTTTTGCTTATTTTTAAATAACATTGCTCTGATTTTCAGACTCCTAACCAAGCCCCAAAGTTTTATTTGAATACCATCAGCTACCTTCTCCAGCTTGCTCCTGTTTGTGTAAAGGGTCTTTTCATATGCAAAAGAAGGGGGAGGGGGGGGGGAGTGTCTTATTTACCACTTGCAGTGGGCTTTCCAGCTACCTTTTTAACAGAGCCAAACTGACAGCTTCTAAGTAAGTTTTTAAACAGTTTTATACTGGATTTTTATATCAGTATCTGTGCATCTTATTCTTTATAGTAGTGTCTATTACATGCAGTTATTTGAAAATGAGTGTATACTGTCCCTTTAAAGATATCCGCTCTTTTTCTGAACAAAAAATTACAAAGACCCACTAACATTACAAACCCCCACCCCCCCCCCCCCAAACCCACAAAATAAAAAAAAACTAATCTACCCATTTACCTATCTATCCCTTTAAATAAAAATTTGAACTGGTCAATAAACTATATTTTAATCTTTGTTTATGAAACATTGCATTTCAATATACAGGTACGTCACTGGTAATCTCATTGAAAGATGAGTATATGCCTAAACACACAAGCAATAGTGGAATAATAAAATTATCTAACACAATAAAACATTTTCTTTTTCTACTTGTATGTCCCTTTTAAATACACAAAGCCCAACATTTTTCTTTCATGACTGTAGAGCATACAGTTTTAAACAACATTCCAATTTACTTCTATTATAAATTTCACTTCATTATCTTGGTATCCTTTATTGAAGGAGCAGCAATGCACTAATGGGAGCTAGCTGAACACAGGAGGCCAATGAGAAGAGGTATATATGTGCAGCCACCAATAAGCAGCTAGCTC
The DNA here is from genome assembly GCF_027579735.1 of Bombina bombina. Lineage (NCBI taxonomy): Eukaryota > Metazoa > Chordata > Amphibia > Anura > Bombinatoridae > Bombina > Bombina bombina. Next base: position 431,582,517 of record NC_069503.1, read on the forward strand.
TCAGCTCTTGCACATACCTAGGTATTCTTTTCAACAATATAATGAAACAAATGAAATAGATGTAAATTGGAAAGTTGTTAAAATTGTATGTTGTATCTGAATCATGAAAGAAAATATTTGGATTTCATGTCCCTTTAACCCCTTCGATGCGCATGACGAGGCATTCTCGTCATGCGCATCACTACTTGTAGCACATGACAAGCCTTTCTCGTCATGCTGGGGGATCGTCAATCAAAACATTGTTTTTAGCAATCGCCCTCACTACAGGCCAGTGATTGTTGGTGTTATAGTGGGCGGCACTCCAGGTTTCATGGGAGTGGCGGTGACATCACAAAGGGGGCTGAACCAGCATACTGGTAGCTGCAAGGTAGCTGGGTGGGGTAGGCTATTCAAACCCCTTGATCTTATTTCCCTTAGCAGCTACAAACCTCCAAGACCCCTCATTTGAAAGAGAATTGTCTGCTCTTTTTAATGGTGGTCTTGGAATAGTACCACACAACAGAACTTTTAAAAATAAATTAAAATAAACAACACATTTGCTTGGGGACATTACATTAGATGCACAATAATAAAAAAAATCTGGTATGTCGAGACACACCTAATCAAGTTTATTTTCTAGTAGACAGGTCCCTCTCTAAAAAAAAATATATTAATTTTGTCTGAATAGTCAGGTGATCACTGTAGTAACAACGAACACAAGAAAAAAACATGCTTTTATTTCTGTACTGCACAACAGGGCCTCTCTAATCTATATTATAACCCCCAAAGCCTGTATGGGCCCCTATTTCACATGAGGCTACCCTAGATGACAATTTAGTAGGGAGATCACAGTAACCACAGTGGTCACTGTTCCATTGTCAATATTATTTACTAAAATCTAAGCAGTTTGTTTTTCTTCTGTTAAGTGTGATCAGTCCACGGGTCATCATTACTTCTGGGATATTACTCCTCCCCAACAGGAAGTGCAAGAGGATTCACCCAGCAGAGCTGCATATAGCTCCTCCCCTCTACGTCACTCCCAGTCATTCTCTTGCACCCAACGACTAGATAGGATGTGTGAGAGGACTATGGTGATTATACTTAGTTTTTATCTTCAATCAAGAGTTTGTTATTTTAAAATAGCACCGGAGTGTGTTATTATCTCTCTGGCAGAGTTTGAAGAAGAATCTACCAGAGTTTTTGTTATGATTTTAGCCGGAGTAGTTAAGATCATATTGCTGTTTCTCGGCCATCTGAGGAGAGGTAAACTTCAGATCAGGGGACAGCGGGCAGATGAATCTGCATAGAGGTATGTAGCAGTTTTTATTTTCTGATAATGGAATTGATGAGAAAATCCTGCCATACCGATATAATGTCATGTATGTATACTTTACACTTCAGTATTCTGGGGAATGGTACTTCACTAGAATTACACTGTAAGAAATACATAAAGCTGTTTAATAACTAGAGATTATGTTTAACGTTTTTGCTGGAATGTAAAATCGTTTTCATTTACTGAGGTACTGAGTGAATAAATGTTTGGGCACTATTTTTCCACTTGGCAGTTGCTTAATCTGTTTTCTGACAGTTTCTGTTCTCCCTCACTGCTGTGTGTGAGGGGGAGGGGCCGTTTTTTTGGCGCTTTTTCTACGCATCAAATATTTCAGTCAGCAACTCATTGTATTCCCTGCATGATCCGGTTCATCTCTACAGAGCTCAGGGGTCTTCAAAACTTATTTTGAGGGAGGTAATTTCTCTCAGCAGAGCTGTGAGAATTGTAGTTTGACTGAGATAAAAAATGTTTATTCTGTAATTTGTTTCCTGCTTTCAGAATTTGTTATCTTTGCTAATGGGATTAAACCTTTGCTAAAGTTGTGTTGTTTACAAGGATTGAGGCTATAACTGTTTCAATTTATTAATTTTCAACTGTCATAGATCTTCTGTGCTTCTTAAAGGCACAGTACGTTTTAATATTATTCTAATTGAATTGTATTTCCAAGTTGCAAGTTTATTTGCTAGTGTGTTAAACATGTCTGATTCAGAGGATGATACCTGTGTCATTTGTTGCAATGCCAAAGTGGAGCCCAATAGAAATTTATGTACTAACTGTATTGATGCTACTTTAAATAAAAGTCAATCTGTACAAATTGAACAAATTTCACCAAACAACGAGGGGAGAGTTATGCCGACTAACTCGCCTCACGTGTCAGTACCTACATCTCCCGCTCAGAGGGAGGTGCGTGATATTGTAGCGCCGAGTACATCTGGGCGGCCATTACAAATCACATTACAGGATATGGCTACTGTTATGACTGAGGTTTTGGCTAAATTACCAGAACTAAGAGGTAAGCGTGATCACTCTGGGGTGAGAACAGAGTGCGCTGATAATATTAGGGCCATGTCAGACACTGCGTCACAGGTGGCAGAACATGAGGACGGAGAACTTCATTCTGTGGGTGACGGTTCTGATCCAAACAGACTGGATTCAGATATTTCAAATTTTAAATTTAAACTGGAAAACCTCCGTGTATTACTAGGGGAGGTGTTAGCGGCTCTGAATGATTGTAACACAGTTGCAATACCAGAGAAAATGTGTAGGTTGGATAAATATTTTGCGGTACCGACGAGTACTGAGGTTTTTCCTATACCTAAGAGACTTACTGAAATTGTTACTAAGGAGTGGGATAGACCCGGTGTGCCGTTCTCACCCCCTCCGATATTTAGAAAAATGTTTCCAATAGACGCCACCACAAGGGACTTATGGCAAACGGTCCCTAAGGTGGAGGGAGCAGTTTCTACCTTAGCTAAGCGTACCACTATCCCGGTGGAGGATAGCTGTGCTTTTTCAGATCCAATAGATAAAAAGTTAGAGGGTTACCTTAAGAAAATGTTTGTTCAACAAGGTTTTATATTGCAACCCCTTGCATGCATTGCGCCGATCACGGCTGCAGCGGCATTCTGGATTGAGTCTCTGGAAGAGAACATTGGTTCAGCTACTCTGGACGACATTACGGACAGGCTTAGAGTCCTTAAACTAGCTAATTCATTCATTTCGGAGGCCGTAGTACATCTTACTAAACTTACGGCGAAGAATTCAGGATTCGCCATTCAGGCACGGAGGGCGCTGTGGCTAAAATCCTGGTCAGCTGATGTTACTTCTAAGTCTAAATTGCTTAATATACCTTTCAAAGGGCAGACCTTATTCGGGCCCGGGTTGAAAGAGATTATCGCTGACATTACAGGAGGTAAAGGCCATGCCCTGCCTCAGGACAAAGCCAAAGTTAAGGCTAGACAGTCTAATTTTCGTTCCTTTCGTAATTTCAAAGCAGGAGCAGCATCAACTTCCTCTGCACCAAAACAGGAAGGAGCTGTTGCTCGCTACAGACAAGGCTGGAAACCTAACCAGTCCTGGAACAAGGGCAAGCAGGCCAGGAAACCTGCTGCTGCCCCTAAAACAGCATGAATTGAGGGCCCCCGATCCGGGATCGGATCTAGTGGGGGGCAGACTTTCTCTCTTCGCCCAGGCTTGGGCAAGAGATGTCCAGGATCCCTGGGCGCTAGAGATAATATCTCAGGGATACCTTCTGGACTTCAAATACTCTCCTCCAAGAGAGAGATTTCATCTGTCAAGATTGTCAACAATCCAGACAAAGAAAGAGGCGTTTCTACGCTGCGTACAAGAGCTCTTGTTAATGGGAGTAATCCATCCAGTTCCACGATCGGAACAGGGACAGGGGTTTTACTCAAATCTGTTTGTGGTTCCCAAAAAAGAGGGAACTTTCAGACCAATCCTGGACTTAAAGATCCTAAACAAATTCCTAAGAGTTCCATCGTTCAAGATGGAGACTATTCGGACAATTTTACCTATGATCCAAGAGGGTCAGTACATGACCACTGTAGATTTAAAAGATGCTTACCTTCACATACCGATTCACAAAGATCATTATCGGTACCTAAGGTTTGCCTTCCTAGACAGGCATTACCAGTTTGTGGCTCTTCCATTCGGATTGGCTACAGCTCCAAGAATCTTCACAAAGGTTCTGGGTGCTCTTCTGGCGGTACTAAGACCGCGGGGAATCTCGGTAGCTCCATACCTAGACGACATTCTGATACAAGCTTCAAGCTTTCAAACTGCCAAGTCTCATACAGAGTTAGTGCTGGCATTTCTAAGGTCACATGGATGGAAGGTGAACGAAAAGAAAAGTTCACTCGTTCCACTCACAAGAGTTCCCTTCCTGGGGACTCTTATAGATTCTGTAGAAATGAAGATTTACCTGACAGAGGACAGGCTAACAAGACTTCAAAGTGCTTGCCGCACCCTACATTCCATTCAACACCCGTCAGTGGCTCAATGCATGGAGGTAATCGGCTTAATGGTAGCGGCAATGGACATAGTACCCTTTGCACGCTTACACCTCAGACCACTGCAACTGTGCATGCTAAGTCAGTGGAATGGGGATTACTCAGACTTATCCCCTTCTCTGAATCTGGATCAAGAGACCAGAAATTCTCTTCTATGGTGGCTTTCTCGGCCACATCTGTCCAGGGGGATGCCATTCAGCAGACCAGACTGGACAATTGTAACAACAGACGCCAGCCTTCTAGGTTGGGGTGCCGTCTGGAATTCTCTGAAGGCTCAGGGACAATGGAGTCAGGAGGAGAGTCTCCTGCCAATAAACATTCTGGAATTGAGAGCAGTTCTCAATGCCCTCCTGGCTTGGCCCCAGTTGACAACTCGGGGGTTCATCAGGTTTCAGTCGGACAACATCACGACTGTAGCTTACATCAACCATCAGGGAGGGACAAGAAGCTCCCTAGCTATGATGGAAGTATCAAAGATAATTCTCTGGGCAGAGTCTCACTCTTGCCACCTGTCAGCAATCCACATCCCGGGAGTGGAGAACTGGGAGGCGGATTTCTTAAGTCGTCAGACTTTTCATCCGGGGGAGTGGGAACTTCATCCGGAGGTCTTTGCCCAAATACTGCGACGTTGGGGCAAACCAGAGATAGATCTCATGGCGTCTCGACAGAACGCCAAGCTTCCTCGTTACGGGTCCAGATCCAGGGATCCAGGAGCAGTCCTGATAGATGCTCTGACAGCACCTTGGGACTTCAGGATGGCTTACGTGTTTCCACCCTTCCCGTTGCTTCCTCGATTGATTGCCAGAATCAAACAAGAGAGAGCATCAGTGATTCTAATAGCACCTGCGTGGCCACGCAGGACTTGGTATGCAGACCTGGTGGACATGTCATCCTGTCCACCTTGGTCTCTACCTCTGAAACAGGACCTTCTTATACAGGGTCCCTTCAAACATCAAAATCTAACTTCTCTGAAGCTGACTGCTTGGAAATTGAACGCTTGATTTTATCAAGACGTGGGTTTTCTGAGTCAGTTATTGATACCTTAATACAGGCTAGGAAACCTGTTACCAGAAAGATTTACCATAAGATATGGCGTAAATACCTATATTGGTGTGAATCCAAAGGTTACTCTTGGAGTAAGGTTAGGATTCCTAGGATATTGTCTTTTCTACAAGAAGGTTTAGAAAAGGGTTTATCTGCTAGTTCATTAAAGGGACAGATCTCAGCTCTGTCCATTCTGTTACACAAACGTCTGTCAGAAGTTCCTGACGTCCAGGCTTTTTGTCAGGCTTTGACCAGGATTAAGCCTGTGTTTAAAACTGTTGCTCCACCATGGAGTTTAAACCTTGTTCTTAATGTTTTACAGGGCGTTCCGTTTGAACCCCTTCATTCCATTGATATAAAGTTGTTATCTTGGAAAGTTCTATTTTTAATGGCTATTTCCTCGGCTCGAAGAGTCTCTGAATTATCAGCCTTACATTGTGATTCTCCTTATTTGATTTTTCATTCGGATAAGGTAGTCCTGCGTACTAAACCTGGGTTCTTACCTAAGGTAGTTACTAACAGGAATATCAATCAAGAGATTGTTGTTCCTTCTTTATGCCCAAATCCTTCTTCAAAGAAGGAACGTCTACTGCACAACCTGGATGTAGTCCGTGCTCTAAAATTTTACTTACAGGCAACTAAGGAATTTCGACAAACGTCTTCTCTGTTTGTCATTTACTCTGGGCAGAGGAGAGGTCAAAAAGCTTCCGCTACCTCTCTTTCTTTTTGGCTTCGTAGCATAATTCGTTTAGCTTATGAGACTGCTGGACAGCAGCCTCCTGAAAGAATTACAGCTCATTCTACTAGAGCTGTGGCTTCCACTTGGGCCTTCAAGAATGAGGCCTCTGTTGAACAGATTTGCAAGGCTGCAACTTGGTCTTCGCTTCATACTTTTTCCAAATTTTACAAATTTGACACTTTTGCTTCATCGGAGGCTATTTTTGGGAGAAAGGTTCTTCAGGCAGTGGTTCCTTCTGTATAAAGAGCCTGCCTATCCCTCCCGTCATCCGTGTACTTTTGCTTTGGTATTGGTATCCCAGAAGTAATGATGACCCGTGGACTGATCACACTTAACAGAAGAAAACATAATTTATGCTTACCTGATAAATTCCTTTCTTCTGTAGTGTGATCAGTCCACGGCCCGCCCTGTTTTTAAGGCAGGTAAATATTTTTTAATTTATACTCCAGTCACCACTTCACCCTTGGCTTTTCCTTTCTCGTTGGTCCTTGGTCGAATGACTGGGAGTGACGTAGAGGGGAGGAGCTATATGCAGCTCTGCTGGGTGAATCCTCTTGCACTTCCTGTTGGGGAGGAGTAATATCCCAGAAGTAATGATGACCCGTGGACTGATCACACTACAGAAGAAAGGAATTTATCAGGTAAGCATAAATTATGTTTTTTTACAGTTTTTGCCGCAGCTATCTCATATGCCATGATATATCAATATAATAATATTATATTGTGAATCTGCTGGGCCTGCTAAAAAAAAACAATATATAATTTATGTGGGTCACTTATTGAAATGTGACTTACAATAAATAGGGTTTAAATGTAGGTAGTAACAAAGGCTCAACTGAGGTGTAAAAAAAGGCTTAGCTGTGAAAGGGTTAAAGGGACAGTCTAGTCAAAATTAAACTTTCATGATTCAGATACGGCATGTAATTTTAAACAACTTTCCAATTGACTTTTATCATCAAATTTTCATTGTTCCCTTGGTGGTATTTTTGAAAAGCTACACCTAGGTAAGCTCAAACTGATTTCTAAACCGTTGAAAACCGCCTCTTAGCTCAGAGCATTTTTAATTTTTTTCACAGTTAGACAGTACTAGTTTGTGTGTAATATAGATAACATTGTGCTCACTCCGGTGAAGTTATTTAGGAGTCTGCACTGACTGGCTAAACTGCATGTCTGTCAAAAGCACTGAGATAAGGGGGCAGTTTGCAGAGGCTTAGATACAAGGTAATCACAGAGGTAAAACATATATTAATATCACTGTATTGGTTATGCAAAACTGGGCAATGAGTAATAAAGGGATTATCTATCTTTATAAACAATACAAATTCTGGTGTAGACTGTCCCTTTAAATAACACCACACCAGTGTATTGCAATGTAAAAAATAAACAGTGCGTTTGTTATTCAAATAACCCCTTAATTCAAAACATACACAACAGACCTCTGTATTAATTTATTATAAAGTCACCAGAATCTCTTTATGTAGAGTTGAATGTATTAATCACAAAATGTAGACATCAGCCTGTCTTGGAGTTTCTGCATTATTGTAGTGAGTAATTACTGTATTAAGAAATATGAGTTGCTCCAAAGTGTATTTGACTCCTAGAAGGGTGGAATATTTCTTAGAAAACAAATATTACTGGTGCAATCAATCTCCTTTGCTTTCATTTGAGGGACTGTTATGTCCTTGATTTTATGCTTTTGATTATTCACTAAACATTACCTAATATATTTTACTCAGTAACATTTTAATCCTGGACTGATTACTGGATAAATATGCGGAATCTGTTGGCGCTCTACAAATAACCGATAATAATAATTGGATACCGCACTGTAAAATTTGTTTCTTTCATGTAATTAACATCAGTTAAATAAAATGAAGAGCATGCAAGTATTGCATTATTTCCTTTATTGTTGCTTGTAGTAACTCATCTAGAAAGCTGTATAATAACCTGTGTCTAAGATTATATCACTAAGTATGCACATAATGTTCCTAAAGCAGTTGATTTGTTCCCCTTAATGTGTTCAAAATTAATTGAGACAAAAGTATTAATTGCATTAAAATGGCATCTAAGTTCATTTTTGTATTTAAAATTGCTTGGGGGTTTTCATTGAAACCGCAACCCATTGTCCTAGAGAACGTGCCAGTTTATATGGGCTGAGGATGCAGGAAAGGCATAACTGTTTATCTTGTCACTCTCTGTACACAAAGGCCAATATATATATAAAAAAAAAATTAAAAAAAAATGATGATGATTTCAGTGATAAAAAATAAACCAAAAAGGGATAACTACATTTTATACTCTGGTATAAAAAGTCATTGGAAACAAATTAAAGGAAAAACATAATTTATGTAAGAACTTACCTGATAAATTCATTTCTTTCATATTAGCAAGAGTCCATGAGCTAGTGACGTATGGGATATACATTCCTACCAGGAGGGGCAAAGTTTCCCAAACCTCAAAATGCCTATAAATACACCCCTCACCACACCCACAATTCAGTTTTACAAACTTTGCCTCCTATGGAGAGGTGGTGAAGTAAGTTTGTGCTAGATCCTACGTTGATATGCGCTCCGCAGCAGGTTGGAGCCCGGTTTTCCTCTCAGCGTGCAGTGAATGTCAGAGCGATGTGAGGAGAGTATTGCCTATTTTGAATGCAGTGATCTCCTTCTACGGGGTCTATTTCATAGGTTCTCTGTTATCGGTCGTAGAGATTCATCTCTTACCTCCCTTTTCAGATCGACGATATACTCTTATATATATATACCATTACCTCTGCTGATTTTCGTTTCAGTACTGGTTTGGCTTTCTACAAACATGTAGATGAGTGTCCTGGGGTAAGTAAGTCTTATTTTCTGTGACACTCAAAGCTATGGTTGGGCACTTGGTTTATAAAGTTCTAAATATATGTATTCAAACATTTATTTGCCTTGTCTCAGGATGTTCAGCATTCCTTATTTTCAGACAGTCGGTTTCATATTTGGGATAATGCACTTGAATCAATTATTTTTTCTTACCTTAAAAATTTGACTTTTTCCCTGTGGGCTGTTAGGCTCGCGGGGGCTGAAAATGCTTCATTTTATTGCGTCATTCTTGGCGCGGACTTTTTTGGCGCAAAAAATCTTTTCTGTTTCCGGCGTCATACGTGTCGCCGGAAGTTGCATCATTTTTGACGTTCTTTTGCGCCAAAAATGTAGGCGTTCCGGATGTGGCGTCATTTTTGGCAAAATAATGTGGGCGTTTTATTTGGCGCCAAAAAATATGGGCGTCGCTTTTGTCTCCACATTATTTAAGTTCATTTTTTTCTTTGCTTCTGGTTGCTAGAAGCTTGTTCATTGGCATTTTTTTCCCATTCCTGAAACTGTCATTTAAGGAATTTGATCTATTTTGCTTTATATGTTGTTTTTTCTCTTACATATTGCAAGATGTCTCACGTTGCATCCGAGTCAGAAGATACTTCAGGAAAATCGCTGTCTAGTGCTGGAACTACCAAAGCTAAGTGTATCTGCTGTAAACTTTTGGTAGCTATTCCTCCAGCTGTTGTTTGTATTAATTGTCATGACAAACTTGTTAAAGCAGATAATATTTCCTTTAGTAATGTACCTTTACCTGTTGCAGTTCCATCAACATCTAAGGTTCAGAATGTTCCTGATAACATAAGAGATTTTGTTTCTGAATCCATCAAGAAGGCTATGTCTGTTATTCCTCCTTCTAGTAAACATAAAAAATCTTTTAAAACTTCTCTTTATACAGATGAATTTTTAAATGAACATCATCATTCTGATTCTGATGACTCTTCTGGTTCAGAGGATTCTGTCTCAGAGATTGATACTGATAAATCTTCATATTTATTTAAAATGGAATTTATTCGTTCTTTACTTAAAGAAGTACTAATTGCTTTGGAAATTGAGGATTCTGGTCCTCTTGATACTAATTCTAAACGTTTAGATAAGGTCTTTAAATCTCCTGTGGTTATTCCAGAAGTTTTTCCTGTTCCTAATGCTATTTCTGAGGTAATTTCCAGAGAATGGGATAAATTGGGTAATTCATTTACTCCTTCTAAACGTTTTAAGCAATTATATCCTGTGCCGTCTGACAGATTAGAATTTTGGGACAAAATCCCTAGAGTTGATGGGGCTATTTCTACCCTTGCTAAACGTACTACTATTCCTACGTCAGATGGTACTTCGTTTAAGGATCCTTTAGATAGGAAAATTGAATCCTTTCTAAGAAAAGCTTATCTGTGTTCAGGTAATCTTCTTAGACCTGCTATATCATTGGCTGATGTTGCTGCAGCTTCAACTTTTTGGTTGGAAACTTTAGCACAACAAGTAACAGATCATGATTCTCATAATATTATTATTCTTCTTCAACATGCTAATAATTTTATCTGTGATGCCATTTTTGATATTATCAGAGTTGATGTCAGGTTTATGTCTCTAGCTATTTTAGCTAGAAGAGCTTTATGGCTTAAAACTTGGAATGCTGATATGGCTTCTAAATCAACTCTACTTTCCATTTCTTTCCAGGGTAACAAATTATTTGGTTCTCAGTTGGATTCTATTATCTCAACTGTTACTGGTGGGAAAGGAACTTTTTTACCACAGGATAAAAAATCTAAGGGTAAAAACAGGGCTAATAATCGTTTTCGTTCCTTTCGTTTCAACAAAGAACAAAAGCCTGATCCTTCATCCTCAGGAGCAGTTTCAGTTTGGAAACCATCTCCAGTCTGGAATAAATCCAAGCCTTCTAGAAAAGCAAAGCCAGCTTCTAAGTCCACATGAAGGTGCGGCCCTCATTCCAGCTCAGCTGGTAGGGGGCAGGTTACGTTTTTTCAAAGAAATTTGGATCAATTCTGTTCACAATCTTTGGATTCAGAACATTGTTTCAGAAGGGTACAGAATTGGTTTCAAGATGAGACCTCCTGCAAAGAGATTTTTTCTTTCCAGTGTCCCAGTAAATCCAGTGAAAGCTCAAGCATTTCTGAATTGTGTTTCAGATCTAGAGTTGGCTGGAGTGATAATGCCAGTTCCAGTTCTGGAACAGGGGATGGGGTTTTATTCAAATCTCTTCATTGTACCAAAGAAGGAGAATTCCTTCAGACCAGTTCTGGATCTAAAAATATTGAATCGTTATGTAAGGATTCCAACGTTCAAAATGGTAACTGTAAGGACTATCTTGCCTTTTGTTCAGCAAGGGCATTATATGTCCACGATAGATTTACAGGATGCATATCTGCATATTCCGATTCATCCAGATCATTATCAGTTCCTGAGATTCTCTTTTCTGGACAAGCATTACCAGTTTGTGGCTCTGCCGTTTGGCCTAGCTACAGCTCCAAGAATTTTTACAAAGGTTCTCGGTGCCCTTCTGTCTGTAATCAGAGAACAGGGTATTGTGGTATTTCCTTATTTGGACGATATCTTGGTACTTGCTCAGTCTTTACATTTAGCAGAATCTCATACGAATCGACTTGTGTTGTTTCTTCAAGATCATGGTTGGAGGATCAATTCACCAAAACGTTCATTGATTCCTCAGACAAAGGTAACTTTTCTGGGTTTCCAGATAGATTCAGTGTCCATGACTCTGTCTTTGACAGACAAGAGACGTCTAAAATTGATTTCAGCTTGTCGAAACCTTCAGTCACAATCATTCCCTTCGGTAGCCTTATGCATGGAAATTCTAGGTCTTATGACTGCTGCATCGGACGCGATCCCCTTTGCTCTTTTTCACATGCGACCTCTTCAGCTCTGTATGCTGAATCAATGGTGCAGGGATTACACAAAGATATCTCAATTAATATCTAAAACCGATTGTACGACACTCTCTAACGTGGTGGACAGATCACCATCGTTTAATTCAGGGGGCTTCTTTTGTGCTTCCGACCTGGACTGTAATTTCAACAGATGCAAGTCTCACAGGTTGGGGAGCTGTGTGGGGATCTCTGACGGCACAAGGAGTTTGGGAATCTCGGGAGGTGAGATTACCGATCAATATTTTGGAACTTTGTGCAATTTTCAGAGCTCTTCAGTCTTGGCCTCTTCTGAAGAGAGAATCGTTCATTTGTTTTCAGACAGACAATGTCACAACTGTGGCATACATCAATCATCAAGGAGGGACTCACAGTCCTCTGGCTATGAAAGAAGTATCTCGAATTCTGGTTTGGGCGGAATCCAGCTCCTGTCTAATATCTGCGGTTCATATCCCAGGTATAGACAATTGGGAAGTGGATTATCTCAGTCGCCAAACGTTGCATCCGGGCGAATGGTCTCTTCACCCAGAGGTATTTCTTCAGATTGTTCAAATGTGGGAGCTTCCAGAAATAGATCTGATGGCGTCTCATCTAAACAAGAAACTTCCCAGGTATCTGTCCAGATCCCGGGATCCTCAGGCGGAAGCAGTGGATGCATTATCACTTCCTTGGAAGTATCATCCTGCCTATATCTTTCCGCCTCTAGTTCTTCTTCCAAGAGTAATCTCCAAGATTCTGAAGGAATGCTCGTTTGTTCTGCTGGTAGCTCCGGCATGGCCTCACAGGTTTTGGTATGCGGATCTTGTCCGGATGGCCTCTTGCCATCCGTGGACTCTTCCACTAAGACCAGACCTTCTGTCGCAAGGTCCTTTTTTCCATCAGGATCTCAAATCCTTAAATTTAAAGGTATGGAGATTGAACGCTTGATTCTTGGTCAGAGAGGTTTCTCTGACTCTGTGATTACTACTATGTTACAGGCTCGTAAATCTGTATCCAGAGAGATATATTATAGAGTCTGGAAGACTTATATTTCTTGGTGTCTTTCTCATCATTTTTCTTGGCATTCTTTTAGAATTCCGAGAATTTTACAGTTTCTTCAGGATGGTTTAGATAAAGGTTTATCTGCAAGTTCTTTGAAAGGACAAATCTCTGCTCTTTCTGTTCTTTTTCACAGAAAGATTGCTAATCTTCCTGATATTCATTGTTTTGTACAAGCTTTGGTTCGTATAAAACCTGTCATTAAATCAATTTCTCCTCCTTGGAGTTTGAATTTGGTTCTGAGGGCTCTTCAAGCTCCTCCGTTTGAACCTATGCATTCATTGGACATTAAATTACTTTCTTGGAAAGTTTTGTTCCTTTTGGCGATCTCTTCTGCCAGAAGAGTCTCTGAATTATCTGCTCTTTCTTGTGAGTCTCCTTTTCTGATTTTTCATCAGGATAAGGCGGTGTTGCGAACTTCTTTTGAATTTTTACCTAAAGTTGTGAATTCCAACAACATTAGTAGGGAAATTGTGGTTCCTTCATTATGTCCTAATCCTAAGAATTCTAAGGAGAAATCGTTGCATTCTTTGGATGTTGTTAGAGCTTTGAAATATTATGTTGAAGCTACTAAGTCTTTCCGAAAGACTTCTAGTCTATTTGTTATCTTTTCCGGTTCTAGAAAAGGCCAGAAAGCTTCTGCCATTTCTTTGGCATCTTGGTTGAAATCTTTAATTCATCATGCCTATGTCGAGTCGGGTAAAACTCCGCCTCAAAGGATTACAGCTCATTCTACTAGGTCAGTTTCTACTTCCTGGGCGTTGAGGAATGAAGCTTCGGTTGATCAGATTTGCAAAGCAGCAACTTGGTCCTCTTTGCATACTTTTACTAAATTCTACCATTTTGATGTATTTTCTTCTTCTGAAGCAGTTTTTGGTAGAAAAGTACTTCAGGCAGCGGTTTCAGTTTGAATCTTCTGTTTATGTTTTTCATTAAACTTTATTTTGGGTGTGGATTATTTTCAGCAGGAATTGGCTGTCTTTATTTTATCCCTCCCTCTCTAGTGACTCTTGCGTGGAAAGATCCACATCTTGGGTAATCATTATCCCATACGTCACTAGCTCATGGACTCTTGCTAATTACATGAAAGAAAACATAATTTATGTAAGAACTTACCTGATAAATTCATTTCTTTCATATTAGCAAGAGTCCATGAGGCCCGCCCTTTTTTGTGGTGGTTATGATTTTTTTGTATAAAGCACAATTATTCCAATTCCTTATTTTATATGCTTTCGCACTTTTTTTCTTATCACCCCACTTCTTGGCTATTCGTTAAACTGAATTGTGGGTGTGGTGAGGGGTGTATTTATAGGCATTTTGAGGTTTGGGAAACTTTGCCCCTCCTGGTAGGAATGTATATCCCATACGTCACTAGCTCATGGACTCTTGCTAATATGAAAGAAATGAATTTATCAGGTAAGTTCTTACATAAATTATGTTTTTCCTTTAATTTGTTTCCAATGACTTTTTATACCAGAGTATAAAATGTAGTTATCCCTTTTTGGTTTATTTTTTATCACTGAAATCATCATCATTTTTTTTTAATTTTTTTTTTTTTTTTTTTATATATATATATTGGCCTTTGTGTACAGAGAGTGACAAGATAAACAGTTATGCGTTTCCTGCATCCTCAGCCCATATAAACTGGCACGTTCTCTCGGACAATGGGTTGCGGTTTCAATGAAAACCCCCCAGCAATTTTAAATACAAAAATGAACTTAGATGCCATTTTAATGCAATTAATACTTTTGTCTCAATTAATTTTGAACACATTAAGGGGAACAAATCAACTGCTTTAGGAACATTATGTGCATACTTAGTGATATAATCTTAGACACAGGTTATTTTACAGCTTTCTAGATGAGTTACTACAAGCAACAATAAAGGAAATAATGCAATACTTGCATGCTCCTTATTTTATTTAACTGATGTTCTTAAACAATGTATTTTATGTAACTATTACTTTGTCCTTGTAATTTGTACCCATATAGTTGTAATGTAGATCTGTATCTTTTGGCACAGTGTTCTCATGTGGAAACGCATATATTCACTTACAAAGGAGACGTTTCTGGCTGCAGAGGCTTCTCTGTCTTAGTGATTAATTACCAATATCTGCTTTTATTATGTGGATAATACAGTATTTGGTAAACTCTTCATTGTATTGGGAGATGCTTGAAATTATTTGCAGTTTTAAAGGACATTATTATAATTAAATTCTCCCAGTTCCTTTAGAACATTTTATTATTAAAGGGACACTCAGGTCAAAATTAAACTTTCATGATTCAGACAGAGCAGCAATTCTAAACAACTTTCCAATTCACTTCTATTAACATAATGTGCACAGTCTTTTTATATTTACACTTTTTGAGTCACCAGCTCCTAGTCAGCATGTGCAAGAATTCACAGAATATACGTATATGCATGTGTGATTGGCTGATGACTGTCACATGATACAGGAGTGGAAATAGCCATAACTTTAAAATTTGACAGAAAAAAGTACTACTCATTGAAGTGCTATTGTCTTTTTTATCATGCATTTGTTGATTATGCAAATCTACGTTATTAACTGGTCTTTTAATGCAAAATTAAACTCAAAATGTAATTCTCTGTAAAATGTTTAATTATGAATAATTAAAACAATTTGCAATTTACATTCATTATATATCTTGCCTGCATTTCCATTAATAAAACTCAGAATATTGAAATATTTCCACTCCCCCCTTAGAGGCTGGAGTGCGTTCCATAGAATGCAGATCCCTGATACTCCTACATGCTGCACAGTGCTTGGTTGATATGTGCAGTAGTTTGCATATATTCCTTATTGGCCCAAGCAAAGATAGTAAGATAAACAACTAAGGCTTTTTATGGAGTGTGTGTTGGGTTTGTAAATTTATTCATATTTGTAATGCTTTTCAAACATTTATTTTGCTGGCAGGTCATTTGTTATGCAGTGAGTAATTTCACAGATATCTGTTACTATCTAATATAACGCACAATACATAATAGGTAACTGTATTATAGAGCTTTGGGTTCATTCCGCATTTGCTTCTCACTTAACTGACTTACATTTTTGTAAAAAGATGTTTGTTTGTTTTTCCCAGGAAGGGATAGTTTGATTCTGCTCTTCCTTTTACATATCAACAATCTATATATTTTTTTCCTAACTTCAGGATGCCCGGCAGAAGTTCCGCTCTGTGCTGACAGAAGCTACCCTGAAATTAGATGAAATGCTAAAGAAAATTGGCAAAGCTGTGGAGGAGTCAAAGCCTTACTGGGAGGCCCGTAAAGTAGCCAGACAGGTAAGTCAATGTCAAAAAAGATAAACATCAATAACCCATTCACAGTAGTACACATTTAAAATTAATTTAATGTTATATAGATAGAAGCATAGTAACAGCTCCCATAAATACACACATACACAGACCTCTACTATTTATGAATGCAAATCTGACTCTCAAATGCATTTAAAGTGAGACTCAAGTCAAAATGATATTTATTTCCATAAGACAGTTAGAGGAGAGTCTATAACGATACTGTTTCAGTGTCCTTACTTTTGGGAAATACAACACCAGGCCACCAGGAGAAGGCAAAGACACCCCAGCCAAAGGCTTAAAGGTCCCTCCCACTTCCCCATCCCCAGTCATTCCTTGTCTTTAGTCACTAGAGGAGGATGGCAGAGAAGTGTCAGAAGATTTGAATAGTCCTTAAATGGGTATGTTCCCTTCAAGAAAGGACTGGAGTTTTAAGTAATCATATAAACCTCTCAGTGAGAGTATTGATGAATGTTAGAGTCTGGAGATGCCAGGAAAGTTTTTCTGCAAAGAGATCCAGGCTGTCTAGCTAACAGCTCCTGTGCAATCAGTGTAAATGAGTTACACTGCCTGTCAGAACACAGCGGCAACACTGTCACTCTTGAGAGGCTGTATCTGTTACAAAGCATAGATCTTGGAGGGTAAGTCAACTTTATTTTACTATTTAGCAGGGACTCCTGTTATTAGGGATAGATTCCCCCACAAACAAGGAAAAAGGGGGGGGGGGGGCACTGCTTAAATAATGCAATGGTCTAGAACTCTCATTAAATATATATAACGGATCGCAGACCCTCATTATACAAGTGACCAGTCCCATATTTATAAGAAACAATGCCAGTCTATGACAGTATTCAATCCATTGGGTTGCACAGTATTCTGGTGGTGGATTCACCTTGCTTCTGTTTGCAGGAGTATCTTATTCCGATCACCCCCATGTTTCAGAGGGGGGATGTGATCAATCAAGACAAAACGTAGATCATTCACCGTGTGGCCGGCCTCCACGAAATGCCTTCGCCACTGGCTGCTCACTCTTCTTATTCTTTATGGCAGTCCTGATAGATGATCTGTGGTTGGCAAATCATGTCCAGGCATTGTCTGAAGTCTTGCCGACATAGAATCTCCCACAACTACAATTCAACAAGTAAACCACATAAGTGGTGGTGCAGGTGATAAAGTGTCGGATGGAGAATCTCTTATTGGTATGTGGATGTCCAAAAGTGGTGCCTGGTACCATTGCACTACAAGTCATGCATCCTGCACATCTAAAGCAGACCTGTTTCTTATTCTGTTGGAGCCAACTGGCTTTTTTGTAGTAATGGGAAGGGTCTGTGATCATGAGCGTGTCCTTAAATTCCTATTTTTTTTAAAACCTACTCTGGGATGTTTCCATTCATTAAATGGAAGAGATGGATCACTTTTAATGATATTCCAGTGTTGGTTAAGGCTCTTACCCAGATTATTCATAGCAGAACTATATACTGTAGTGAAGGTCAAGCATTGTATACTCTCCTTATCTATATTAGCAGCCGTGATATCCAAGTCTTCAACCATTCTTTTACTCTGATCGATAAATCTTGGATCGTAGCCTCACTGTTCAAATTTGCATGCCATTTCAGATAGCTGGGACTGTCTTATTGCTGGTTTGCTGTTGTTCCTTGCCACACGGATCATCTGTGCCTTGAGAATGGCTTTCAGTAGAGATGTTGGATGATTACTCGTTGAATGAAGCAGTGAGTTTCTGTCCGTGGGTTTGCAATAGAGGGATGTTTCCAATTGATTTTGTTCTTTCTTGAAGATCTTCAGATCCAAGAACTCAATCGATCTCTCATTATAATTGAGTTTGAATTTCACCGGGTTGTCTAAGGCATTCAAGTGGTCAAAACATCTTGTTAGTTGCTCCACTGTGCCACTCCATACAATAAAGAGGTTGTCAATGTAACGACGATAAAACTTTACCTCAGGTTTACAAAAAACGTCCATCACTGTTACCACATACTTTTCCATGAACAAGTTGGCCAGGGACAGAGCCACATTCAATCTCATGGCTGTCCCTGATTATAGACCTCCTACCTTTATTTATTTGTGGTCATATCTCTCTGTGTTGTTATGTATTATATAGTATAAGAGATGTGGACATTCTGTTGCAGTCTAAGTCAGACATGCTAAAGGTTAGCTGTAAAAACTCCAATATTACTATTTATTTGCTACTATGGATTTGCCAATATCTAAATGCTCTGTTCCTCTAATGAGGGTATATTGCTCTGGTTAAGATTTATAGGTCACATATGACTAATTCACTTCTATGCATTATCAAGCTCAGACTGATTTTCTTTATCATGTTATACACTGTATTTGTTTATTATGTGATGGGGTGGTTACCATGACCACCATTTTGGCTTTTTTTTTGGTCCTAATTGGGGGGTGGGGCTTTGAATGTTTGCTAAATATTGTTTATTATATGTATACACTGTGTCTGATGAAGGGGATTCGGTCCCTGAAACGTCACTACTTTTCACAGTAAAGAATTTTTAAAAAGACCAGAGAGTGCAAGTCTTCTTGTTCAGTTGTATTTAAACTTTACTAGCACCCTGGCAGTTGCTGGACTAAGTGAGAGTGCTCTCCTTTTGTTACTATATATATATATATATATATATAT
Source organism: Bombina bombina (assembly GCF_027579735.1). NCBI lineage: Eukaryota > Metazoa > Chordata > Amphibia > Anura > Bombinatoridae > Bombina > Bombina bombina. Next base: position 431,601,395 of record NC_069503.1, read on the forward strand.
ATATATATATATATATATATATATATATATGTGTACTGCCTTGTTTTCTATGGAACACTTTGTGAAGGTTTGGGCTCAAATAGACTGCGTACCTTTTTGGCAATGGAACAGACAGGTTTCACTCTTGTTTTTGTGAGTTCTGCAGGTTCTAAATAGCTTTGCACGCTTTTTCTTATAGTAGGGGAGGTCCCTTCTTGCGCACCACGTAATCGGGTGCGGCTCATTTCGGCTTCCTTGCGATCCTACTGCTGCAACTCTGGCTATCCTATGGAGAGCGTCCTATTACTGTCTGGGTCTAGGAGGTGGTGAGTGCCCCAGCTATTGGGGTTATAAAGGTGCCTCTTCTTACTAATAAACATTAGCCCTAGAGGAATTGTTGTTTAAATGTTTTCCTTACTGTGGGATTGCATCTTCAGCAATGGAGGACTCTGATAATATGTTAGAAGGTTCTGCACCTTCTATTATAAATAATAATACCCGTTTATATTGTGAGAAGGCGGTGGTTTTTCCACCTGCTCAATTTTGTTCCAATTGCCTGGGTACCATTCTAAAGTCTAAGAAGGGTGCTAAATCTGCTAACCCCCCTAGCATAATTAGTCCCTCTGAGCCATCTGCCTCTCAGGATTCTGTGGTCCGGGAGATGTCTACCCTATCCCCTCAAACCACTTCACATGCAGATCCCTGCGGCACACCTAATACTCCGGCTGGATGGGGCTTTTTCCCTGCAGACTTTACCATGCAGTTACAATCTGCTGTGTCTCTGCCCCTGAAATCCTTACGTATCTCTGGAAAACGTAAGCGAAAGGTTAAACATGGTTCTACTGAATTAGATTCAGCTAATTTCCAATCGGATTTAGCCAGAATGTCTCAATTGTCCGAGGATGAGTTAACCTCTGTAGCATCAGAGGGTGAATTCTCAAAGTCGGAGACTTCATGTACTAAACCCCCTCCTTCTGAGGAGCCCTCCTTTAGATTTAAGATTGAGCATCTGCGTTTTTTGCTAAAAGAGGTTTTGTCTACATTAAAGGTTCCAGAAGCATCACTTCCAGAGGAACCCAAGATTTGACAGACAGAGTTTGAGGACAGATAGGTTCCACAAACTTTTCCTGTCCCAGTTCGCATGGCGAATATTATCAGTATAAACAAACAACATACTCTCGTTGGCGTCAAAGTTATCAGTAGTTAGTGGGAAAGAGTTGGAACTCCTTTCTCCCCTTCGTCAACTTTTAAGAACTTATTCACGGACCCTGATTCTCAGCTGGAATTGTGGGGTTCCATCCCTAAGGTGGATGGTGCCATTTCTATGCTAGCCAAGCATACCACTATCTCTCTGGAAGATAGTTCTTCTTTTAAGGAACCCATGGACAAGAAGTTGGAAAGTTTCCTGAGAAGAATGTTCCAACACACAGGATTTTTATTTCAACCAGCGGCAGTTGCCGCTGTGACCAGGGCCACCACTTACTGGTGTGAATCTCTGTCAGAGCTTATCAAGGTGAAATCTCCCCTTGAATATTCAGGAGAGGATTAAGGCTCTAAGAATAGCTGATTCCTTTATCTGTGATGCGAATATGCAGATTATACGTCTGAATGTAAAGGCTTCAGGTTTTGCGGTTCTATCTCGCAGAGCTCTCTGGTTGAAATCTTGGTCTGTGGATATGGTTTCTAAATTCCAGACTCCTTACCTTACCTTTCAAGGGGAAGGTTTTATTTGGTCCAGGCCTGGACTCTATCATTTCTACTGTTACCGGAGGAAAAGGTGCTTTCCTTCTGCAAGATAAGAAGAACAGACCTAAGGGATGGCAGTCCTCTAATTTTCGTTCCTTTCGTTCACACAAGTCCCAGAGAACTCAATCGTCCTTAAAGCCTGAGCAACCCAAGAGTATCTGGAAACCTGATCAGTCCTCGAATAAGTCCAAGCAGACTAAGAAGCCCGCAGATAACAAATCTGCTCGAAGGGGCAGCCCCCGATCCTGGGATCATATCAAGTAGGGGGCAGACTGTAGTTTTTCTCAGACGCTTGGTTTCAGGATGTTCAGGACCCTTGGGTACTGGAGGTTGTATCTCAAGGGTACAGAAAAGGATTCAAATCTCATTCGCCCAGGGGCAGATTCCTCCTCTCCAGACTGTCAACAAGACCAGAGAAGAGGACAGCGTTTTTTGGATTGCGTAAGGGATCTATTCTCCTTAGGAGTAATAGTCCCGGTACCTGTATCAGAAAGAGGTCTGGGGTTTTATTCAAACCTCTTCATGGTTCTCAAAAATGAGGGAACTTTTCGTCCAATTCTGGACTTGAAGTTCCTAAACAAATTTTCTAAGCGTCCCCTCCTTCAAGATGGAGACGATCAGATCGATCCTTCCTCTGGTTCAGGAAGGACAATTTATGACTACCATCTATCTGAAGGATGCATACCTGCATTTTCCGATCCACAAGGATCATTTTCAGTTCCTAAGGTTTGCTTTTCTGGATCAGCACTTCCAGTTCATAGCACTTCCATGTGGCTTAGCTACTGCACCCAGGATATTTACAAAGGTTCTGGGTGCTCTTATGGTGGTGGCCAGAACTCAAGGTATTGCAGTAGCACCGTACCTGGACGATATCTTGGTACAGGCACCATCTTTTCCTCTGGCAAAATATCACTCTGATTTTCTTCTGAGTATTCTTCTGTCTCATGGATGGAAGATAACCTTGGAAAAGAGTTCTCTTACTCCAAATACCAGGGTGAATTACCTGGGAACGATTATAGACTTGGTATTCATGAGGATCAGAGACGTTGCAAGCTGACATCAGCGTGCCTTGCCCTCCAGGCTGCCTCAAGATCTTAGGTGGCCCAATGCATGGAGGTGATTGGACTCATGGTGTCTTGTATGGACATTATTCCTTTTGCCAGATTCCATCTCCGACCTTTACAACTATGCATGCTGAGATAGTGGAAGGGCAATCATTCAATCTCTTGGTGGCTTTGTCAAGATCACCTGTCTCAAGGCATGTGCTTCTTGAGAGAGTCCTGGGAGATTGTGACTATGGACGTCAGCCTTTCAGGCTGGGGAGCAGTCTGGGTTGCCAGGAAGCCACAAAGTTTGTGGACTCAGGAGGAGTTCACTCTTCCTATCTATTTTTTGGAATTGCGGGCAATCTTTAATGTGCTGAAGGCTTGGCCTCTTCTGGGTTCGGCCCTGTTTATCAGATTCCAATCAGACAATATAAGATGGTTGCTTACATCAACCATCCGGGAGGAACAAGAAGTTTCTTAGCAATGAGAGAAGTGTCCCCAATCATAGAATGGGCAGAAGCCCACGGCTGTGTGCTTTCAATGATCCACATTCCGGGTGTGGACAACTGGGAAGCAGACTTCCTCCGCAGACTATGTTTTCACCCTGGGGAATGGTCTCTCCACCCCGAGGTGTTTGGAGAGATTTGCAGCAGATGGGGGATGCCGGAAATAGATCTTATGGCCTCTCGTCTCAATGCCAAACTACCCAGGTACGAGTTGAGATTGAGGGATTCTCAAGCAGAGTTAATAGACGCTCTAGCGGTTCCATGGAGGTTCAGACTCATATCTCTTTCCTAGAGTGCCTTTTCTCCTTCGTGTAGTGGCCCGCATCAAGCAGGAGCTAGTATCGGTGATTCTAATTGCTCCATCCTGGCCGTGAAGGACCTGGTTCGCGGACAGCTTATGGGCATAGTTGTTTCATTCTCTTCCCAGCACCATGCAGCCTAAAGAGAGTGCAGTGTATTCATTTTAATTTATCAATTTCTTAGTATTAAATGACAATATATTGCCTGCAAAGAATGATTAGATTATATGACTGTTTGATATGTCTGTGTGTGTGCACAGGTGCGGTTGCTTTGTCCTTAATTGGAAAAACAAACCTTCAACAACCTAAATATGAAACCAGAGTTTAATGCCATCACTTCTTTACATAATCTGTGCAAATTCTCAATTTTTGTGTAACACGTAGACCTAAAATTGCATTTAAAAAAAAACATTATATAAAACGTTGTTTATCCAAATTATCTGATATCCTTGGAATTCAATTGCCACATTCAAAATATTACCTTTTACCACATGTTTGAACCTTTCAGACATTTTCTCCATCATTCTGGTCTTTTTTTTCTCCTCAACTTCATCAAGGGCCACATTTTCATTGTGCTTTGGATGTGCTGCCCATGCGCAGTAATTGGTCAGTATTCGATGACAAAGCCTTTAAAGCTGTTGGTGACATCACTGGAAAGCCTCTGTGTGTGAGTTAGCTGCGTACTTACAGCCTTATGTTAATAGGAGCTGATGTGTAAAGCCAACTGGGAGTGAAACTTGTCTTAATGTTGTCAGCATTTTTTTCTTTTTCTTCTGTAGATCTATACATTTTCCTTCCATGTTTAACTTTGTACTTATCCAAACAGGGTTGAGGTGCCCCAAAGTGTCCATTATATCTCAGTGCCCTGAATATCTCAGTGCCCTGAGTAACACTAAATAACGCTAAATTGCACTAGAAGGCTGAACAGTAGATGCAAAATACTTAGCTAAAAGGGACGCTATATTGTACATAATCCTTTCCCTTAATGAGTTCACAGTCACTACAGGGAGTGCAGAATTATTAGGCAAGTTGTATTTTTGAGGATTAATTTTATTATTGAACAACAACCATGTTCTCAATGAACCCAAAAAACTCATTAATATCAAAGCTGAATATTTTTGGAAGTAGTTTTTAGTTTGTTTTTAGTTTTAGCTATTTTAGGGGGATATCTGTGTGTGCAGGTGACTATTACTGTGCATAATTATTAGGCAACTTAACAAAAAACAAATATATACCCATTTCAATTATTTATTTTTACCAGTGAAACCAATATAACATCTCAACATTCACAAATATACATTTCTGACATTCAAAAACAAAACAAAAACAAATCAGTGACCAATATAGCCACCTTTCTTTGCAAGGACACTCAAAAGCCTGCCATCCATGGATTCTGTCAGTGTTTTGATCTGTTCACCATCAACATTGCGTGCAGCGGCAACCACAGCCTCCCAGACACTGTTCAGAGAGGTGTACTGTTTTCCCTCCTTGTAAATCTCACATTTGATGATGGACCACAGGTTCTCAATGGGGTTCAGATCAGGTGAACAATGAGGCCATGTCATTAGATTTTCTTCTTTTATACCCTTTCTTGCCAGCCACGCTGTGAAGTACTTGGACGCGTGTGATGGAGCATTGTCCTGCATGAAAATCATGTTTTTCTTGAAGGATGCAGACTTCTTCCTGTACCACAGCTTGAAGAAGGTGTCTTCCAGAAACTGGCAGTAGGACTGGGAGTTGAGCTTGACTCCATCCTCAACCCGAAAAGGCCCCACAAGCTCATCTTTGATGATACCAGCCCAAACCAGTACTCCACCTCCACCTTGCTGGCGTCTGAGTCGGACTGGAGCTCTCTGCCCTTTACCAAACCAGCCACGGGCCCATCCATCTGGCCCATCAAGACTCACTCTCATTTCATCAGTCCATAAAACCTTAGAAAAATCAGTCTTGAGATATTTCTTGGCCCAGTCTTGACGTTTCAGCTTGTGTGTCTTGTTCAGTGGTGGTCGTCTTTCAGCCTTTCTTACCTTGGCCATGTCTCTGAGTATTGCACACCTTGTGCTTTTGGGCACTCCAGTGATGTTGCAGCTCTGAAATATGGCCAAACTGGTGGCAAGTGGCATCTTGGCAGCTGCACGCTTGACTTTTCTCAGTTCATGGGCAGTTATTTTGCGCCTTGGTTTTTCCACACGCTTCTTACGACCCTGTTGACTATTTTGAATGAAACGCTTGATTGTTCGATGATCACGCTTCAGAAGCTTTGCAATTTTAAGAGTGCTGCATCCCTCTGCAAGATATCTCACTATTTTTTACTTTTCTGAGCCTGTCAAGTCCTTCTTTGACCCATATTGCCAAAGGAAAGGAAGTTGCCTAATAATTATGCACATCTGATATAGGGTGTTGATGTCATTAGACCACACCCCTTCTCATTACAGAGATGCACATCACCTAATATGCATAATTGGTAGTAGGCTTTCGAGCCTATACAGCTTGGAGTAAGACAACATGCATAAAGATGATGATGTGGTCAAAATACTTATTTGCCTAATAATTCTGCACTCACTGTAGTTATGTGAGCAGCATAGTATTAAATGTATTGGAAAATTGCCCCTTTACATTTGTTCTTGCAAATTCCGTAGTTGCCTTTGCTCATTAAAACCATTAACGGTAATAAAAAAATTAAAAAAACAGTACCTAAGTATCTGCCTTTGTGTATTGTGAGACACAGATTAGATGAGGTCTGCTTTTCCCATATACTAAGCCGATTTGAATATGAGTGTTTTTCATGATCAGAAGCAAGTATTCCAAATACTAAAATATACTCAAAAACAGGTCTCAGACAGACCCTCGTCAGTTAAGTTTCCAGTTTATTTACATATATTTTACTAGACAGAAATATTGGACCGTCCACATAAATAACTAAAATCCTTGAAAACCTATGCAGAAAATAGAGAAGTATTGCTATTATGATCCAAGCTCTCTCTCTCTCTGTTTATATCAGTTTTAGTGAATTTGTATTTTATTTAAATATTATATATCTATGAAATGTGCATATGATGATGCATTATATAGTATTAAAAGTAAAATGTATGAAACATAATTAGAGAAACTGTCCATTCACAACTGCCACCTGAGATGCAGCATTGCTTGGAGAAATGTAATATTGCACAAAAACTCTCTTGTGCAACCAAAAGTTGGGGTTGCTTTTTAATCTTATGGTTGCAGGTTTGCTCAAGAGACGCCTAGATTTAGAGTTTGGCGTTAGCCGTCAAAACCAGCGTTAGAGGCTCCTAACGCTGGTTTTGGCCGCCCGCTGGTATTTGGAGTCAGTCAGGAAAGGGTCTAACGCTCACTTTGCAGCCGCGACTTTTCCATACCGCAGATCCCCCTACGCCATTTGCGTATCCTATCTTTTCAATGGGATCTTTCTAACGCCGGTATTTAGAGTCGTGGCTGAAGTGAGCGTTAGAAATCTAACGACAAAACTCCAGCCGCAGAAAAAAGTCAGGAGTTAAGAGCTTTCTGGGCTAACACCGGTTCATAAAGATCTTAACTACTGTGCTCTAAAGTACACTAACACCCATAAACTACCTATGTACCCCTAAACCGAGGCCCCCACACATCGCCGCCACTCTATTAAAAATGTTTAACCCCTAATCTGCCGACCGCACACCGCCGCCACCTACGTTATCCCTATGTACCCCTAATCTGCTGCCCCTAACACCGCCGACCCCTATATTATATTTATTAACCCCTAATCTGCCCCCCACAACGTCGCCGCCAGCTACCTACAATTATTAACCCCTAATCTGCCGACCGGACCTCACCGCTACTATAATAAATGTATTAACCCCTAATCCGCCTCACTCCCGCCTCAATAACCCTATAATAAATAGTATTAACCCCTAATCTGCCCTCCCTAACATCGCCGACAGCTAACTTCAAGTATTAACCCCTAATCTGCCAACCGGACCTCACCGCTACTCTAATAAATGTATTAACCCCTAAAGCTAAGTCTAACCCTAACACCCCCCTAAGTTAAATATAATTTAAATCTAACGAAATAAATTAACTCTTATTAAATAACTTATTCCTATTTAAAGCTAAATACTTACCTGTAAAATAAACCCTAATATAGCTACAATATAACGAATAATTATATTGTAGCTATTTTAGGATTAATATTTATTTTACAGGCAACTTTGTATTTATTTTAACCAGGTACAATAGCTATTAAATAGTTATTTACTATTTAATAGCTACCTAGTTAAAATAATTACAAAATTACCTGTAAAATAAATCCTAACCTAAGTTACAATTAAACCTAACACTACACTATCAATAAATTAATTAAATACAATACCTACAAATAAATACAATTAAATAAACTAACTAAAGTACAAAAAATAAAAAAATATTTACAAACATTAGAAAAATATTACAACAATTTTAAACTAATTACACCTACTCTAAGCCCCCTAATAAAATAACAAAGCCCCCCAAAATAAAAAAATGCCCTACCGTATTCTAAATTAAAAAAGTTCAAAGCTCTTTTACCTTACCAGCCCTCAAAAGGGCCTTTTGCGGGGCATGCCCCAAAGAAAACTGCTCTTTTGCCTGTAAAAGAAAAATACAACCCCCCCAACATTAAAACCCACCACCCACATACCCCTAATCTAACCCAAACCCCCCTTAAAAAAACCTAACACTACCCCCCTGAAGATCATCCTACCTTGAGTCGTCTTCACTCAGCCGAGCCACCGATGGAACTGAAGAGGAGATCCGGAGCGGCAGAAGTGATCCTCCAAGGGGCGCTGAAGAAATCTTCCATCCGATGAAGTGATCCTCCAAGCGGCGCTGAAGAAGTCTTCCATCCGATGAAGTGATCCTCCAAGCGGCGCTGAAGAAGTCTTCCATCCGGGCGATGTCATCTTCCAAGCGGGGTCTTCAATCTTCTTTCTTCAGGATCCATCTTGCAGACCTCCGACGCGGAACTTCCTGCTGGCCCGACGGACTACCGACGAATTAAGGCTCCAATCAGCCAATCAGATTGAGCTCGCATTCTATTGGCTGATCGGAACAGCCAATAGAATGCAAGCTCAATCTGATTGGCTGATTGGATCAGCCAATCGGATTGAACTTGAATCTGATTGGCTGAGTCCATCAGCCAATCAGAATTTTTTTACCTTAATTCCGATTGGCTGATAGAATCCTATCAGCCAATCGGAATTCGAGGGACGCCATCTTGGATGACGTCCCTTAAAGGAACCTTCATTCGTCGGTAGTCCGTCGGGCCAGCAGGATGTTCCGCGTCGGAGGTCTGCAAGATGGATCCTGAAGAAAGAAGATTGAAGACCCCGCTTGGAAGATGACATCGCCCGGATGGAAGACTTCTTCAGCGCCGCTTGGAGGATCACTTCATCGGATGGAAGACTTCTTCAGCGCCGCTTGGAGGATCACTTCATCGGATGGAAGACTTCTTCAGCGCCGCTTGGAGGATCACTTCATCGGATGGAAGATTTCTTCAGCGCCCCTTGGAGGATCACTTCTGCCGCTCTGGATCTCCTCTTCAGTTCCATTGGTGGCTCGGCTGAGTGAAGACGACTCAAGGTAGGATGATCTTCAGGGGGGTAGTGTTAGGTTTTTTTAAGGGGGGTTTGGGTTAGATTAGGGGTATGTGGGTGGTGGGTTTTAATGTTGGGGGGGGTTTGTATTTTTCTTTTACAGGTAAAAGAGCAGTTTTCTTTGGGGCATGCCCCGCAAAAGGCCCTTTTGAGGGCTGGTAAGGTAAAAGAGCTTTGAACTTTTTTAATTTAGAATAGGGTAGGGCATTTTTTTATTTTGGGGGGCTTTGTTATTTTATTAGGGGGCTTAGAGTAGGTGTAATTAGTTTAAAATTGTTGTAATATTTTTCTAATGTTTGTAAATATTTTTTTATTTTTTGTAACTTAGTTCTTTTTTATTTTTTGTACTTTAGTTAGTTTATTTAATTGTATTTATTTGTAGGTATTGTATTTAATTAATTTATTGATAGTGTAGTGTTAGGTTTAATTGTAGATAATTGTAGGTAGTTTATTTAATTAATTTATTGATAGTGTAGTGTTAGGTTTAATTGTAACTTAGGTTAGGATTTATTTTACAGGTAATTTTGTAATTATTTTAACTAGGTAGCTATTAAATAGTAAATAACTACTTAATAGCTATTGTACCTGGTTAAAATAAATACAAAGTTGCCTGTAAAATAAATATTAATCCTAAAATAGCTACAATATAATTATTCGTTATATTATAGCTATATTAGGGTTTATTTTACAGGTAAGTATTTAGCTTTAAATAGGAATAATTTATTTAATAAGAGTTAATTTATTTCGTTAGATTTAAATTATATTTAACTTAGGGGGGTGTTAGTGTTAAGGTTAGACTTAGCTTTAGGGGTTAATAAATTTATTAGAGTAGCGGTGAGGTCCGGTCGGCAGATTAGGGGTTAATACTTGAAGTTAGCTGTCTGCGATGTTAGGGAGGGCAGATTAGGTGTTAATACTATTTATGATAGGGTTATTGAGGCGGGAGTGAGGCAGATAATAGGTTAATACATTTATTATAGTAGCGGTGAGGTCCGGTCGGCAGATTAGGAGTTAATTATTGTAGGTAGCTGGCGGCGACGTTGTGGGGGGCAGATTAGGGGTTAATAAATATAATATAGGGGTCAGCGGTGTTAGGGGCAGCAGATTAGGGGTACATAGGGATATAAATATCTGTCAGGAATGATCAGATTACAACTAAACACAAGTATACTCCCTTATGTTAGGCAGTGAACAGGCCAGTATTATAGAGTTCATTATTTTTTGTGGTTAGTCTGAATAGGTCTGAAGCAAACATGAGAAAACAGGAAATAATGTGTGTAAAACTGTTTTTTCCTAGTGTACTCACCATGATTGCCTAAATAATTTAAATGTGAATGTGTATTTTGTATTGAAAATGTAAGATACTGCTTTTGTGTGAGTTATACCAACATCTTACTATTCTCTTCAGTTCTTAAAGGGACATACGTGCAAACCTAAAACTAGAGCATTTGTAATTGTTCTATTGCTCGCATATGTGTTTAACTCCTGCAGAGGTCCAGCCATGCACTACTGGAAGCTAGCTGGACACATCTGGTGGGCCAATGACATTTGGCATATGTGTGAAGCCATCGATCACAAGCTTTCTTCCTTTAGTGTATTGCTGAACCTGTGACTACCTAGGTATGTTTTTTTAACAAAGGATACCAACATAATAAAGTACTTTTGATAACAGAAGTAAATTAAAAGGTATCTTAAAATTGAATACTCTTATCTGAATCATGGAAATGTAAATTGGACTTTTATGTCTTAATATAGCCATTTCACTTGCCAACCAGTCACAGCTTCTGACTCATGAACAAGTACTGTCTTGCTGTGAAAAGTTAATATAATTAACTGAGATAAGAGGCGTCCTGCAAGGGCTTAGAAACAGACAGAGAATTAGAGTTTTAGACGTTTTAAAGTATATTAATATAACAAAGCTGGTTGTGCAAAGCTGGGGAATGAGTAGTAATTGCGCTATCTTTTTAAACAATAAAAAAAAAATCAATTAGACTGTCACTTTAAAGAGGCATTTGGCTCCCAAACTATTAAATATTTAAAAGAACATTTTAAACATTCCGGATATGTTTTGCATTAAATGGTATATGAGATTTAGTTTTCCTTTGGATTGTTTTGTGGCACACAGCTTACATAAAATAGTTTCACTTTGCTCAACCAATCAAGAGATACAACAGCAGAACCCCCTGCATGGTTTTTAGTGGCTCAACCAAATCCTCAAGTGACATGGATGTAGCAATGTTTGCCAGGATATGCTTTTGCTGTGGGATAACACATTTGCTGAGTTAGCATTATTTATTTTTCATACATAACATCCTTTTTAATATCGAATCCTACTTTAAATATATAAATTTCTGTTAAGCGAGACTGAACCTTACATGCTTTAGTGTAAATTGTCACTCATCTCCTAGCAAAATATTACATTATACCCAATTATCCTGCTGGCCTACATCTCTCTCTGTTACCTAATAAACTTGACGCTTCAGTAGATGACTGGAGAATGAGGGTTTATAGCCATCTTAAAGGTCACTGAAGTCATTTTTATGAATAGTATAAATCAACTATATTGTTGCAGAATCTGTTGGCGCTCTACAAATAACTTATAATAATAATTGTATACAGTACATTACAAACGTTCTGCAAGGGAAATTAACCCATTTAAAACTATGCTTTGTTATAAAAATTGCATTGTTTTGAAGTCCTGGAATATACTGCTTAAAAAAAGCCTCTTGAGATTTGTTTTAACTTATCTGCTGTGACCAATTAAGGACACATCTAAATAGCTTTGTAGCATGTTGCAGGGTTAGTGCTCTAGATCATGCTGGACATATTCCATCCTCTTTGGAGGCTCTTGAAAAAAACACAGCTTTCAAATTACAGGGAAATCATATGTATACAGTTTATGGTGGATTTAATGACTTGATAATTTGTGGCTAACTGAAGCAAGATCGGATGCTTCTATCTCTAATGTTACAAGTTCCTGTAATGTAGGCAGGGGGTGCACATCTGTGTTGCCTTCTAGTGGGAAATATCTAAATCCTTGTTAGTCTATGACAGTGTTTCTCACCCAAGGTCTGCAAGTACCCCCAACAGGTCAGGTTTTCATTATAGCTGAACCAGTGCACAGGTGATGTTATCAGCTGATCAGTAACCATGGTTACTAACCTGCTCTCACCCATCTGCTGATTATATTACCTTTGCACTGTTTCAGCTATAATGAAAACCTGGCCTGTTGGGGGGTACTTAAGGACAGCAGTTAAGAAACAATGGTCTACGAGACTGCAGCTCTAAAGCAGAGATCGACAAACTTTTTCTCTAAAGACCCAGATAGTAAATATTTTATGCTATTGCATGGCAAGGGGCAAAATCGAAAATGTATTCACACATACATATAATAATGTTCTTTAGCTATGCTTTAGAAGTGGTGCTGTCCAAATGAGGTTGGCTTACGAGTTCTAGTTACGCCTCTGCTCCACAGCTAATTTGCAATGACATTTTCAACTGCTGCAATACATTATAAAACTTTACAAATTGCTTTATTCTCTAGTTAATCAACACCTTTTGTAACTGAGCTGGTGTTTCAGTGTAACTGTCTAATTCAGGACCTACAGAAAAATTGCCACACAAAAAAAAAAGTGAAGAACAGGTACAGGTTCTACCTCTGCGCTGCTTTACGGTCTAAAAATTTGAGTTTGTCTCTGTATTTTAACTTTCTAGTCCTTTTTTTTGTTTTTTTTTGTTCTGAGCTACTTAATTTCAATCTTTTAATTTCTGTGTATCTGAGTTATTTTTTTTTTTTTTTTTTTGAATTTTTTTATTGAAACAAATCAAAGTAGTAACAATTACATTCTGACATTACAGGTCAATTTTCCAGCTCAATATACATATACATTATTATCATAAATCTATTCGCATACTTACAGGTTTAACAAGATTATTATACTAATAAATCTGGTACATTTCTAGCAGCTAGGTAGTCTTCCCAAATAAACACAATTGAATAATAATCTTCTAATTTGTGTGACAGTCGATAATGGTATTTCTTTCATGTAATTAGCAAGAGTCCATGAGCTAGTGACGTATGGGATATACATTCCTACCAGGAGGGGCAAAGTTTCCCAAACCTCAAAATGCCTATAAATACACCCCTCACCACACCCACAATTCAGTTTTACAAACTTTGCCTCCGATGGAGGTGGTGAAGTAAGTTTGTGCTAGATTCTACGTTGATATGCGCTCCGCAGCAAGTTGGAGCCCGGTTTTCCTCTCAGCGTGCAGTGAATGTCAGAGGGATGTGAGGAGAGTATTGCCTATTTGAATGCAGTGATCTCCTTCTACGGGGTCTATTTCATAGGTTCTCTGTTATCGGTCGTAGAGATTCATCTCTTACCTCCCTTTTCAGATCGACGATATACTCTTATATATACCATTACCTCTGCTGATTCTCGTTTCAGTACTGGTTTGGCTTTCTACAAACATGTAGATGAGTGTCCTGGGGTAAGTAAATCTTATTTTCTGTGACACTCTAAGCTATGGTTGGGCACTTTGTTTATAAAGTTCTAAATATATGTATTCAAACATTTATTTGCCTTGACTCAGAATGTTCAACTTTCCTTATTTTTCAGACAGCCAGTTTCATATTTGGGATAATGCATTTGATTTAATCATTTTTTCTTACCTTCAAAAATTTGACTCTTTCCCTGTGGGCTGTTAGGCTCGCGGGGGCTGAAAATGCTTCATTTTATTGCGTCATTCTTGGCGCGGACTTTTTTGGCGCAAAAATTATTTTTCCGTTTCCGGCGTCATACGTGTCGCCGGAAGTTGCGTCATTTTTTGACGTTATTTTGCGCCAAAAATGTCGGCGTTCCGGATGTGGCGTCATTTTTGGCGCCAAAAGCATTTAGGCGCCAAATAATGTGGGCGTCTTATTTGGCGCGAAAAAATATGGGCGTCGCTTTTGTCTCCACATTATTTAAGTCTCATTTCTTTCATGTAATTAGCAAGAGTCCATGAGCTAGTGACGTATGGGATATACATTCCTACCAGGAGGGGCAAAGTTTCCCAAACCTCAAAATGCCTATAAATACACCCCTCACCACACCCACAATTCAGTTTTACAAACTTTGCCTCCGATGGAGGTGGTGAAGTAAGTTTGTGCTAGATTCTACGTTGATATGCGCTCCGCAGCAAGTTGGAGCCCGGTTTTCCTCTCAGCGTGCAGTGAATGTCAGAGGGATATGAGGAGAGTATTGCCTATTTGAATGCAGTGATCTCCTTCTAAGGGGTCTATTTCATAGGTTCTCTGTTATCGGTCGTAGAGATTCATCTCTTACCTCCCTTTGCAGATCGACGATATACTCTTATATATACCATTACCTCTGCTGATTCTCGTTTCAGTACTGGTTTGGCTATCTGCTATATGTAGATGAGTGTCTTGGGGTAAGTAAGTCTTATTTTCTGTGACACTCCAAGCTATGGTTGGGCACTTTGTTTATAAAGTTCTAAATATATGTATTCAAACATTTATTTGCCTTGACTCAGAATGTTCAACTTTCCTTATTTTCAGACAGTCAGTTTCATATTTGGGATAATGCATTTTGATTTGACCATTTTTTCTTACCTTAAAATTTGACTTTTTCCCTGTGGGCTGTTAGGCTCGCGGGGGCTGAAAATGCTTCATTTTATTGCGTCATTCTTGGCGCTGACTTTTTTGGCGCAAAAATTCTATTTCCGTTTCCGGCGTCATACGTGTCGCCGGAAGTTGCGTCATTCTTTGACGTTATTTCGCGCCAAAAATGTCGGCGTTCCGGATGTGGCGTCATTTTTGGCGCCAAAAAGCATTTAGGCGCCAAATAATGTGGGCGTCTTATTTGGCGCGAAAAAATATGGGCGTCACTTTTGTCTCCACATTATTTAAGTCTCATTTTTTTTATTGCTTCTGGTTGCTAGAAGCTTGTTCTTTGGCATTCTTTCCCATTCCTGAAACTGTCATTTAAGGAATTTGATCAATTTTGCTTTATATGTTGTTTTTTCTCTTACATATTGCAAGATGTCTCACGTTGCATCTGAGCCAGAAGATACTACAGGAAAATCGCTGTCAAGTGCTGAATCTACCAAAGCTAAGTGTATCTGCTGTAAACTTTTGGTAGCTATTTCTCCAGCTGTTGTTTGTATTGATTGTCATGACAAACTTGTTAATGCAGATAATATTTCCTTTAGTAAAGTACCATTGCCTGTTGCAGTTCCCTCAACATCTAAGGTGCAGAATGTTCCTGATAATATAAGAGATTTGGTTTCTGAATCCATAAAGAAGGCTATGTCTGTTATTTCTCCTTCTAGTAAACGTAAAAAATCTTTTAAAACTTCTCTCCCTACAGATGAATTTTTAAATGAACATCATCATTCTGATTCTGATGACTCCTCTGGTTCAGAGGATTCTGTCTCTGAGATTGATGCTGATAAATCTTCATATTTATTTAAAATGGAATTTATTCGTTCTTTACTTAAAGAAGTTCTAATTGCTTTAGAAATAGAGGATTCTGGTCCTCTTGATACTAATTCTAAACGTTTAGATAAGGTATTTAAAGCTCCTGTGGTTATTCCAGAAGTTTTTCCTGTTCCTAATGCTATTTCTGCAGTAATTTCCAAAGAATGGGATAATTTGGGTAATTCATTTACTCCTTCTAAACGTTTTAAGCAATTATATCCTGTGCCGTCTGACAGATTAGAATTTTGGGACAAGATCCCTAAAGTTGATGGGGCTATTTCTACCCTTGCTAAACGTACTACTATTCCTACGTCAGATGGTACTTCGTTTAAGGATCCTCTAGATAGGAAAATTGAGTCCTTTCTAAGAAAAGCTTATCTGTGTTCAGGTAATCTTCTTAGACCTGCTATATCTTTGGCTGATGTTGCTGCAGCTTCAACTTTTTGGTTGGAAACTTTAGCGCAACAAGTAACACATCGTGATTCTCATGATATTATTATTCTTCTTCAGCATGCTAATAATTTTATCTGTGATGCCATTTTTGATATTATCAGAGTTGATGTCAGGTTTATGTCTCTAGCTATTTTAGCTAGAAGAGCTTTATGGCTTAAAACTTGGAATGCTGATATGGCTTCTAAATCAACTCTACTTTCTATTTATTTCCAGGGTAACAAATTATTTGGTTCTCAGTTGGATTCTATTATTTCAGCTGTTACTGGTGGGAAAGGAACTTTTTTACCACAGGATAAAAAATCTAAAGGTAAAAACAGGGCTAATAATCGTTTTCGTTCCTTTCGTTTCAACAAAGAACAAAAGCCTGATCCTTCATCCTCAGGAGCAGTTTCAATTTGGAAACCATCTCCAGTCTGGAATAAATCCAAGCCAGCTAGAAAGGCAAAGCCTGCTTCTAAGTCCACATGAAGGTGCGGCCCTCATTCCAGCTCTGCTGGTAGGGGGCAGGTTACGTTTTTTTCAAGGAAATTTGGATCAATTCTGTTCACAATCTTTGGATTCAGAACATTGTTTCAGAAGGGTACAGAATTGGTTTCAAGATGAGACCTCCTGCAAAGAGATTTTTTCTTTCCCGTGTCCCAGTAAATCCAGTAAAAGCTCAAGCATTTCTGAATTGTGTTTCAGATCTAGAGTTGACTGGAGTAATTATGCCAGTTCCAGTTCTGGAACAGGGGATGGGGTTTTATTCAAATCTCTTCATTGTACCAAAGAAGGAGAATTCCTTCAGACCAGTTCTGGATCTAAAAATATTGAATTGTTATGTAAGGATACCAACGTTCAAGATGGTAACTGTAAGGACTATCTTGCCTTTTGTTCAGCAAGGGAATTATATGTCCACAATAGATTTACAGGATGCATATCTGCATATTCCGATTCATCCAGATAATTATCAGTTCCTGAGATTCTCTTTTTCTGGACAAGCATTACCAGTTTGTGGCTCTGCCGTTTGGCCTAGCTACAGCTCCAAGAATTTTTACAAAGGTTCTCGGTGCCCTTCTGTCTGTAATCAGAGAACAGGGTATTGTGGTATTTCCTTATTTGGACGATATCTTGGTACTTGCTCAGTCTTTACATTTAGCAGAATCTCATACGAATCGACTTGTGTTGTTTCTTCAAGATCATGGTTGGAGGATCAATTTACCAAAAAGTTCATTGATTCCTCAGACAAGGGTAACCTTTCTGGGTTTCCAGATGGATTCAGTGTCCATGACTCTGTCTTTAACAGACAAGAGACGTCTAAAATTGATTGCAGCTTGTCGAAACCTTCAGTCACAATCATTCCCTTCGGTAGCCTTATGCATGGAAATTCTAGGTCTTATGACTGCTGCATCGGACGCGATCCCCTTTGCTCGTTTTCACATGCGACCTCTTCAGCTCTGTATGCTGAATCAATGGTGCAAGGATTACACGAAGATATCTCAATTAATATCTTTAAAACCGATTGTTCGACACTCTCTAACATGGTGGACAGATCACCATCGTTTAATTCAGGGGGCTTCTTTTGTGCTTCCGACCTGGACTGTAATTTCAACAGATGCAAGTCTCACAGGTTGGGGAGCTGTGTGGGGATCTCTGACGGCACAAGGAGTTTGGGAATCTCAGGAGGTGAGATTACCGATCAATATTTTGGAACTCCGTGCAATTTTCAGAGCTCTTCAGTTTTGGCCTCTTCTGAAGAGAGAATCGTTCATTTGTTTTCAGACAGACAATGTCACAACTGTGGCATACATCAATCATCAAGGAGGGACTCACAGTCCTCTGGCTATGAAAGAAGTATCTCGAATTTTGGTTTGGGCGGAATCCAGCTCCTGTCTAATCTCTGCGGTTCATATCCCAGGTATAGACAATTGGGAAGCGGATTATCTGTCGCTAAACGTTGCATCCGGGCGAATGGTCTCTTCACCCAGAGGTATTTCTTCAGATTGTTCAAATGTGGGAACTTCCAGAAATAGATCTGATGGCGTCCCATCTAAACAAGAAACTTCCCAGGTATCTGTCCAGATCCCGGGATCCTCAGGCGGAGGCAGTGGATGCATTATCACTTCCTTGGAAGTATCATCCTGCCTATATCTTTCCGCCTCTAGTTCTTCTTCCAAGAGTAATCTCCAAGATTCTGAAGGAATGCTCGTTTGTTCTGCTGGTAGCTCTGGCATGGCCTCACAGGTTTTGGTATGCGGATCTTGTCCGGATGGCCTCTTGCCAACCGTGGACTCTTCCGTTAAGACCAGACCTTCTGTCACAAGGTCCTTTTTTCCATCAGGATCTGAAATCCTTAAATTTAAAGGTATGGAGATTGAACGCTTGATTCTTAGTCAAAGAGGTTTCTCTGACTCTGTGATTAATACTATGTTACAGGCTCGTAAATATGTATCTAGAGAGATATATTATAGAGTCTGGAAGACTTATATTTCTTGGTGTCTTTCTCATCATTTTTCTTGGCATTCTTTTAGAATACCGAGAATTTTACAGTTTCTTCAGGATGGTTTAGATAAGGGTTTGTCCGCAAGTTCTTTG
This sequence comes from Bombina bombina, assembly GCF_027579735.1. NCBI lineage: Eukaryota > Metazoa > Chordata > Amphibia > Anura > Bombinatoridae > Bombina > Bombina bombina. The sequence continues at coordinate 431,620,106 of NC_069503.1, forward strand.
AAAGGACAAATCTCTGCTCTTTCTGTTCTTTTTCACAGAAAGATTGCTATTCTTCCTGATATTCATTGTTTTGTACAAGCTTTGGTTCGTATAAAACCTGTCATTAAGTCAATTTCTCCTCCTTGGAGTTTGAATTTGGTTCTGGGAGCTCTTCAAGTTCCTCCGTTTGAACCTATGCATTCATTGGACATTAAATTACTTTCTTGGAAAGTTTTGTTCCTTTTGGCCATCTCTTCTGCCAGAAGAGTTTCTGAATTATCTGCTCTTTCTTGTGAGTCTCCTTTTCTGATTTTTCATCAGGATAAGGCGGTGTTGCGAACTTCTTTTGAATTTTTACCTAAAGTTGTGAATTCCAACAACATTAGTAGAGAAATTGTGGTTCCTTCATTATGTCCTAATCCTAAGAATTCTAAGGAGAAATCGTTGCATTCTTTGGATGTTGTTAGAGCTTTGAAATATTATGTTGAAGCTACTAAATCTTTCCGTAAGACTTCTAGTCTATTTGTTATCTTTTCCGGTTCTAGAAAAGGCCAGAAAGCTTCTGCCATTTCTTTGGCATCTTGGTTGAAATCTTTAATTCATCTTGCCTATGTTGAGTCGGGTAAAACTCCGCCTCAGAGAATTACAGCTCATTCTACTAGGTCAGTTTCTACTTCCTGGGCGTTTAGGAATGAAGCTTCGGTTGACCAGATTTGCAAAGCAGCAACTTGGTCCTCTTTGCATACTTTTACTAAATTCTACCATTTTGATGTATTTTCTTCTTCTGAAGCAGTTTTTGGTAGAAAAGTACTTCAGGCAGCGGTTTCAGTTTGAATCTTCTGCTTATGTTTTTCATTAAACTTTATTTTGGGTGTGGATTATTTTCAGCAGGAATTGGCTGTCTTTATTTTGTCCCTCCCTCTCTAGTGACTCTTGTGTGGAAAGATCCACATCTTGGGTAGTCATTATCCCATACGTCACTAGCTCATGGACTCTTGCTAATTACATGAAAGAAAACATAATTTATGTAAGAACTTACCTGATAAATTCATTTCTTTCATATTAGCAAGAGTCCATGAGGCCCGCCCTTTTTTTGTGGTGGTTATGATTTTGTATAAAGCACAATTATTCCAATTCCTTATTTTATATGCTTTCGCACTTTTTTGTCACCCCACTTCTTGGCTATTCGTTAAACTGAATTGTGGGTGTGGTGAGGGGTGTATTTATAGGCATTTTGAGGTTTGGGAAACTTTGCCCCTCCTGGTAGGAATGTATATCCCATACGTCACTAGCTCATGGACTCTTGCTAATATGAAAGAAATGAATTTATCAGGTAAGTTCTTACATAAATTATGTTTTTTCTAAGGATAAGGTTAAAGATATCAGATTTGTCCACTCTTCCCTAGATGGGATCACTGTATTTTTCCACCACCTTGGAATCAATTGTTTTGCACAGTTTAACATAATGTTCAGTAGTGTTGCTCGCAGTCTACATTTAATTTTAGTGGTTTTGTGGAAGAGACATGTCTGGGGGTGTAGTGGGATATCATAATGTAAGGCCTTATCAATCTCAGAGGTCACTATTTTCCAGAATTCTTGAATCTTTGGGCATTGCCACCATACATGAAACAGTGAACCTGTTTGTCCACAATTTCTCCAGCATAGTGCTTGTGTATTTGGATATATTTGTGCCAACCTGTGTGGTGTTAAATACCATCTACATAAAAGCTTCATATTTGTTTCCCTAAATTTCATGGTGGAAGAGGAGGAATTCATGTGTTTTATAATGGAGAGCCAATCCTTTTCCGTAAGTGGGGAGTCTAGGTCTTTCTCCCACTTCTCAGTATATGAGGGAAGTTTACGTGAGTGATAATGCAGGATTTGTTTATAGGTCATAGACAGATGCCCCTTGGTTCCTATATGTTGGAAACATATGTGTTCGAATGGTGTCTTTGGTCTGATTATTTGTTGTTTGTCTATGTGCGTAAGGATTAAATGCCTAAGTTGAAAATATTTGTACCACTGACCAAAATATTCTATGTTAAGTCTAGTTAGTTCCTCTTTGGGGTGTAAAGTAGTTCCACCGAGAACCTTGCAAAACGGTATCAGCGCATGGATCGTGTTGTCCGATTTACATAAAGTATGAATGTTTACTTGAAAAATAGGGTCTGTGAGAGTTGGGGATAGAGGAGAGGGTATAGAGGATATAGTAGGAAAGTGTTTAATAACATAGTTCCAGGTTTTGAAAGTTTCTTTCGTGAGTGAGGAGGTTGAGGCTATAATCTTCTGCTCTCTTGGTGGTATCCAGCATGCACTGCCTAAGTTAGGGAAGGAGGCTAAGGATCGTTCTAGTTCAATCCATTCTTTATTGATTCCATTTTTACACCAGCCTATAATTCTAACAAGATGTGTGGCTTGTCTATAAAATTCTATATTAGGGGCCCCTGTCCCTCCTCTATCTTTTGACATATACATGGTATGCATAGGAACTGTCATGTGTTCAGACCAAATATATGAGTTAAGTGTCTTTTGTAGAGAGCGCATGTAAGAATCTGGTAAATGTATGGGGAGGGCCTGGAGTATGTATAAGATTTTAGGGAGGATGACCATTTTTATAGAGTTTATGCGCCCTAACCAAGAGGTTGGTTTATGTTCCCATTCACGAGTTTCTTTCTTAATAGCTTGTATTAGCGGAGGGTAATTTAGCTCAAATAACAGAGATGTGTTTTCTGGGATTTGTATGCCCAGGTATTTGATTGCCTTAGGATTATGGCGATAGCCGATGCCTGAGTTATTTTATCTAAATCTGTGTGTGATCTTTTTTCACTCTCTATCTTTGTTGCATATTTCCTCACACACACCTTTTTATTAAGCAGATGAGCTATGCTTTCAGGATGACACATTGCACTATTAAGATAATCTGAGGCCTGCAATATTTGCATGGCTCAGATAAGTAGCTTTGCAATATTATATATCACTCTGAGCTTTATCATGTGGTGCTTGCTTTAAAAATAAACCTGATTATAACAGCAGAGCATGGCAAGATTTACACTTAGAGCAAAATGCTGCTGTGAGGAGAATGAGCCCTTTTTGTAGCATTACTGAGGCTACTTGTTATTTTACTTTAGGCAGCAGGAGACTTGAATTAAAACGTTTATAGGGCTGAGTGATTATATTTATGCAAAATACAGCATTCACATTTGTAGGTATGTGCTTGTGTGTGTGTGTGTGTGTGTGTGTTTGTGTGTATATGTGTGTGTATGTATGTTTTTGTGTGTGTATATGTATATATATATATATATATATATATATATATATATATATATATATATATATATATATATATGTGTGTGTTTTCTCAAGAAACTGTTCAAACATGATTATTGTTGAGGAACAGACTCATATATAAGGAAGGAAGGAAGGAACTGATAAAACAAACAGCTGTGAAATGAGAAAGTAACAATATATTAATAGATTCATTGAGGTTAATGTATATCGGTATAATAATTTATGGAAGGAACTTTAAACAGGTATAAAATTGCAAAAAAGAAAACATTCTAATGTGATTATTGCACTGTTGTTCGCATATAACTATTAGAGAAGTGCATCTGGCAGTGTCGTTCAGTGCTCAGTGTGGAAGTAAGAGACTATTCTCCTCAGAGCTAAATATCCTCTTATGCAAATGAAACACACTAAGGTCTGGTTTTGCACAGATCTTACACAAGAGGATTTTCAGCACCAAAAAGAGCCAAATACCAAAAAGAGCCTCTTACTGCCATATTCAACATTGAACAAAACTGCTGAATGCACTTCACTAATAACTATACACAACACAACTGTGTTTATTCCCTGCACATGGGTTAAACACATAGATAAATTAATCTCCAAAGTACCTAGCTCCCAGTATTGCATTGATGAACACATTTAGTGTACCAATGACGAGGCATATGTGTGTAGCCACCAGTAGTGCAGTGCTGCTTCTGAGCCTACCTATGTATGCTTTTCAACAAACATCAAAATAGCAAATTCAATTTGTTAATTGAAGTAAATTGAAAAGTCCCTTAAAATGACACACTCTGTGAGGTAATTTCCCCTTACAGCAGTCCAGGAATTGAATGGATAAACATATGCATGTGATACTATTTATGCTTAAGCACACGGCTCTTGCAAATTGTGTGCCCTAATTCTTATGTCCCCTTGAATAAGTAACCTCCTTATCTAGCGGTAGAGGAAGAAATATGCAGATTAAAATGTCACATGGTTAGGATGCTGCAAATTAAAATGCCATAGGGGCTAGGCATACAGTTAGGTTAAAGGGACATGAAACCCAAAACATTTCAGATAGAGAATGCAATTTTAAAAAGCTTTATAATTTACTTCTATTATCAGATTTCTTTCATTCTCTTGGTATCATTTGTTGAAGGAGCAGCAATGCACTACTGGTTTCTGACTGAACACATGGGTGAGCCAATGACAATTGGTATATATATGCAGCTACCAATCAGCAGCTAGAACCTAGGTTCTTTGCTGCTCCTGACCTTACCTAGATAAGCCTTTCAGCAAAGGATAACAAGAAAAGGAAGAAAATTAAATAATAGAAGTAAATTGGAAAGTTGTTTAAAATTGTATGCTCTGAATCATGAAAGAAAAAGTTTGGGTTTCATGTCCCTTTAAGGGCTCGGGTTAAACCTTTGGTCCCTGGAAAGGCTTTTAAAGAGAATGTTAATTTTCATTGTTTTGATGGCACATATTAATTCCTTGTATGTATATTAGTAAAACCGCAACTTTTTTTTTTAATAAAAAAAATCAAATAATTGTTGTATTTATATCACCAATTTTCGGCCATTTTCAAGCCCAGCTCCTCCCATCAGCTACTTCCTTATTTTACTCCCTGTTTCGTATAGAGCAGTCCCACCCGCTGTTTACGTATTCGCAAAGCGCGCTCCTGTCTATTACAACAACAGCGCATGCGTTCCACTGCGATTCCGTTGAATAGCTACATAGTATTCAATGAATGAATACATTCATTGAATACTATTGTGGCATCGATTGCAGCAGCTTACATCGTACCTCCGTAGTTTTTAAACTACAATATTTACTTGTAAATATTATAAGAAATGTTGGCAACATTTATTATGTTACTCACACTTTAATTACTATATATATAATATATTCATCTCACAAAAAAAAGATTAAAACGAAGTGCACAATGTATAACATCCTTATACTTTCACCAATGACATTTACTTCTAAGTAATAGACCATATCTCTGCAATATTTAAATTATTGTAATATCAAATTATTGCCACCTAAAAATAAAATTAGAGCGTTTATAGAATAATTTATATATAAATATTACCAATAATAATTTCTGTTATATATGCCCCTCAATTATATTACCAGTTTTCAATTAGGTTTACAAAGTCATTATAGACGTTTTAAAATCAGACCCGATACGATCGCTACTTACCTGACTGTAGGACGATTGTTGAATAATTGGCAAACGCAGAAAAAAATTCTACAGCGCATGCGCAATTCGTGAACGCGTGTCCGAGTTGAATGGAAGAATAGCGGTCTAACGCATGCGCATTCGGAATGAGTGACGTATTGAAAAAGGGTTTGGTCCCCCAGGGGGATTCAATGATTGGTGGACAATATTTAGCATAATATGTCAATCAAAAAGCCAAGATGGCGGGCGGAGGAATAGTATTTTGAGCGAAGGGATAGAAAGGTAAAATACAAGCCAAAAAACAATTTGTTAAAATAATGATGAATTAAAGTACATATATTTTTAGATAACGATTAAAGCGGTGTTAACGGGAGCGAGTGACTTTACATTCACTTTAAATCATTGATATATTTCTACTGATAATTGTAACCCTGTTTCATTTCAGTTTGCCACATCCTGACCATGTGACCTATAGATGTATATCATTTTCAGCTTTGTAACATTCTCAATTTCTATGATACTTCAGCACTAAATTTAAGCTGTGCAAACATTTTTTTTGTTTGGTATTCATTTGTAAAATGATCAACTATAAACTAATTTTGTCTGAAATTAATTTATTAAATCAACTAATTTAATGAAATAATACAAAATGTATTTGTTAGTTTTACAGGTATTTAGTTTTTCTATTTAATAGGGGAAACAATATAAACAAATACTTTTTCAAATTTGTTTAATAATTTGTTTAGTTAAAGGGACGGTAAACACCAAAAAAGGTATTGTTTAAAATAAAAAATAGATAATCCCTTTATTTACCATTTCCCAGTTTTGCATAACCAACACTGTTATATTAATGTACTTTTTACCTCTGTGATTACCTTGTAACTAAACCTCTGCAGACTGCCCCCTTATTTCAGTTCTTTTGACAGACTTGCATTTTAGCCAATCAATGCTGACTCTGAGGTAACTCCACAGGCGTGAGCACAATGTTATCTATATGGCACACATGAACGAACACCCTCTAGTTGTGAAAAAAGCCCTTTAGTCCACCCTCACCCTTACTACACCTTCTCTCCCCCCCCCCCCGCATCCCAGTTACAGTTTCTGAATTAGGAATATTAGATTTTATGATTTTGCAACAAAAGATACATCTTAAAATACCCTCTTTTAGTTGCAACAATGAAAAAAAAATATCTTATTGACCCTTTAAGCAGCCACAGGCAAAATCACAAATGCTACAAGTTAAGGATACATAAAAAAGTGACCAGAAACAATATTCATTTTAAAATAACTTTTTTACTGTTACTGCTGCATGATATAGAAAGGGTGCAGGAGGCTATTTGCAGCTTAATGTAAAGTAAGACTTTAAGATGACTAAAGTGTAGACTGTCCCTTTAACAGTGTTGACACTCATTTGTCATCAAGATGGATGATTGGACTGAAATTAATATTTACCTCATGACTGTAATAATTTACTTTGTCAATGTCACTGAGATAATAAATAAAACAAGATGTATGATTGGCAATATACAAAAGTTTGATGTTACAGGAGGCCAAATCTCAGTGCAGACAAAATCATGGCCCAATATTGTAGGAATGATACCAAAGGGGTTGGAGTCTTCTGGATGTGACCAGTTTTGGGAATCCTCTTATGGCAGACTTTCCCCATGGTTCTATATAAAGACAATTCATCATGGGGACCCAATAGTTAAATACAGAATTACTCTTCTCCCTTCTCTCTCTCATGCATGATTTGTTATTTAAAGGACGGCTGCTGGATAATTGTGAGATTTTATGATGACTAGAAATTTTCTAATCTCATTTCACACCCAAGGTGTTTTCAACAGGATTTCAAGCATGTTAACGTGAATCAGAAAGAGAGAAAAGGTTCAGCTGCTTTCCCTGTGAACTGTATTTTTAGCTTGTTTGTCATCTAATTTGCTTCCTACTCTGAATCATCTGCAAGTCTGTTCTGTGAAGATTCTGCATTAGATGTGATCACTTGTGTCTAATTGTTTTGTGTCAGACGTCTTCTGAAAACACTAAATTACATAGGGATTATGTATTGGCTATTACTATTTTTCAGTGGCATACGCACATATGCTGTGAAGACCTGTGCTCCAGTATTCAAACATTACACTTTCTCAGCTCTCAGAACAGGCACGGTGTTTGAATTCTGGTGTATGGGCCCTCATGGCATATGTGTGTATGCCAGTAAAAACAGAACTTTACTAGACTAATTTTTGTTAATGGAATTATATTTAATAAATGCTTCACACCCCATGCACATTTTAGTTGTTTCCTTTCTACCCATTTAACAGTATTTGAAACAAACATTATTGCAAATATTGCTTCCATATAGTGCTCAAAAAATAAATACGTGTTCCTGAGCCAATCTCATGTGCTCTCATGGAAAGGAGCTAAGGTTTACCAAAGGATATACCAAGAGAGGGAGGTAAATTTGATAATAGTGCTTAGGGTGTAAAAACAAAAAAATCAGTCTGAATAATAACAGTGTAGATTGGACGTCCAGATCATTTTCAAGACAAAAATTGCACTCCACTTTAATTTGGCATCATGGGAAATGTAGTTCCAAAACCTCTGGAGTGCCAAAGTGAATCATCCTTGTCTTAGAACTGAACACAATAAAGGAACAGTAACACTTTGCAATTACAATACATTTCTGTTACGTTGCTATAAAATAACATGAATAAAGTGTTAACGTTTTTAAAACAAATATTTTTCTCTTGTAAGATGTATCGAGTCCACGGATTCATCCTTACTTGTGGGATTTTCTCCTCCCCTACAGGAAGTGGCAAAGAGAGCACCCACAGCAGAGCTACCTATATAGCTCCCCCCCTTAGCTCCACCCCCCAGTCATTCTCTTTGCCTACTCTAAGTAACTAGGAAGTGCAGAGCAAGTGTGGTGACAAAAATGTTAGTTTTTTTATTTCTCAAGCAAAAGTTTGTTATTTTAAATGGTGCTGGTGTGTACTATTTACTCTTTGGCAGAAAAGAGATGAAGATTTCTGCAAGGAGGATTATGATCTTAGCACTTTGTAACTAAGATCCACTGCTGTTCTCACAAGGGCTGAAGAGTACAGGAAAACTTCAGTTGGGGGAATGGTTTGCATGCTAAGCTGCATATGAGGTATGTTCAGTCTATGTTTTTCTAGACAGACTGTGTTTATTCTAGAAAAGGCTGGCAATATCCCCATGGGGAAGGGTAAGCTGTATTCAGACACTTGGATAGGAATTTCGGCTTGCTTGAAGGGCTCATTTGTTACTGGTGACACTGTTAGGAAAAAAAACTTTTTTGTTTGTTCAGTAAATGATGCAATTATAACGTTTTTTTGAAGGGACTAAAGGGGTTATTGTGGCTTCTCCAGAGGTTCCTGCTGTGTTTGAGGGCTGTAAAAGAAGTTTTTTCCCCACAAATCGTTCTGAAGGGCAGGTAGGCACCACAGCAGAGCCGTGGCAAGGTGCTGAAAGTCTTTTTTACCGGTTTTGAAGTTTTTTCAATCCGGTTTTGCCATTAAGGGGTTAATTGTTTATTTGCATAGTTGTGCAAAGTTACTAAGGCTGTAAGATTCAACTGTAAAAATTTCATTAAGTTTACTGCTTTTTTACACTGTTTTGCAGAACTTGTGCAGCTTTGTTTCTCTTAAAGGCACAGAACCGGTTTATTTCTAAGTGTTATTTACTTTGATTACAGTGTTTTCCAAACTTGCTTGTTACATTACTAGCCTGTTTAACATGTCTGACACCAAGGAAAATCCTTGTTCAATATGTTTGGAAGCCATTGTGGAACCCCACTGTGTCCCAATTGTACTGATATGTCTATAAATTATAAAGAACATATATTAGCACTTAAAAATAGAGCAATAGATGATTCTCAGTCAGAAGTAAATGAGGGTTCGCCATCTAGCTCTCCCCAAGTGTCACAACCAGTCATGCCCGCACAAGTGACGCCAAGTACCTCTAGTGCGTCACATTCATTTACTTTACAAGACATGGCCACAGTTATGAATACAACACTCACTGAGGTTTTATCCAAACTGTCTGGTTTACGAGGAAAGCGGGACAGCTCTGGGTTAAGGAAAAATGCTGAGCCGTCTCACGCTTTAGTAGCCATATCTGATATGCCCTCACAATGCTCTGAAGGGGCGAGGGATTTGTTATCTGAGGGAGAAATTTCTGATTCAGGAAAGACGCTTCCTCAGACAGATTCTGATATGACGGCCTTTAAGTTTAAGCTTGAACACCTCCGCTTATTGCTTAGGGAGGTATTAGCAACTCTAGATGATTGTGACCCTTTAGTGGTCCCAGAGAAATTGTGTAAAACGGATAGATACTTAGAGTTTCCTGTTTACACTGATGTTTTTCCAGTCCCTAAGAGGATTGTGAATATTATTGCTAAGGAGTGGGATAGACCAGGTATTCTGTTCACTCCCCCTCCTGTTTTTAAGAAAATGTTTCCCATATCTAATACCATAAGGGACTCATGGCAGACAGTTCCTAAGGTGGAGGGAGCTATTTCTACTCTGTCTAAGCGTACAACTATACCTATCGAGGACAGTTGTGCTTTCAAAGATCCTATGGATAAAAAATTAGAGGGTCTCCTGAAGAAAATTTTTGTTCATCAAGGTTTTTCTCTCCAACCTATTGCGTGCATTGTTCCTGTAACGACTACAGCTGCTTTCTGGTTTGAGGCTCTAGAAGAGGCTCTTCAAATGGAGACTCCATTAGAGGAAATTATGGACAGAATTAAGGCACTTAAGTTGGCTAATTCTTTTATTACAGATGCCGCTTTTCAACTGGCTAAATTAGCGGCAAAGAATTCAGGTTTTGCCATTTTAGCACGCAGGGCGTTATGGCTTAAGTCCTGGTCTGCTGATGTGTCATCTAAATCTAAACTTTTGAACATTCCTTTGAAAGGTAAGACCCTATTCGGGCCTGAACTAAAGGAGATTATTTCAGACATCATTGGAGGGAAAGGTCATGCCCTCCCTCAGGATAGATCAAATAAGATGAGGGCCAAACAAAATAATTTTCGTTCCTTTCGGAACTTTAAGAGTGGTCCCGCTTCAGCTTCCTCTGCTACAAAGCAAGAGGGGAATTTTGCCCAATCCAAGTCAGTCTGGAGACCTAACCAGGCTTGGAACAAGGGTAAACAGGCCAAGAAGCCTGCAGCTGCCTCTAAGACAGCATGAAGGGGTAGCCCCCGATCCGGGACCGGATCTAATAGGGGGCAGACTCTCTCTCTTCACTCAGGCTTGGGCAAGAGATGTCCAGGATCTCTGGGCTTTAGAAATTGTGTCCCAGGGTAGAAGACCTACATACCATGGTGGTGATTCACCCAGTCCCAAAGGAGAAACAGGGGCAAGGGTTTTATTCAAACCTGTTTGTGGTTCCCAAGAAAGAGGGAACTTTCAGACCAATCTTGGATCTCAAAATTCTAAACTAGTTCCTCAAGGTTCCATCATTCAAGATGGAGACTATTCAGACTATTCTACCTCTGATCCAGGAGGGTCAATATATGACTACCGTGGACTTAAACGATGCGTATCTACACATCCCTATTCACAGAGATCATCATCAATTTCTCAGATTCGCCTTTCTAAACAGGCATTACCAGTGTGTGGCCCTTCCCTTCGGGTTGGCCACGGCTCCCAGAATTTTCACAAAAGTGCTAGGGTCCCTTCTGGCGGTTCTGCGACCACGGGGCATAGCAGTGGCTCCTTATCTAGACGACATCTTAATTCAGGCGTCGACTTTCCAGCTAGCCAAGTCTCACACGGACATCGTGTTGGCTTCTCTGAGAGCTCATGGGTGGAAGGTGAACATAAAAAAGAGTTCTCTCTTCCCTCTTACAAGAGTTTCCTTCCCAGGGACTCTGATAGACTCGGTAGAAATGAAAATATTTCTGACGGAGGTCAGAAAATTAAAACTCTTAACCACTTGCCGAGCTCTTCATTCCATTCCTCGGCCATCAGTGGCTCAGTGTATGGAGGTAATCGGACTAATGGTAGCAGCAATGGACATAGTTCCTTTTGCCTGCCTACACCTCAGACCTCTGCAACTATGCATGCTCAAACAGTGGAATGGGGATTATGCAGATTTATCTCCTCAACTGCATCTGGACCAGGGGACCAGAGACTCTCTTCTCTGGTGGTTGTCTCAGGACCACCTGTCTCAGGGAATGTGTTTCCGCAGGCCAGAGTGGCTCATTGTAATGACAGATGCCAGCCTGCTAGGCTGGGGTGCTGTCTGGAACTCCCTGATAGCACAGGGCTTATGGTTTCGGGAGGAAGCTCTCCTCCCGATAAACATTCTAGAACTGAGAGCGATATTCAATGCACTACAGGCGTGGCCTCAACTTGCTGCGGCCAAATTCATCAGGTTTCAGTCGGAACACATCACGACTGTAGCTTATATCAATCATCAGGGAGGATCAAGGAGTTCTCTAGCGATGATGGAGGTAACCAAAATAATCCGGTGGGCAGAAGATCACTCTTGCCATCTCTCAGCAATCCACATCCCAGGAGTAGAGAACTGGGAGGCGGATTTTCTAAGTTGTCAGACTTTTCATCCGGGGGAGTGGGAACTCCATCCGGAGGTATTCGCCCAGCTGATTCAGCTATGGGGCACACCAGAATTGGATCTGATGGCGTCTCGTCAGAATGCCAAACTTCCTCATTACGGGTCCAGGTCCTGGGATCCCAAGGCGGTACTGATAAATGCTTTAGCAGTGCCTTGGTCCTTCAATCTGGCCTATGTATTTCCACCGTTTCTTCTCCTCCCACGTCTGGTTGCCAGAATCAAGCAGGAGAGAGCTTCGGTAATTCTGATAGCACCTGCGTGGCCACACAGGACTTGGTATGCAGACCTAGTGGATATGTCCTCGGTTCCACCGTGGACTCTGCCAATGAGGCGGGACCTTCTAATCCAAGGCCCGTTCATGCATCCAAATCTAATTTCTCTGTGTCTGACTGCTTGGAGATTGAACGCATGATTTTATCAAAGCGTGCTTTCTCTGAATTGGTCATTGATACCCTGATTCAGGCTAGAAAACCTGTCACCAGGAAGATTTATCATAAGATTTGGCGCAAATATCTTTATTGGTGTGAATCCAAAGGTTACAAAGGAGTAAGATTAGGATTCCTAGAATATTGTCTTTTCTCCAAGAAGGTTTGGAGAAGGGATTATCTGCTAGTTCCCTAAAAGGACAAATATCTGCTTTGTCTATTCTACTTCACAAACGTCTGGCAGATGTCCCAGACGTTAAAGCATTTAGTCAGGCTTTGGTCAGACTCAAGCCTGTATTTAAACCTGTTGCTCCGCCATGGAGCCTAAACTAGTTCTTAAAGTTCTTCAAGGGGTTCCGTTTGAACCTATGCATTCCCTAGATACTAAACTTCTATCTTGGAAAGTTTTGTTTCTAGTAGCTATCTCTTCGGCTCAAAGAGTTTCTGAGCTATCTGCTTTACAATGTGATTCCCCTTACCTTGTTTTCCATGCAGATAAGGTGGTTTTACGTACCAGACCTGGGTTTCTTCCTAAGGTTGTTTCTAATAAGAATATCAATCAAGAGATTGTGGTTCCTTCTTTGTGTCCTAATCCTTCATCTCAGACGGAACGTCTGTTACACAATCTTGATGTGGTTCGTGCTTTAAAATTCTACTTACAAGCAACTAAAGATTTCCGTCAAACATCTTCTTTGTTTGTTGTTTATTCTGGTAAACAGAGAGGTCAAAGGGCTACGGCTACCTCTCTTTTCTTTTGGCTGAAAAGCATCATCCATTTGGCCTATGAGACTGCTGGACGGCAGCCTCCTGAAAGGAGTACTGCTCATTCTACTAGAGCTGTGGCTTCCACATGGGCTTTTAAAAATGAGGCTTCTGTTGAACAGATTTGTAAGGCTGCGACTTGGTCTTCGCTTCATACTTTTTCCAAATTTTCCAAATTCGATACTTTTGCTTCTTCGGAGGCTATTTTTGGGAGAAAGGTTCTACAAGCAGTGGTGCCTTCCGTTTAAGGTCCCTGTCTTATCCCTCCCTTCATCCGTGTCCTAAAGCTTTGGTATTGGTATCCCACAAGTAAGGATGAATCCGTGGACTCGACTTTACCTAATAAATTTATTTCTCTTGTGATGTATCGAGTCCACAGCTCGCCCTGTTTTTTAAGACAGGCATATATATTTTTATTTTAAAACTTTCAGTTACCACTGCACCCTATGGTTTCTCCTTTTTCTTCCTATCCTTCGGTCGAATGACTGGGGGTGGAGCTAAGGGGGGAGCTATATAGGTAGCTCTGCTGTGGGTGCTCTCTTTGCCACTTCCTGTAGGGGAGGAGAATAACCCACAAGTAAGGATGAATCCATGGACTTGATACATCACAAGAGAAATAAATTTATCAGGTAAGCATAAACTATGTTTTTTCTGCCCAATGCAGCCGTTTCTGCTTGTGAGTATTGGTTAGTGGTGGATGAATGGAAGGTTTATGCACAGTTGCAAGACTCTGGAAGACTCTACACCTTGATGTCCGTGGGACTCCAGAGGCACCATCAGCTTCAAATATTTGTTTGCTGCTATGTAATGGTATTTTAGCAGCTGCTCTCTTGATCCGATGCATGGATCTGGCAGAAATCTTCCTCAATGTGCCTTTATCTGCATGAACCCGTCTGTGCTCTGAATCAGCCACAAATCTCTTAATAGTGCGATGATCACGCTTAAAGGATTACTTTCTGTTATAATTTTTAAGCTAAACAACTAACATATTAAAGTTCATAAACATTAATTAAAACCTACTGACCTATATTTTCTCCAAATTGAAGTTTCATAACGTTCTAAAAGTTATATCTTTTATTCGCCGATGATGTCACGTTATCCTGCCCACTATTTTCAGCACTGCATGTTCAAAATATTTAAACCAATAACTTTGTGTTTAAAGCGCCATTTTGAAACCTAGGTATTGTAAACGGATTGGTACAGAGCAAAGGATACCCACGGAGTGGGTTTGGGAAACAATTAAATTTGCAGACAAGATTTCTGATATACGGTAGAGATATGTTAATGAACTGCTATTGATAAAAAGCTTATTTGGGGTAGTTAGTAACAGGCATAGAAAATATTTACTTACAGTGGCCCTTTAAGTTTTCGTGAAATGTCTAATGTTTTCATACCTCGTCCAATGCATTGAACTATTTCACTCTTTTCGGCAGCAGAGAGATCCTTTTTCTTCCCCATATTGCTTGAAAATGGTGCTCTGCTTAATAATGTGGAACACCCTCTTTTAGTAGTTTTTCCTTTAATTGGGCTCACCTGGCAATCTAATTATCACAGTTGTCCGAGATTGTTTTCAGTGATCAAAAGAGCCCTGAGACACAATGCCATCCATGAGTTAAACTGAAAAAGAAAATGTAATCTTTGTGACACTGAAATAGAATTTGCATAATAATTTGGAACAGGGTGTATATATATATATATATATATATATATATATATATATATATATATATATATATATATATATATATATATATATATATATAAAATGTGTGTATTTATATGTGTATATATGTATTTACAGATATAGAAATACATATTACTGGAGATGAAAACATGTAAAAGCTTATTTATGCAATATTTATTTTTATTAAAGGTTTTAACTGTATTTACTGTAAATATTTGACAGAACATATTTTGCTATGTGCAGTAGTGATGTAGCGAACCTAAAATTTTGCGTTCGCGAATGGCGAATGCGAACTTCCGCAAAAGTTTGCGAACCGGGTGAACCGCCATAGACTTCAATAGGCAGGCAAATTTTAAAACCCACAGGGACTCTTTCTGGCCACAAAAGTGATGGAAAAGTTGTTTCAAGGGGACTAACACCTGGACTGTGGTATGCCGGAGGGGGATCCATGGCAAACTCCCATGGAAAATTACATAGTTGATGCAGAGTCTGGTTTTAATCCATAAAGGGCCTAAATCACCTAACATTCCTAAATTGCTTGGAATAACGTGCTTTAAAACATCAGGTATGATGTTGTATCGTTCAGGTAGTGTAAGGTTTTTTTTTTTTTTTTTTAAATGTACACTACTGTTTTAGCAGATATGACTTGCACTGGTGTGACACTGTGCCCTGGCAGGACCTGGAACGCACACGTGTGAGGGAAACTGACTGCTATTATTTCACAGTAAAAAAGGGTTTTGTTTTTTTAAAATGTATGTACACTACTGTTTTAGTAGATATGACTTGCACTGGTGTGACACTGTGCCCTGGCAGGACCTGGAGCGCACACGTGTGAGGGAAACTGACTGCTATTATTTCACAATAAAAAAGGTTTTGTTTTTTTAAATGTATGTACACTACTGTTTTAGCAGATATGACTTGCACTGGTGTGACACTGTGCCCTGGCAGGACCTGGAACGCACACTTTTAAGGGAAACTGACTGCTATTATTTCACAATAAAAAAGGGTTGTTTTTTTTAAATGTATGTACACTACTGTTTTAGCAGATATGACTTGCACTGGTGTGACACTGTGCCCTGGCAGGACCTGGAACGCACACGTGTGAAGGAAACTGACTGCTATTATTTCACAGTAAAAAAAGTTTTTTTTGTTTTTTTTTAAATGTACACTACTTTTTTAGCAGATATAACTTGCACTGATGTCACACTGTGCCCTGGCAGGACCTCAAATGCACACGTGTGAAGGAAAATGACTGCTATTATTTCAAATTATAAAAAGTTTTTTTTTTTTTTTTTTAAATGTACACTACTGTTACACCAGATATGAGTGGTGGCACTGGGCAAGTGGTCACAGTATACGCTGTGAGCCTGAGCTGGCAGGCAGGCTGCAATTAGATTACACAGGGAAAAAAAAAAAAAAGCAGACTGATGTTCTAGCCCTAAAGAAGGGCTTTTTGGGGTGCTGTCCTTACAGCAGAGATCAGATGAGTCCTTCAGGAATGTAGTGGACACTGAATACACTAGCCTAGCTATCGATTTCCCTATTAAATCAGCAGCAGCTACACTGTGCCTCCTCTCACTAAGAATGCAGGCTCCAAATGAATCTAAAATGGATGCTGTCCAGGAGGTGGGAGGGTCTGGGAGGGAGTGTCTGCTGCTGATTGGCTGGAATGTGTCTTGTGACTGTGAGATACAGGGTCAAAGTTTACTCAATGATGACGAATAGGGGGCGGATCGAACATCGCATATGTTCGCTGTCCGCTGCGAACGCGAACATGCTATGTTCGCTGCGAACTATTCGCGGCAGAACTGTTTGCGACATCACTAATGTGCAGAACATTGGAATAAGTATTTCTAAATAGATATTCCTATATATATATATATATATATATATATATATATATATATATATATACACCTATATATAATCATGTGTGTGTATATATAGGTATAAATATATAATGTACCAGAAAACCATCAGATAAATATAGAAATATTTATTTATGATTAAATAGAACATATTCTGTTATGTGAAGAACATTGGAATGTAAAATATCCATATTTTCATGTCGGGTTAGCACACATGAGGATATGCTATCGGGTTTGCTCGCGAGTAGTGTGTGTTTTCCCACTATTTTTCTCCATTGACTTATATGGGGGAATACTTGAACGCGCAAGCAATATTCTTAGTTCGTCTTTTTGCGCTCATTGGGCTAGCACACAAGTGAAAACAGTTTATTTTTACCTCATAATCCGAAGAAAAAAAAGTTTTTTACTTCAAGCGCAGTTAACGATTGAGCTGGAGCGTTAAATAGCGCTCTACTTCTAATCTGGCACTTAATGTTTAGTGTCCCTTCCTATAAAAAAAAAGGGTGAACCATGTGAACATCAATTTTGCAATTGAAAATGCTCTCTATTAAATATTTTTTTTAAAAAATATTGTGACCAACTGTTCTTTATTTTGTATATGGAATAGCTTTGAATAAATAAAAAAAATGACATTGACAAGAACCTATGCAAAATTCTCTGGAGAGTTAATCAGGCCACCGAATAAATTATTATGGTGCTGGTTTGTCAAGAAATAAATAGATATGTTAGTACAAGGAGAGTTTTTTTTATGTTCCTTTAAGCACAAAGTAATTAAAGTATTAATTACAATAGTTTGCACATAGCTCAACTGACCATTACCATTTTGTGACGATGACCATTACCATTTTATGTTAGTGGTGTACATTAATTCAGCAGGGTAAATATTGTTTGTGTGCATATAATTAAACCCAGAAGCATACACCTGTGAGTAGTTTTGTATTTGGCCTTTATCAGTTATGATCTTCCTAAATCTTTTGTCTAGCCAATTATGGAAGAATCTAACAGCTAGATTACGAGTTTTGCGTTAGAGACTATGCGTTGCTAACGAGCAGTTTATGCTCACCGCTCACTTTCATACAGCGCTGGTATTACGGGTGTTTACAAACCCGGCGTTAACAGACAAAAAGTGAGCATTGAGCAAAATGTTGCTCCACATCTCACTCCAATACCAGCGCTGCTTACGTTAGCGGTGAGCTGGTTGTGCATGCTCATGCACGATTTCCCCATAGGAATCAACGGGGAGAGCCGGTTGAAAAAAAGTCTAACACCTGCAAAAGAGCAGCATAAAACTCCTTAACGCAGGCCCATTGATTCCTATGGGGAAATAAAATTTAGGTTTACACCTAACACCCTAACATGAACCCCAAGTCTAAACACCCCTAATCTTACACTTATTAACCCCTAATCCGCCGTCCTCGACATCACTGACAGTTACATTATAACTATTAACCCCTAATCTGCCGCTCCGGACATCGCCGCCACCTACATTATACTTATTAACCCCTAATCTGCTGCCCCCAACATCGCCGACACCTACAGTATATTTATTAACCCCTAATCTGCCGCCCCCAATGTTGCCGCCACTATTCTAAATTTATTAACCCCTAAACCTAAGTATAATTGCAAATGCCCACCACCCACACAACCAACCCTACTCTAAAACCCACCCAATACCCCCTTAAAAAAACCTAACACTAACCCTTTGAAGATCACCTTACCGGGAGAAGTCTTCATCCAACCGGGCTGAAGTCCTCAACGAAGTCGGGAGAAGTCTTCATCCAAGCCGGGCGAAGTGGTCCTCCAGACGGGCAGAAGTCTTCAACCAGACGGCATCTTCTATCTTCATCCATCCGGCGCGGAGCAGGTCCATCTTAAAGACATCCGACGCAGAGCATCCTCTTCATCCGACGGCTAACAATGAATGAAGGTTCCTTTAAATGATGTCATCCAAGATGGCGTCCCTTCAATTCCGATTGGCTGATAGAATTCTATCAGCCAATCGGAATTAAGGTAGAAAATATCCTATTGGCTGATGCAATCAGCCAATAGGATTGAGCTGGCATTCTATTGGCTGATTGGAACAGCCAATAGAATGCCAGCTCAATCCTATTGGCTGATTGGATCAGCCAGTAGGATTGAACTTCAATCCTATTGGCTGATTGCATCAGCCAATAGTATTTTTTCTACCTTAATTCAGATTGACTGATAGAATTCTATCAGCCAATCGGAATTGAAGGGACGCCATCTTGGATGACATCATTTAAAGGAACCTTCATTCAGTGTTAGCCGTCGGATGAAGAGGATGCTCTGCGTCGGATGTCTTGAAGATGGACCCGCTCCGCGCCGGATGTATGAAGACTTCTGCCCGTTTGGAGGACCACTTCGCCCGGCTTGGATGAAGACTTCTCCTGGCTTGTTGAGGACTTCGGCCCGGTTGGATGAAGACTTCTCCCGGTAAGGTGATCTTCAAGGGGTTAGTGTTAGGTTTTTTAAGGGGGTATTGGGTGGGTTTTAGAGTAGTGTTGGTTGTGTGGGTGGTGGGTTTTAATGTTGGGGGGATTTGTAATTTTTTTTACAGGTAAAAGAGCTGATTACTTTGGGGCAATGCCCCGCAAAAGGCCCTTTTAAGGGCTATTTGTAATTTAGTGTAGGGTAGGGCTTTTTTTTATTTGGGGGGGGGTTATTTTGTTAGTGGGATTAGATATAATTAGTTTAAAAATCTTCTAATTTGTTTATTATTTTCTGTAATTTAGTGTTTGTTTTTTGTACTTTAGCTAATTTTATTTAATTGTATTTAATTTAGGGAATTTAATTATAGTGTAGTGTTAGGTGTTAGTGTTTTATTTTACAGGTCAATTTGTATTTATTTTAGCTAGGTAGTTATTAAATAGTTAATAACTATTTAGTACCTAGCTAAAATAAATACAAACTTGCCTGTAAAATAAAAATAAACCCTAAGCTAGCTACAATGTAACTATTAGTTATATTGTAGCTAGCTTAGGGTTTATTTTATTGGTAAGTATTTAGTTTTAAATAGGAATAATTTAGTTAATGATAGTAATTTTTATTTAGATTTCTAAAACTTAGTTAGGGGGGGTTAGGGTTAGACTTAGATTTAGGGGTTAATAACTTTAGTATAGTGGCGGCAACATTAGGGGCGGCAGATTAGGGGTTAATAAATGTAAGTAGGTGTCAGCAATGTTAGGGACGGCAGATTAGGGGTTAATAATATTTAACTAATGTTTGCGAGGCGGAAGTGAGCGGCGGTTTAGGGGTTAATATATTTATTATAGTGGTGGCGATGTCCGGTTCGGCAGATTAGGGGTTAAACTTTTTATTTTGTGTGTTTGCAATGCGGGAGGGCCTCAGTTTAGGTGTTAATAGGTAGTTTATGGGTGTTAGTGTACTTTTTAGCACTTTAGTTAAGAGTTTTATGCTACGGCGTTGTAGTGTAAAACTCTTAACTACTGACTTGAAAATGCTGTACCAGTCTTGACAGGAGAGGGTCTACCGCTCACTTTTTGGCAGGCTCGTAATACCGGCGCTATGCAAGTCCCATTGAAAAAAGAGGATACGCAATTTACGTAAGTGGATTTGTGGTATTTCCAAGTCTGGCCAAAAAAGTGAGCGGTGAGCCTGTACCTTCAAGACTCGTAATACCAGCGGGCGTTAAAAAGCAGCGTTAGGACTGGCTAACGCTGCTTTTTAAGCTTACCGCAAAACTCGTAATCTAGGTGTATGATTCTTAACTCTGATTTTTTTTTTTCCTTTTTAAACCTTCTATTTACCCCGAAATGAGTGTCCTGTTGTTTGTTTTGTACAAATAGAAATAGTATTCCACTGTGGTTATTGTTTGCTTGTTTATTTAATTGTAATTTATTTTTTAGAAAAAAGTTTCAACATATAACAAACTTACAAAAAAAATTGAAATAAAATAACAATATTGTTCTGATAAAGATGTTCACAATGAATGTTTTATATACTGTGTGTGTATGTATGTCTGTGTATATGTGTGTATGTATATATATATATATATATATATATATATATATATATGTATGTATGTGTATGTACAGTATATATGCAATAAGTTATTTGTGTGGATGGATATTTGGACACTCAGTCTTAAAGGGACAGTTTACCCCAAAATGTTCTACCTTTTAAATTGTTCCCAATGATTTTACCTGCTGCAGTGTATTAAATTGTTTTAATTGTTTAACCCTATTTTGGCATTTAAAATAGCTGGTTTAGCCTGTGGTATCCCCACCTATACTGAAAGTTTCTATACTGGAGCCTAGGCTATTGATAAGCCTGTGAAAACTCAGCCAGCAGAAGAAATTACACGTTCAGGGGTGTGCAGGATAGTTAAAGGGACACTATACCCAAACATTTTCTTTCATGATTAAGGTAGAGAATACAATTTTAAACAACATTCCAATTTACTTCTATTATCTAATTTGCTTCATTTTTTAGATATACTTTAATGAAGAAATAGCAATGCACACAGTGAACCAATCACAGGAGGCATCTATGTGCAGCTACCAATCAGCAGCTACTAAGCATATCTAGATATGCTTCTTAGCAAACAATATCAAGAGAATGGAGCAAATTTAGATAATAGAAGATAATTAGAAATTTGTTTATAATTGTATGATCTTTCTAAATCATGAAAGAAAAAATTTGTGTTTCATGTCCCTTTAAGTAATAAAACATTCATTTTCCTTTGTTCTCTTGTGTGTACACAAAGTGATAACATAATGAGATATTATATTACCTGCAAGCTCAAGTCTGTTTTAAAGCACAAAAACGGCTAATTCATATACACAAATAAACCTGAAAATGCAATTTCTCATACAGGTTATACTCGGCAGCTGGTAAGTCATTGAAAATACATTATTGTAAAAACAATTTTACAGTGTTCTTTAACTAAATAATCTTGTTTCTTTCTTTATTATGAAAATAATCTTATCAGTAATACAAACTCAATTTGTCATCTGATCCCCTGACTTCACTTCCTGTGTTTCTTTGTAAATATACAGCTATATAAATTGCTCCACCACAATTCTATTTTCTACATTGTGCAAGAATGTTATTTTCCCTTAAATTCCATACATAAGTGTTTCCTTCCTTAAAGGTCAAATGTAGGATCTGACTTTTCCGACCAAAAGCCAAATTCTTGGAAGTGAAGATAAAACTTTACCATGTACTTTGGACCTTTACCAATGTTATATTTTTGCTGACAGCACACTGTTATGAAAACTTTAGGAAACAAAAACATGATTTTTATATCTTTATTATTTTTCCTTACTATGACATTGTTCTGTTCAGGCTATAACAAACATCAATATTTCAAAGCACTAATTATTACTATAATTAAATACTCCTAATTATACTGTATTTCTTTCCTAAGATATCATAAGTGAGTCCACGGAATCATCAATTACTAGTGGGAATATCACTCCTCGCCAGCAGGAGGAGGCAAAGAGCACTACAGCAAAACTGCTATATATGTCACTTCCCTTACCCATAACCTCCAGTCATTCTCTTTGCCTGCGGTGCAAGGAGGAGGTGAAGTTTTGGTGTCTGATCTACAATCAAGATTTTTTTTTTTTATTTTAAAAGCAGAGTAGGTTTGCTCTGATCTTTCTAAAGGGACTAGCCTCAGCCCATGTCAGTCTCTTCAGTAGGGCAGAATGCTGAATCAATATATATTTAAAAAAAAAAAAAAAAAGCTTTTTATTTTAGTTCTGGCGGAGACCATTGTGAGGTGGGGGAGGTAAGAGAGCTGTTTGAGGGGGGCAGGGAGGGATCAGGGGGTGGGATGTGTCAGGTGGGATGCTGATCGCTACACTAAAGCTAAAATTAACCCTACATGCTACCTAATTAACCCCTTAACTGCTGGGCATAATACAAGTGTGGTGCACAGCGTCATTTAGCCAAAAAGCAACACCAAAGCCATATATGTCTGCTATTTCTGAACAAAAGGGATCCGAGAGAAGCATTTACAACCATTTGTGCCATAATTGCACAAGCTGTTTGTAAATAATTTCAGTGAGAAACCTAAAGTTTGTGATTGTATTTGGCGGTGAAATGGTGGCATGAAATATACCAAAATGGACCTAGATCAATAATTTTGGTTGTCAATTACAAAAAATATACATACAGTATCTCACAAAAGTGAGTACACCCCTCACATTTTTGTAAATATTTTATTATATATTTTCATGTGACAACACTGAAGAATTAACACATTGCTACAATGTAAAGTAGTGAGTGTATAGCTGTCCCCTCAAAATAACTCAACACACAGCCATTAATTAATGTTTTAACTGTTGGCAACAAAAGTGAGTACACCCCTAAGTAGAAATGTCCAAATTGGACCCAATTAGCCATTTTCCCTCCTCAGTGTCATGTGACTCGTTAGTGTTACAAGGTCTTAGGTGTGAATGGGGAGCAGGTGTGTTAAATTTGGTGTTATCGCTCTCACACTTTTTCATACTGGTCACTGGAAGTTCAACATGGCACCTCATGGCAAAGAACTCTCTGAGGATCTGAAAAAAAGAATTGTTGCTCTACATAAAGATGGCCTAAGCTATAAGAAGATTGCCAAGGCCCTAAAACTGAGCTGCAGCACGGTGGGCAATACCATACAGAGATTTCACATGACAGGTTCCACTTAGAACAGGCCTCGCCATGGTTGACCAAAGAAGTTGAGTGCACGTGCTCAGCGTCATATCCAGAGGTTGTCTTTGGGAAATAGACGTATGAGTGCTGCCAGCATTGCTGCCGAGGTTGAAGGGGTGGGGGGTCAGCCTGTCAGTGCTCAGACCATACCCTGCACACTTCATCAAATTGGTCTGCATGGCTGTCATCCCAGAAGGAGGCCTCTTCTAAAGATGATGCACAAGAAAGCCCACAAACGGTTTGCTGAAGACAAGCAGACTAAGGACATGGATTACTGGAACCATGTCCTATGGTCCGATGAGACCAACAAAAACTTATTTGGTTCAGATGGTGTCAAGCGTGTGTGGCGGCAACCAGGTGAGGAGTAAAAAACCAAGTGTGTCTTGCCTACAGTCAAGCATGGTGGTGGGAGTCTCATGGTCTGGGCTTGCATGAGTGCTGCCGGCAGTGGGGAGCTACAGTTCATTGAGGGAACCATGAATGCCAACATGTGCTGTGACATACTGAAGCAGAGCATGATCCCCTCCCTTCAGAGACTTCACCGCAGGGCGGTATTCCAACATGATAACGACCCCAACCACACCTCCAAGATGACCACTGCCTTGCTAAAGAAGCTGAGGGTAAAGGTGATGGACTGGCCAAGCATATCTTCAGACCTAAACCCTATTGAGCATCTGTGGGGCATCCTCAAACGGGAAGGTGGGGGAGCGCAAGGTCTCTAACATTCACCAGCTCTGTGATGTTGTCATGGAGGAGTAGAAGAGGACTCCAGTGGCAACCTGTGAAGCTCTGGTGAATTCCATGTCCAAGAGGGTTAAGGCAGTGCTGGAAAATAATCATGGTGGCCAAACAAAATATTGACACTTTGGGCCCAATTTGAACATTTCAACTTAGGGGTGTACTCACTTTTATTGCCAACCGTTTAGACATTAATGGTTGTGTGTTGAGTTATTTTGAGGGGACAGCAAATTTACACTATTATACAGCTGTACACTCACTACTTTACATTGTAGCAAACTGTCATTTCTTCAGTGTTGTCACATGAAAAGATATAATAAAATATTTACAAAAATGTGAGGGGTGTACTCACTTTTGTGAGATACTGTACTTGTGAAGGGTTATTCAGGGATTCTTAACAGATATCAGTGTTACAATATAACTATGGCTAATTTTCAGAAACAAAAAAAATGGTTTTGAAATAGCAAAGTGCTACTTGTACTTATTGCCCTATAACTTGCAAAAAAAGCAAATAACATGTAAACATTGGGTATTTATAAGCTCAGGACAACATTTAGAATCTATTTAGCATATGAGTTTTTTGGTGGTTGTAGATGTGTAACAGATTTTGGGGGTCAAAGTTAGAAAGTGTGTTTTTTTTCTCTCCATTTTTTCATCATATTTTATAAAAAAAAATATGGTAAATTATATGATATGATGAAAATAATGGTATCTTTAGAAAGTCCATTCAATGGCGAGAAAAACTGAAAAATTGTCTGGTCACTAAAGGGGTTAAGTCTGCATTGTGCTTTTTTATTTCTGCGAATTAGAAATGCCACAATTTTTCAGAGCTAAATTACATGAAATGGAGGCAAACTAAATAATGAATGCATACTGCCAAATGGTTTCATTATCTAAACATTTTATATTAAAATCTCAAGGTTTTTACTGTCCCTTTAAGTTACTGTTTCTTATTGTTTTGTGCATTGTCAGGATCCAAACTCTCTCTTGTAAGTTAACCAAGTTTATTGAATGATTCGGTACAGTGAAGCATTGTTTGTCTCCTGGGCTCAAGTGCTTTTATTGATTTTAAGCTTCTGTTGTTCAATCTGTCATGCAGGCTCAGCTAGAGGCGCAGAGGGCCACCCAGGATTTCCAGCGTGCCACTGAGGTGTTGCGTGCAGCAAAGGAGACCATATCACTAGCGGAGCAGAGGCTACTGGAAGATGACAACCGCCAATTTGATTCTGCATGGCAGGAAATGCTGAATCATGCAACACAGCGGGTAAGATTTGGAAAATACATTTAGCCACTATACTGTGGCTACCCACAGTACATTGCAGCTTTTCATTGGTCAATAAATTCTCTGGATAAAATTAACTAAAAAAATGTGAATATAATTTGAGATACCAGAATACAAGGATGATCCTTTTTGTGAGAATTTGGTAACAAAACTACAGACACACAAACACATTCTTGTTATAGCGGCACATGGATCATTTCTGAGTGATGTGCACGCAGCTCATTCATTTAGCACGTTAGCCTACCTGCCATGTAAATCACCTTGTGTAAAGGTGGTATATACCAGATTATAAATTGTAGGCGGAGACTTCTATCACAATATAGTTTGTGTAAATGTGTTTTTGAAAATATTTTAGCTGCATAATACTTCACGTGTCATTTAAATTTTCTCAGTTTCTAGATGTTTATAATTGTTGAATGGGTGAAGGTTTTGCTTAACATACTAATCACTACAAAATATATTTGAATGTTATATACATTGTACATTGGGATCATTTTTTATAATAAACTAGTGAATTTGATGGGATATATTGTATATGCAAATGAGCAAAAAATTAACCTAAAATTTGTGTTAATACTTTTATGTACAGAGTTAGAAAGGGATACCACACATCTTGTTCAGTGTATAGTTAACAATGCAGTTCATAAACGTTATAGCTAGGCTACATATTCACAAACATTTACACACTGGCAACCCAGTAATATTATTTCTTATAGCAGGAGTTGTTCTGATTTCTCTGTATGGAGCAGACGGCGTGGAATCTGATTTGCTGCATCTCCCACAAACATAAATAAATAAACAAACAAACTTAAAAAAGCTTTAGAACAAATGTGGTCCGTGAACAGATGGTAGTTTAACCCTATATACAGTCCAGCTATTTTGTTTATGGTATGCCTTTAAGCTCTAGGATATAACATATGCTTTTTTTCCCTTGTATTACATTAGTAGATAATGGGCTAGATTACAAGTGGTGTGCTAATATTAGCTCACAATATAAGAATATTGTAGGAGCTTTAAGAGGAAAGTAAACGTGTTTGCTCTAGCGCAACTGAATTTAATGTACATCAAGTTAGCATGACCTTGCGTAAAGGGTTAGGGATAAAATAAAAGTTGCACCAAACACAACATAAATACATTAAAATAAACTGTTACACTCATATAACACTATCTGATAAAAAATAGTCATAAAAATATTAATAAAAAATGTTTATAATTATGCAAAGGTATATGTATTTGACAGCAAAGTGTCTAAATAATAATTCTATAATAATGTTTAATAATGTATTTTGTATTTACTGTAAATTTCACATTCCAATGTTCTTCACATACCGGACAATGTTATTTTTATTTTAAATACATATTTCTATAGCTTATATATCTGTCCACACCTATATGTCTATTCCTTTAGATATATAAGTATAGATCTATATTTTACATTGACATTATCAGAGATATATATAGAAATATATATTTTATAATGGAAAAAAAATTCTATGTGCAGATCAAAGGAATGTAAAATATTTGTAACATGCTTGGGGTTTCATTCTTTAGGTTTAACACGGTGTCCGCTTAGCGCACATCAAAAATCAGTTATCTTAAGGCATGTTATGTAAATATTAAATATTAAAAAAATGATTCTTTTTTTAAAAATATAGATACTGTAAAAAAATAATTAAAATATATATATTCTATGGCTTTAGAATTTTTAAGTACCTCCTATAATAATTTTTAATGATAGGACTAGATGTATAGGTACTGTATATACAGAGATGTATAAAAATATGTATTTAAAATAAAAATAACGATGTCCTGTGTGTGCAGAACAGTGTAATGTGAAATATTAATAACTGCTGTCGGGTTAGCGCACAAGTGGTAAAGTTAGCATTGTTGCGATATTATAAGGTCCTGAATGTAAGCGCATTGGGTTTCGTTCATGTGCAAAACTTTTACTTTCAACAGTTGTAATGCGTTGTAAATGCGTGTTAACGTGCATGCCCAATAAGATCACTTCTAGCAGTTTATATGCTCGAGCAGGAACACTAAATAGCATGCCACTTATAGTCTAGCTCATTGATTTTTAGAATTTGTCAAATTTGTTCACTGATCCCTCATAGAAAGTTTGGACTTCCCAGTTTCAAACACACATATTAGGTTTTCACGCTTGCTGTATACAACAGTATAATTGCTGTGAAATTGGTAACTATAGCAACCACAGTGCTGTCAACAATGTATTAAAGGGACAGTCTATTCAATATTAAACTTTCATGATTCAGATAGGGCATACAGTTTTAAACCTCTTTCCAAATTACTTTTATCATCAAATTTGCTTTGTTCCCTTGATGGTATTTTTGAAAAGCAAAACCTAGGTAGGCTCAAACTGATTTCTAAACTGTTGAAAACCACCTCTTAGCTCACAACATTTTGAAAGTTTTTCACAGTAAGACAGTACTAGTTCATGTGTGTCATATAGATAAAAATTGTGCTCACTGCCGTGGAGTTATTTTAGGAGTCTGCACTGATTGGCTAAACTGCATGTCTGTCAAAAGCACTGGGATAAGGGGCAATCTGCAGAGGCTTAGATACAAGGTAATCACAGAGGTAAAACATATATTAATATAACTGTGTTGGATATGCAAAACTGGGGAATGGGTAATAGAGGGATTATCTATGTTTTAAAATAATAAAAATTCTGGTGTAGACTGTCCCTTTAAGTTGATACCTAACAGCAAAATCCTGAGCAGCTAATTAATACTAATCAGAAATAAATAATGGAACAATATGTATAAACTCTTCATGCACACACTGTACATTTTCTTATAAAGGGATATGAAACCGAAAATGTTCTTTCATGGTTCAGATAGAGCATGCAATTTTAAACAACTTTCTATTACACTTCTGTGACACCCCGACTACCTTGGCTGGGTAGCTCCACCAAACGGGTCCTGCAGCTATGTAGCTGGCAAGTGACCACAGCCTGTAGCCACCCCTGATGCCCGACAGCACCAGTAGGTAGCTCTGCCAGAGGATCCTTCCTCCCCCAGACAAGGGGCCGCTATGTAGCGGAGAAGAAGTGATTTTATTGGAAAACACACACTCCTTTTTACACAAAGCTCATCTTGATAAGACACTGGACAATCCCACAATTTTCCCATCATTCTCGCCCCTCTAGACAGACCAGCGCTTCCATAGCAGCCACAGTCCCTAAGAATCCCAGGACCCAGGGGTGGCGGTTTCTGGGTGATCCTAGGGGAGCAGTGACACCTCCCATGTGTCATTTGAAAGCTCTTGGTCCCCAGATGCCACAGTCCAAAAAGCGGCATGATTCGTTACTGGGGACCGGAGATACAGTCCGTTTGAAGTTATAGGGGTAGGGGTGTTCAAAACCCCCGGTTCCCAAAGGAGCTCCCCTCCGGTAATTCCCCCACCTCTTGTCCTCCAAAGGGGCTACCAATCCCCAAAAGTGCGGAGCTCTGGGACAAAGGGTCACTGGAGCGACCAGGGGTAAAGTTAGCGGGTGTCCTGCTGTTCTGTGGTTGACCGGGACCCCACGATTGGGGCAGTGCAGAAATAGACGGCAGAGTTACACTCTGTGGCCCCCTCTGCATTGGACGAGGGAGGCGGTTGTGCGATCACTGGAGGGGGGCGGGAAGGAGGAGGGGGGAGGGGGAGGAGGGAGAAGTAGGTAGAGGGGGATCCTATTGTGGAGGGCGGATTAGAGGTTAGGTATATGATAGTGGAGGTGGAGAGGGTAAATGAGGGACGGAGGGGGCAGCTACACTACAGAAAAAAATGTTTTTTTTTAAATAAAAAAATAAATAAAAATTAGAACAAACTGGGTACTGGCAGACAGCTGCCAGTACCTAAGATGGCAGGTATCAGTTAGAGGGGAGATGTTTAGAGAGCTGTTTGTGGGGGATCAAGGAGGTTGAAGGGTAAGGGGGATCCTACACTGCAGAAAATAGAAAAATATTTTATTTAAAAAAAAAAGGCCTTATATTTTCATACTGGCAGACTTTCTGCCAGTACTTAAGATGGGGGTGACCATTGGGGGTGGGGAGGGAAGAGAGTTGTTTGAGAGGGATCAGGTAGGGATCAGGGGGTGGGAAGTGTCAAGTGGGAGGGTAATCTCTACACTAAAGCTAAAATTAACCTTACAAGCTATCTGATTAACCCCATTCACTGCTGGGAATAAAAAGTGTGATGCGCAGCTGCAATTAGTGGCCTAATTACCAAAAAGCAATGGCAAAGCCATATATGTCTGCTATTTCCGAACAAAGGGGATCCCAGAGAAGCTTTACATCCATTTGTGCCATGATTGCACAAGCTTTTTGTAAATAATTTCAGTGAGGAACCTAAAGTTTGTGAAAAAGTGAATATTTTTTTTTATTTGATCGTATTTGGCGATGAAATGGTGGCATGAAATATACCAAAATGGGCCTAGATCAATACTTTGGGTTTTCTACTAAAAAAAAATATATAGTTTTGATAGGTAAATATAAAAAAGGCTCTATTACTGTTTAAATGTAGTGATTGCAAAAATGCTAAAATTGCTCTGGTCTTTTGGGGAAGTTTTAGTCTGAAATGCCCAATCCTTAAGGGGTTAATATACTTAATAACCTTAAGCCCTTGCAGACCACCTATTATCTCAGTGCTTTTTATGAGCTTTTTAAATATTTCACAACAGACAGATAGAGCTAGTTCATGTGTGCCATATAGATGACATTCTCCTTACGCCCGTGGAGAATGATACTGGTTATACAATAACCAGCACTGGTAGGCTAAAATGAAATATTTTAAAAAGCACTGAGATAAGGTGCAGTCTGCAGTGGCTTAGATACAGTTAATCATAGATGTAAAAAGTATATTAATATAACATTGTTGGTTATGCAAAACTCAGGAATGGGAAATAAAGGGATTATATATCTTTTTAAACAACTATTTTTAAGTAGACTGTCCCTTTAAACATCTATGAAGAGCCCTTTAATGCAGAGAGGACAGTGATGAAGTTATTGTTTTTACAGAACAATTGACAGATGAGATTAATTGGAGATGAATTGGAAAATCAATTGGGCATCTGTTTCACTGCAGTGTAATTTGTTCTCAGTTACCTTAGATTTTCCTTGCGTGTTCTCACATTTCTTTTCTAATTGCATTGTATTTATTGGTCTAACTAATACATATATCAGTCTCTTGTCATATCAACTCTTTGTCACTTTCTGGTGTAGTTACAGGATTTTCTAATGCAAAAGTATGCTAGTAAAAAATAAAAATAGTTATTACCAACAGAAATAGGCCAGATGTTCCTCTGGGTTTACTAGCTGAGAATTTGTCCTTCATAGAAGCCCTTTTCAGAGTCATATTTGTGAGTTCAGGGATTATCAGTGGCGTCACTAGGGGGGGGCGGGGGGGGCGGGCCGCACCCGGGTGACACCCACCAGGGGGTGACACCAAAAAAAAAAAAAAAAAAAAAAAATTTTTTTTTTTTTTTTTTTTTTTTAATTTTATTGAAATTCAAAGAAATACAATGTTGAGATGCATAGCTTTTTTTTATTAGAGGGGCTGACATTTGTGAACATTGGTGGGACTGGGGAAGATGTAGACACACAATTTTTTTACCCCTTGAGCCAGTGCTGCAATTTCAACAAATAGATTTCCTGGCTGCTTTTGCTTGTTTGTACTTTGCTTCTCCCCTGCCCAATTTCGCTATGAATGTTGTGGGCATGCTGTGGGGCTTGCAAAGTTGCGCTGCTAGCCTAAACCTGCCTGCCTATCTGTGCTCACTGCTCAGTGACATGTGGAGCAGTGGAGTCACTCACTGCTGTGCTGTCTCTCTAAACGGGAACTGGCAAATCATGAGGGGATACCTGGCACCTGACCGCATGACTGTTTGACACTGTCTTTAAAGTGAAGGAGCCATGTATGATGCCCACCAGACCATTACGGTTACGGTACACTAAGTGCACACTGAACAGGTAGGAGGGCGGGCGGGGGTCTGGGGGTGGGCAGAGTGCAGAGGTGATTGGCCATAAGAAGCGGTAGGCACGCAGGCCGGGGCTGTGCACTGACAGACTTG
The DNA here is from genome assembly GCF_027579735.1 of Bombina bombina. NCBI lineage: Eukaryota > Metazoa > Chordata > Amphibia > Anura > Bombinatoridae > Bombina > Bombina bombina. The sequence goes on from NC_069503.1 coordinate 431,651,650, forward strand.
GAACAGAGTCAGAGAGCAGAATTTTCATAGTTTGCACCTAAAACTTTTCTTCAGTGGTTTATTTTAGAGTGCTCTGTTTATCTTTCATTTGATGCTCTGCTGAGCCAGGGAGCAGCTCTAGGCATGAGCTTTATAATTAATGCAGTGCAGTTTACATATTTTGTATGTGTGTGTCTGAGTTTTTGTGTGTGTGTGTCTCAGTGTTTTTGTGTGTGTGTTTTTGTGTGTGTGTGTGTGTGTGTCTCAGTGTTTTTGTGTGTGTGTTTTTGTGTGTGTGTCTGAGTGTGTTTCCGAGTGTTTGTGTATGCATCTGAGTATGTTTTAAGTGTGTCTGAGTGTTTGTATGTGTGTTTGCCTGTGTTTTTGTGCGTGTCTGCTTTCTGGGGGGGGGGTGACACCATAACTTACCGCACCGGGTGACACCAACCCTAGTGACGCCACTGGGGATTATCCTGATTTTCTGATCAGTATTTAAAAGGCTATTTCTGTGTTAAAATTTAAAATGCTATTTTTTTGTTAAAGGGCCACTAAACCCAAAATCTTTCTTTCATGATTCAGATAGAGACTAGAAATTTAAACAACATAACAATTTACTTCTATTATTTATTTTGCTTCAATTTTTAGATATCCTTAGTTGAAGAAAAAGCAATGCACATGGTGAGCCAATCACACAAGGCTTCTATGTGCAGCAACCAATCAGCAGCTACTGAGCATTTCTAGCTATGCTTTTCAGCAAAGAATATCAAGAGAATAAAACAAATTAGATAATATAAGTAAATTAGAAAGATGTTTAAAAATACATTCTCTTTCTAAATCATGAAAGAAAAAATGTGGGTTTCATGCCCCTTTAATGCATTTCTTTCTTTCACTGTGGTTTCATTTGCATGTAAGTTGAGAAAAATTTAATGTTTATTCTTTGCCCAGGAACAATGCTCTCTCTTAGAGACAACAAATAAACACTTGTTAACACTTTTAAAACATAATTTAAAATATTTATATTATATTTATTAAAAATGTTTCAATATAATTTATTTATTTTGTCCTCTTAATATAGTTATTAGTAAAAAATGGAAATTCAGATTCCTTACTTTACACTCTAATATTCCTGTACTGTCATTGGTTGTATACTCTAGTGATCCACTTAAAACTGTTCCTAATTGGCTTCAGCTGAAAAATCAACCTAGGTTACAATATGGTGGCACCAATTGCTTTAAGGGAACTAAAAGCCTATTGATTAAAAACTGGCATGGAGAGAAATATAAATAAAAAACAAACAAAAAAAAACAAAAACATTTTATTGCAATGCAGGTGGTTTTCCTTCACATATATAATGCTACGTAATAAGATAAATCGATCTCAATTTCTCACCAGATCAGAGAGCTTTAGAGAATTGAGGCCTATATCTTTACACTTATGTAAAAGTTTAAAAAATGCAAATGTTTGCTTTGTATCCATCATTCTATCTAACATTTATTTAGTGTTTAATGACCCTGTAACTGTGTATATCAGCAGTGACACTGCCTCTCTGAACATGTTGCCAGTCACTATACTGTACCAATGAAATGCCACTTGTGATAGCAGAATAACTGTAGCTGGTGACCTGATGTACAACAACAAAATATTGTTTATAGTAAACTCCTGATACCCTGATAAAGAGGGTTATATACTCACATGCACTGTTAAAGGGATATAAAACCCCAAGAAATGTATTTTGTGATTCAGACAGAGCACACCATTTAAAACAAGTTTCCAATTCACTTATTTCTTCTGTTAAGTGTGATCAGTCCACGGGTCATCATTACTTCTGGGATATTACTCCTCCCCAACAGGAAGTGCAAGAGGATTCATCCAGCAGAGCTGCATATAGCTCCTCCCCTCTACGTCACTCCCAGTCATTCTCTTGCACCCAACGACTAGATAGGATGTGTGAGAGGACTATGGTGATTATACTTAGTTTTATATCTTCAATCAAAAGTTTGTTATTTTAAAATAGCACCGGAGTGTGTTATTATCTCTCTGGCAGAGTTTGAAGAAGAATCTACCAGAGTTTTTGTTATGATTTTAGCCGGAGTAGTTAAGATCATATTGCTGTTTCTCGGCCATCTGAGGAGAGGTAAACTTCAGATCAGGGGACAGCGGGCAGATGAATCTGCATAGAGGTATGTAGCAGTTTTTATTTTCTGACAATGGAATTGATGAGAAAATCCTGCCATACCGATATAATGTCATGTATGTATACTTTACACTTCAGTATTCTGGGGAATGGTATTTCACTAGAATTACACTGTAAGAAATACATAAAGCTGTTTAATAACTAGAGATTATGTTTAACGTTTTTGCTGGAATGTAAAATCGTTTTCATTTACTGAGGTACTGAGTGAATAAATGTTTGGGCACTATTTTTCCACTTGGCAGTTGCTTAATCTGTTTTTCTGACAGTTTCTGTTCTCCCTCACTGCTGTGTGTGAGGGGGAGGGGCCGTTTTTTTGGCGCTTTTACTGCATCAAATATTTCAGTCAGCAACTCCTTGTATTCCCTGCATGATCCGGTTCATCTCTACAGAGCTCAGGGATCTTCAAAACTTATTTTGAGGGAGGTAATTTCTCTCAGCAGAGCTGTGAGAATTATAGTTTGACTGAGATAAAAAACGTTTATTCTGTAATTTGTTTCCTGCTTTCAGAATTTGTTATCTTTGCTAATGGGATTAAACCTTTGCTAAAGTTGTGTTGTTTACAAGGATTGAGGCTATAACTGTTTCAATTTATTAATTTTCAACTGTCATAGATCTTCTGTGCTTCTTAAAGGCACAGTACGTTTTAATATTATTCTAATTGAATTGTATTTCCAAGTTGCAAGTTTATTTGCTAGTGTGTTAAACATGTCTGATTCAGAGGATGATACCTGTGTCATTTGTTGCAATGCCAAAGTGGAGCCCAATAGAAATTTATGTACTAACTGTATTGATGCTACTTTAAATAAAAGTCAATCTGTACAAATTGAACAAATTTCACCAAACAACGAGGGGAGAGTTATGCCGACTAACTCGCCTCACGTGTCAGTACCTACATCTCCCGCTCAGAGGGAGGTGCGTGATATTGTAGCGCCGAGTACATCTGGGCGGCCATTACAAATCACATTACAGGATATGGCTACTGTTATGACTGAGGTTTTGGCTAAATTACCAGAACTAAGAGGTAAGCGTGATCACTCTGGGGTGAGAACAGAGTGCGCTGATAATATTAGGGCCATGTCAGACACTGCGTCACAGGTGGCAGAACATGAGGACGGAGAACTTCATTCTGTGGGTGACGGTTCTGATCCAAACAGACTGGATTCAGATATTTCAAATTTTAAATTTAAACTGGAAAACCTCCGTGTATTACTAGGGGAGGTGTTAGCGGCTCTGAATGATTGTAACACAGTTGCAATACCAGAGAAAATGTGTAGGTTGGATAAATATTTTGCGGTACCGACGAGTACTGAGGTTTTTCCTATACCTAAGAGACTTACTGAAATTGTTACTAAGGAGTGGGATAGACCCGGTGTGCCGTTCTCACCCCCTCCGATATTTAGAAAAATGTTTCCAATAGACGCCACCACAAGGGACTTATGGCAAACGGTCCCTAAGGTGGAGGGAGCAGTTTCTACCTTAGCTAAGCGTACCACTATCCCGGTGGAGGATAGCTGTGCTTTTTCAGATCCAATGGATAAAAAGTTAGAGGGTTACCTTAAGAAAATGTTTGTTCAACAAGGTTTTATATTGCAACCCCTTGCATGCATTGCGCCGATCACGGCTGCAGCGGCATTCTGGATTGAGTCTCTGGAAGAGAACATTGGTTCAGCTACTCTGGACGACATTACGGACAGGCTTAGAGTCCTTAAACTAGCTAATTCATTCATTTCGGAGGCCGTAGTACATCTTACTAAACATACGGCGAAGAATTCAGGATTCGCCATTCAGGCACGCAGGGCGCTGTGGCTAAAATCCTGGTCAGCTGATGTTACTTCTAAGTCTAAATTGCTTAATATACCTTTCAAAGGGCAGACCTTATTCGGGCCCGGGTTGAAAGAGATTATCGCTGACATTACAGGAGGTAAAGGCCATGCCCTGCCTCAGGACAAAGCCAAAGCCAAGACTAGACAGTCTAATTTTCGTTCCTTTCGTAATTTCAAAGCTGGAGCAGCATCAACTTCCTCTGCACCAAAACAGGAAGGAGCTGTTGCTCGCTACAGACAAGGCTGGAAACCTAACCAGTCCTGGAACAAGGGCAAGCAGACTAGGAAACCTGCTGCTGCCCCTAAGACAGCATGAATTGAGGGCCCCCGATCCGGGATCGGATCTAGTGGGGGGCAGACTTTCTCTCTTCGCCCAGGCTTGGGCAAGAGATGTTCAGGATCCCTGGGCGCTAGAGATAATATCTCAGGGATACCTTCTGGACTTCAAATACTCTCCTCCAAGAGAGAGATTTCATCTGTCAAGATTGTCAACAATCCAGACAAAGAAAGAGGCGTTTCTACGCTGCGTACAAGAGCTCTTGTTAATGGGAGTAATCCATCCAGTTCCACGATCGGAACAGGGACAGGGGTTTTACTCAAATCTGTTTGTGGTTCCCAAAAAAGAGGGAACTTTCAGACCAATCCTGGACTTAAAGATCCTAAACAAATTCCTAAGAGTTCCATCGTTCAAGATGGAGACTATTCGGACAATTTTACCTATGATCCAAGAGGGTCAGTACATGACCACTGTAGATTTAAAAGATACTTACCTTCACATACCGATTCACAAAGATCATTATCGGTACCTAAGGTTTGCCTTCCTAGACAGGCATTACCAGTTTGTGGCTCTTCCATTCGGATTGGCTACAGCTCCAAGAATCTTCACAAAGGTTCTGGGTGCTCTTCTGGCGGTACTAAGACCGCGGGGAATCTCGGTAGCTCCATACCTAGACGACATTCTGATACAAGCTTCAAGCTTTCAAACTGCCAAGTCTCATACAGAGTTAGTGCTGGCATTTCTAAGTTCACATGGATGGAAGGTGAACGAAAAGAAAAGTTCACTCGTTCCACTCACAAGAGTTCCCTTCCTGGGGACTCTTATAGATTCTGTAGAAATGAAGATTTACCTGACAGAGGACAGGCTAACAAGACTTCAAAGTGCTTGCCACACCCTTCATTCCATTCAACACCCGTCAGTGGCTCAATGCATGGAGGGAATCGGCTTAATGGTAGCGGCAATGGACATAGTACCCTTTGCACGCTTACACCTCAGACCACTGCAACTGTGCATGCTAAGTCAGTGGAATGGGGATTACTCAGACTTATCCCCTTCTCTGAATCTGGATCAAGAGACCAGAAATTCTCTTCTATGGTGGCTTTCTCGGCCACATCTGTCCAGGGGGATGCCATTCAGCAGACCAGACTGGACAATTGTAACAACAGACGCCAGCCTTCTAGGTTGGGGTGCCGTCTGGAATTCTCTGAAGGCTCAGGGACAATGGAGTCAGGAGGAGAGTCTCCTGCCAATAAACATTCTGGAATTGAGAGCAGTTCTCAATGCCCTCCTGGCTTGGCCCCAGTTGACAACTCGGGGGTTCATCAGGTTTCAGTCGGACAACATCACGACTGTAGCTTACATCAACCATCAGGGAGGGACAAGAAGCTCCCTAGCTATGATGGAAGTATCAAAGATAATTCTCTGGGCAGAGTCTCACTCTTGCCACCTGTCAGCAATCCACATCCCGGGAGTGGAGAACTGGGAGGCGGATTTCTTAAGTCGTCAGACTTTTCATCCGGGGGAGTGGGAACTTCATCCGGAGGTCTTTGCCCAAATACTTCGACATTGGGGCAAACCAGAGATAGATCTCATGGCGTCTCGACAGAACGCCAAGCTTCCTCGTTACGGGTCCAGATCCAGGGATCCAGGAGCAGTCCTGATAGATGCTCTGACAGCACCTTGGGACTTCAGGATGGCTTACGTGTTTCCACCCTTCCCGTTGCTTCCGCGATTGATTGCCAGAATCAAACAAGAGAGAGCATCAGTGATTCTAATAGCACCTGCGTGGCCACGCAGGACTTGGTATGCAGACCTGGTGGACATGTCATCCTGTCCACCTTGGTCTCTACCTCTGAAACAGGACCTTCTGATACAGGGTCCCTTCAAACATCAAAATCTAACTTCTCTGAAGCTGACTGCTTGGAAATTGAACGCTTGATTTTATCAAGACGTGGGTTTTCTGAGTCAGTTATTGATACCTTAATACAGGCTAGGAAACCTGTTACCAGAAAGATTTACCATAAGATATGGCGTAAATACCTATATTGGTGTGAATCCAAAGGTTACTCTTGGAGTAAGGTTAGGATTCCTAGGATATTGTCTTTTCTACAAGAAGGTTTAGAAAAGGGTTTATCTGCTAGTTCATTAAAGGGACAGATCTCAGCTCTGTCCATTCTGTTACACAAACGTCTGTCAGAAGTTCCTGACATCCAGGCTTTTTGTCAGGCTTTGACCAGGATTAAGCCTGTGTTTAAAACTGTTGCTCCACCATGGAGTCTAAACCTTGTTCTTAATGTTTTTCAGGGCGTTCCGTTTGAACCCCTTCATTCCATTGATATAAAGTTGTTATCTTGGAAAGTTCTATTTTTAATGGCTATTTCCTCGGCTCGAAGAGTCTCTGAATTATCAGCCTTACATTGTGATTCTCCTTATTTGATTTTTCATTCGGATAAGGTAGTCCTGCGTACTAAACCTGGGTTCTTACCTAAGGTAGTTACTAACAGGAATATCAATCAAGAGATTGTTGTTCCTTCTTTATGCCCAAATCCTTCTTCAAAGAAGGAACGTCTACTGCACAACCTGGATGTAGTCCGTGCTCTAAAATTTTACTTACAGGCAACTAAGGAATTTCGACAAACGTCTTCTCTGTTTGTCATTTACTCTGGGCAGAGGAGAGGTCAAAAAGCTTCCGCTACCTCTCTTTCTTTTTGGCTTCGTAGCATAATTCGTTTAGCTTATGAGACTGCTGGACAGCAGCCTCCTGAAAGAATTACAGCTCATTCTACTAGAGCTGTGGCTTCCACTTGGGCCTTCAAGAATGAGGCCTCTGTTGAACAGATTTGCAAGGCTGCAACTTGGTCTTCGCTTCATACTTTTTCCAAATTTTACAAATTTGACACTTTTGCTTCATCGAAGGCTATTTTTGGGAGAAAGGTTCTTCAGGCAGTGGTTCCTTCTGTATAAAGAGCCTGCCTATCCCTCCCGTCATCCGTGTACTTTTGCTTTGGTATTGGTATCCCAGAAGTAATGATGACCCGTGGACTGATCACACTTAACAGAAGAAAACATAATTTATGCTTACCTGATAAATTCCTTTCTTCTGTAGTGTGATCAGTCCACGGCCCGCCCTGTTTTTAAGGCAGGTAAATATTTTTTAATTTATACTCCAGTCACCACTTCACCCTTGGCTTTTCCTTTCTCGTTGGTCCTTGGTCGAATGACTGGGAGTGACGTAGAGGGGAGGAGCTATATGCAGCTCTGCTGGGTGAATCCTCTTGCACTTCCTGTTGGGGAGGAGTAATATCCCAGAAGTAATGATGACCCGTGGACTGATCACACTACAGAAGAAAGGAATTTATCAGGTAAGCATAAATTATGTTATTATCACATTTGCTTCATTCCAATGATATTGCATGTTGAAGAGATACCTAAGTAGGTTTCTGGAGCACTACATGGCAAGGAATAGTGCTGCCGTCTAGTGCTCTTACAAATGGAAAACATTCTTGCAAAACTGCTGCCATATAGTGCTCTAAAAATGGGCCAGATCCTAAGTATACATCCCTGCATTTCAAGAAAAGATACCAAGAAAACAAAGGAAAATTGATAATAGAAGTAAATTAGCAAGTTATTTAAAATTGCATGCTCTATCTGAATCATGAAAGAAAAAAATGTGGGTTTTGTATCCCTTTAACAGAGGGTCGGGTGTTGCCTGTCCTGATGTAGGGTATATATTTATTTATACTCTGTTTTCTTTTCAAGGTTATGGAGGAAGAACAGAAGAAGACGAGGAGTGAGCTTGTGCACAAGGAAACAGCTGCTAAATACAATGCTGCAATCAGTAGAATGAAACAGCTGGAGAAGAAGCTAAAGAGGACCATAAACAAGTCAAAGTAAGGAACAACTAGCAGAATTGTCCAGCCTAAGACCCTGTAGCCTCAATGTGACTTTTTATAGGCACATTAAACTATATTAAATGTATAAAGCTATGTGTTTATGGAATATGTGTATTTATTTTGTTTTCTTTTCCAGTAATTTAATTGTGGTCTTTCCAATTCCTCTTAAAAGCAGAAGTGCAGGCTCAAAACTTAGCACTGCTATATTGACACAGAGCCATTGGTTACACACTGAAGTCATTTATAATTGTCCCTAATTGGTCTCAGCAAAGAAAGAAACTTAAGTTACAACATGGCTGTTACCACTGCTTTATGGATTCTAAAACTTTACACTTTTTTCTTCAATATTTAAACAGGCTAATTTAATTAAACAGACTAATTTTTTTCTTTGAACACATCATTCTATCCAGCATTTTTGTCCAGTTGTTGATGTCCCTTTAATCACTTTCCTGTCCTACACTATTTGCATTTTTCATGTCTTTCTGTATTGCAACACACACAATGAGCCTTATTCCTGCTTGCTTTTGTGTATCCGTTGCTTATTGTGTGGTTGGGATAAGTCTGTAGGATTGTTCCTGTCACCTTGATACATTTTAATTTATTTGTATTTTTTCAGTTTAGATTTTTGTTTTGATTTATTGAATATCCGTCTGTCTGTCTGAAGATCTATCTGTTGATCTAGTGTAAGCAAATGCCACTACTTATGAAAAGTCATCTTGACTAGGTTTTGTTGGCCGTTATAAACTATAAAGCTAGCATTATTTGGAGCTACTTTACTTCTACAGCTTATAGAGATTTAGTGTCAGCAGCTTTTTTACCTCAGTTTACAGAATCAGAATATCCTTAACTGCAAAATAATCAGTGTCTGTGTTTTTCAAAATCCTGATTTAATAGAGATATTCCAAATAAAGGATTCCCTGCACTAAACTCCTGCAGCTTACTATTAAAAACTGAAAGTAAACTATTTGCCAATGTGCTTTTTATGGAAGAATCTTCTTTATCCAATTACAGGAACAAAAAAAGGCAAAAGAAAACATTTGAATGTGTTGGAACATTTTTTTATTGCCACATTGCTTGTATGAAACCACAAAGGGGTTAAAAACACAATTAAAGTCCACCCCGGAACAGCAATGCACTAGTGGGAGCTACCCAACACATCTAGTGAGCCAATTACAAGAGGCATGTTGTGTAACCACCAATCGGCTTCCAGTAGTGCATGGCTGCTCCTGGGACTAACTAGGTTTGTTTTTCAACAAAGAATACCAAGCGAACAAAGCAAATGTGATCATATAAGTAAATTGAAAAGGCAATGAAAAGCTTGAATTTCATGTACCTTTACAATGGCTAAAGTTACTTCTATATAGTGCCATCTGAATGTAAATACTGAGTTATATTCATTCTGATTAATAACAATACATTGTTATAATGCCTGACTGCTAGCTCTCTGGATTACCTGCAAGCATGTTTACAACCAACACATAACTGATACAGGAGGAATGCAAAGGGGAATGCAAATGTATGGTAGAGCTGTTCCTTTGGAAAACACTGGAGTTTTTAAGGGGGTTAAGCATCTTTAGAATCATGTGCTTTTGAATGTACAACCCCAACCATATAAAAAAAGAGTAATTTGAAAATTAAATTCACCCTGTACTATATTAAAACTAATTATTAACACATTGTTTGATGTTTTACATTGTGAATTTAATATATTTTTTAAAATATACATTCATTTCAAATCTGATAACTGCAACATGTTCTGTCAGTATATAGCAGGGTTATAATACAATTTATTTAATAATTATTCTTTAAAACAAACCCCCAATAAAATCCATATTCGAAACAATTAAAATCAACATTTTATTCCTAAATTCTTTATATTAGTTAAAGTTATAAACACATTGAATTATATTTATAGGAACCAGATTATGAATCAAACTATACAAGCTTAAACTGTTACAATATTTTATACAAAGATCATAAAAATATACCTTTACAAATTACCTTATTCATCCCAAATCAGAGTTGCATTAAAATACCTCAATGAGATACCAAGGTATGGATTGTTAACTGAAGTAGTAAGAAGGGAGGGTTTGTACACTTGCTGATATGTGTCTATGCTGGAAAAATGACAGTTCACATAGAGAGTTGAAATATCTCACAAAACAGAGAAATGTTGGTCCCGGGACTTCAGTCCAAATGACCCCCACTCACCGCTCAGCTAGTAGACTAATTGTCTTCACCCACCCGGGGGTGAGCCGTCCGTCTGTGTAAAGAACTCCAATAACCACCTGGGAGACTCCAAAATGCGTGCTAGCCGGAGCCTATCTTCGGCGTATGCAAACGCGTCCGCATCTGCGCTGGTGTCCCTGTGGAAAGGCAGAGTAAAAAGACAGACGGCAATCCGTAAGAGTTGGCTGTTGGCTGTTTTCCAAATTGCTCTCTTCGGCATTCAGCGTGTGCGTGCGTGAGTGTCGGGGGGCGTGACAGTCTTCACCCGGGATGACAACAAGCAGGGCTATAGTTGAGAGGGTATCCGTAATATGGTGTTAAGCCATAGCAAAAACAAGGAGGAACGGATGCCCAAAAAGTAAAATAAAAAGTTCTTTATTTTGACAAGTAGTTAAAAGTTGCAAAATGGGGCAACAGTGAAGAAAACAGGTGTAAGACAGGCGAGACACCTATGGGCTTACATGTTTCGACGCTTAGCTAAGCGTCGAAACATGTAAGCCCATGGTGTCTCGCCTGTCTTACACCTGTTTTCTTCACTGTTGCCCCATTTTGCAACTTTTAACTACTTGTCAAAATAAAGAACTTTTTATTTTACTTTTTGGGCATCCGTTCCTCCTTCTTGTTTTTGCTATGGATTGTTAACTTCCAGACAAATATAATTAAGCTACTTAGCCCACAAATTATTTTATATAACTCTAATGAAAACACCAGAAGTTATATATATTATTAATGCAAACAGCCAATTTATCTGAGCTGAAATAAATCTTATTTTAGCTACAATTAAGGCAAGTTCTAAAATATATATACAGTTGCAAATATCAATTACTTAGCACTAAATATGACTAGTTAAACTACACAGGACTGTGAACATGAGCTTAAAATACAAATTATGCCATTTTAAAATTACTAACTGCAGTCTAGTTATAGTTACCAAATACATTTGATTTAAATATTATATATATATATTTATCAATCGAGTATACTTTACCTCAAATAACCAAATCAATGTTTCAGTTTCCAGAATTTCTTGTTTCACCTCATATGAATAAAGGTATTGCAATATGGATAATAAAAGGTATACCAATTTTGCTTATAGTGACTGTGTCCCAATATGGCAGCAAAGTTATCAGTCAAAAATTTAGCAAACAGACAGCTCTCTCCTATCCTCTTGCATGAGGTTATATCACATTTGTGAAACTGGGATGATATGCCCTTCGATGCTTGTCTCTGATTCGCTTTCGGATCTGAACATCTCATAGGTTATTTTGGGAAACGCCTCCCTGAGCAGCCAAATGCCTTTTGGCTGCAATACCATTTTTGAACCATAGATGGCAGCAGATAAACAGAAATGCAGTTTTACCATCAATGCTGCTACAGTTTAATTATCTAACCTATAAAATGTTTATTTTATTTACTATAATTTTCAGTATTAATAAACTTATCTGGCCAACATATATGTGTCATTCTCTCTGATTATTTTAATATTAAATATGATTATACTTCTATTAATCATATTAATAAGCAGCTCACTGTTAACCATCCTTCTTCACAGAATCATAGCATTCAACATCCTGGTATTGTATTGCATCTTAAATAAATACAGCATATTCACGTTTCTAATAATTTTTGAGTGCATAGATTCATGTTTATTATCAATATTCATAGGACATCTTGTTTAGAAATCTCATTTTCACATCAGTTTTTCCTTGTAATTTTCACTAGATTTCTGGAAAACAAAGAAAATGTGTTTATCTTGAAATAAATGGGTCAATATTTATATATACCAATGCAGTTATTATTCAATACAATAGATATATATATATATATATATATATATTTAATATAGTATAATTTTCAGATCTCTTTCTCTCTCCATATATATTATATATATATATATATATATATATATATATATATATATATATATATACATATATGTATGTGTATGTGTGTATGTATGTATATATATATATATATATATATATATATATATATATACAGATGTTTTAAATATGATCTGTGTATTTTAAATTATTATGAGGATTTCTCATGTGCTGTAGGTAACTTGAGTTCAGATGCCTTCTCAACAGAGAATGTGTATCAGATCTCAGCAGGGACAATTTAACACTTAGATGAGGACAGATGTATCCTCTGAGCAAATTTGTATATTCCCTTATTCTTGCAGACGGACCATCTGTTCCTTCCAGGGGTTCCTGTGATCTAAATAATGAATTTCTTTGGCTAAATTAATTTAGAGATTTCAGTCTGGGAAGGCTATCCAGCAATAATTCTTTAGAAGTTCTCTCTCTTCTGAGACCATGATCAAAGGCCCTTTAGATGTGACATTATCTCTTATAATTTGGGACCAATGTTTGTTTTTCTTTAGAAGTCTTGTCTATATTTCTTTTGTTCTACAAGTCTGTAGTTGAGAGCAAAAGGGAGGGGTTGATATCACCCATTCCAATGTTTGTTCGCAATGCAGCTAAATCAATTCATAGTAGGTATTAGCTAAATGAAATATTAGATTCTATGATACATCCGTAGTTTATTTAAGGTTACTTCACAGATACCCTGACAGTTCCAAAAAAGTTGGGACAGGGGCAATTTAGGACTTATAGCGTTGTGACAAGTTGAAATAAGAAGGTGATGTGAAACAGGTGAGGCAATCATGTAATCATAGTATAAAAGGAGCCCCCAAAAAATGCCTCGTTCTTCAAGAGTAAGGATTGGTTGAGGATTGACAATCTGCCAAATAGATGCATCAGCGAATATTCCAACACTTTGAGGACAACATTCCCCAAAGACAAATCAGTAGGATTTTGGGCAGTTCACAATATAATTAAAAGATTCAAGGAATCCAGTCAAATCTCTGTGCATAAAGGGCAAGGCCGAAAAACCACTTCTGAACGCACTTGATCTCTGATCCCTCAGATGTCACAGTCTCAAAAACCATCATGAGTCTGTAATGGATATCCTGACATGGGCTCAGGAATACTTTGGTAAACCTTTGTCAGTCAATACCATTTGCCGCTGCATCCACAGATACAAGTTAAGGCTTTACTATGCAAAGCAGAAGCCATACATCAACACTTCCAGAAGCGCAGCGACTTCTCTGGGCTTGGTCTCATCTGAGATGGACAGTAGCATAGGGGAATCGTGTTTTGTGGTCCGACAAGTCAACATTTCAAATAGTCATCGTGTTCTCTGGGCCAAAAAGTAAAAGGACTATCCAAGCTGTTATCAGCATCACGTCAAAAAGCCAGCGTCTGTCATGGTATGGGGGTGTGTCAGTGCCCATGGCATGGGTAACATGCACATCTGTGAGCAAACCATTAAGGCAGAAAGATATGTATAAATTTTGGAGCAACATATGCTGCCATCCAGACGTTGTCTTTTCCAAGGACGCCCCTGATTTTTCCAGCAGGACAACACCAAACCACATTCTGCCTTGATTACAAGTGCATGGTTGTGTAAGCAGAGAGTGCGGTTGCTAGCATGGCCTGCCTGCCCTCAGTCCTGAATGTGTGGTGCATTATGAAGCACAAAATAAGGCAACAAAGGCCCGTACAGTGGCGCAGCTGAAGACATGCATAAAGGATGAGTGGGGGAAAGTTCAGCTTGCTAAACGTTTAACCAACTGGTGTCTTTAGTGCCCAGCAGCCCAAACACTTAATAAGTTTTATTAAAAGAAAAGGTGATGTTACACAGTGGTAAACAATCAACTGTCCCAACTTTTTTGGCTTGTTGCAGTGTATATTTCCAAAAATACATTAAATTCAAAAGGTAAAACATCAAATAATGTGTTAATAATGTGTTTTAATATAGTATAGGGTGAATTGAATTTTCAAGTGAGACTCTTTTTATTGTTGTTTTTTTTTGTATACTGTCCCAACTTTTCCGGAATTGGGGTTGTACAATAAGCTAAGTAGAGATAATTTAATTTTATTAAATTGAATGTTTACACATGAAATATGGACATTTTTGCATTTGTTCCACAGAAATATTGAGCTATTTGCCAGCTCTAAAACTACACTTCTCTCCATGTTCTATTGTAACACAGTGTGTGAGAGTGGAGTATTTACCTATTGCCTTCTTTAATCCCCTGCTCTTTTAATTTATTTTATAAAAGTAAGATTGCTCATAGCTTTAGTTTACTGAATGCTGCTGCAGAAAGAAGCAAAGAAAATGGATTTCAGTAGATGATTATATTTATCTTGTAATTATTCATAAACTGAATGCTACAATTCTCATGTTTGCTCTAATGTGTTACATATTTACCTCTTTAGTACTTTAGGCATTGGGTCGTTGGGTTCCCTTACATTATTTTTAACTCACTTCTACTAGAAACATTAAAATATATCCCAACATTTTTATTTTATGGTTCTGGGTTCAGGAGATAGAATCATGATGACCTGGGAAGTAGAAGAGGCAGTTTGGGGCACTTCTGGGCAGGGATTCGCTGGTCCTCACGAACATAAGTAGCAGCTATAAATCCTCCATTAGTGTTTCAAATAGGTTGCACCAGATTACAAAATTGTATTATGTAGCGGCATTGTGTAAGAGAATTGCCCCATATCAGCTTCCTGATAAATTGAGCCTCAGTGTTCACCATACTGTTCCACAAACTTGGCAGTATAATACCAGGCCATTTATGGACATTGTCATTTCTGAAAAAATCATTTCTCCCTAGAGGGGAGAACATTAATTGCATTTCTATTGATATGTTAAAGAGACAGTCTACAATAGAATTGTTATCGTTTTAAAAGATAGCTAATCCCTTTATTACCCATTCCCAAGTTTTGCATAACCAACACTGTTCTATTAATATACTTTTTACATCTGTGATTACCTTGTATCTAAGCCTCTGCAGACTGCTACCTGATCACATATCTTTATATTTATTATCTATTGACTTGCAGTTAGTACTGTGTTGTGCTAAATCTTAAATAACTCCTTGGGCATGAACACAATGTTATCTATATTGCCCAAATGAACTAGCAGTCTTCTGTTGTGAAAAGCAAATAAAAAAGCATGTGATTAAGAGGCTGCCTATAGTGGCTTAGAAACGGGCAGAAATTTAGAAGTTTAAATGTTATAAAGTATATTAATCTAACAATGTTGGTTGTGCAAAGTTGGGGAATGGGTAGTAAAGGTGTTATCTATGTTTTTAAACAATAACAATTTTAGTGTAGCCTGTCCCTTTAACTTAAAATCATGGTTTAATATAGTTACTTTCCTTTTATTCTGTGAATTTAGGCATTATATATAAAATGGAAAAAGGTTTATGTCAATGCAAATCAAGCAACAATTTCCATTATATCATGGGGTTTATTTACATTTCATTTGTATTCTAGACATTTTTCAGTTACAAACTAAATATAGAAGTCTTGTTAATGTGGTAATAAGTCTTCTGGGACAGCATGGCTCAGAGGCTCCTCATGTGTGCAAGTGAGATCTATTTTTACCACTCTATTTCTGCCAGTAAAATATCTAATGACTTGTGCTATTTTATTATTCAGACATTGTACTACTTTGCTTTCAGATTCACAGCTGAAGCATATGAGACCATTAAACACCAAGGATTTCTATGGTATTGATTCAGGAGCCTGAGGGTACAAAGACGTAGAAGCCATGTAAATGAAACAATAAGACCATCTAGTTACTAGGATAAATGGATTCTAGGGTTCAATAATGAGGAGTGATAGGCATACAATTTAAATAAGTCACATCAACATTGGAAAACGTTTCTAAATACTATACAAGAAAATATATTGATCTAAATGTCCATTTATGCATATTTCTATATAAAAGGGTGAGTAAATAAATAATTGCTTTGTTCTTTTGGTATCCTTTGTTCAAAAGCATACTTAGGTAGGCTTAGGAAAAGCAATGCACTTGTGGGAGCTAGTTGCTGATTGGTGGCTGCACATATGTCTCTTGTAATTGGCTCACCCAATGTGTGAAGCAGATTTAATAACAAAAGTAAATTGGAACTTTGTTTAAAAATTCTTGCTCTATCTGAACCATGAAAGAATAAAAAAAGGTGTTTCATGTCCCTTAATAGCCATAATATTATTAAAACTAATAAATAACTGATTCAAAAGCTCAAAAATACTTTTTATGTATATCGAGAAACATCCAAATCTAAAATGCTTATTCAACATACAGAAATGTGGATTTCTTGACAGTTGTAAACAATCTTCACAATTATAGATATTAATAGTTATTATGCATGAATAAAATAAAAATACATTTTTATTAACCATCCAACACATTTTGTTACATAAAAATAACTTCATGAACTCTAGTCTGCTTTGCACGTTAATATTTTTTGATTTCCTTGTGAAGCAAAATACCATAGTGTTCAGTGCTGGTATATAAATTTCTTCTCCCAAAAAAAAATAAAAATTAAACACTAAATACATTTCATGCATTATGGGTGCAGCCATTTTAGAACCTTGGTTTCACTGCAGGCATCTGAAGGAGAGTTGTCCTTTTCACAATGCTGCATCAGCGATTAAGCTCTTTTGTGAAACAGAAAAAAACCCAGTCCTTAAATGAGATGCTCTGAAAAGGCCATCAACTATCAAGCTCTTTTGTTAAAAAAAACCCCTCAAAAAACCATATCCTAAAACTACAAAACCCACCCAACGTAAAACAAAAAAACTACTGCTAAACCCCAAAAGTTGGCACTCACCAAACTGGAATCTGGCTCCTTAGGAGGGCAGCTACAGGTTCATGGTGGCGCTTCTCTGGGGCTGACCTCTTCTTCCATCTTATTTCATCTTCTTCCGTCTTCTTTTCTGTCTTCTCTTCTTCTGATCTTCCATCTGATGTAGAAGCATGGAAAAAAACATGATTTTTAGAGTAAAGTTACAAGAAGAGTTGCCTAATATATAATATAACCGTTTAATTTACTACTCAAAATTAAGCATTTTATTGGGTATTCGGATTTAAAACTTTTTGTGAAAAAAAAAAAAAGTGAAATCTCAATTTTTTTATTGTTATTAGAAACATGTTGGTGATGGTTTGTTTAATCGACCCTAACTATACTTCATTATATGGCTGCAACAGCCTCATAGCTAACAGACTTTTTTATATGCTGGTGTTTTGCTTCCTGTGAAATAAATGGGTGTGCAGTTTAACTCTTCTCTGTATAAGTTTTATCACAGTGATTGTTTTGCAATAACCTTTGTATTTCCTTTTGTCTGTACAGGCCATATTTTGAACTTAAGGCGAAGTATTACTTGCAGCTAGAGGTTTGTATTCCTTTTAATTTTCTATACAGTTTATAGTAAGCAATGTCATTTGTACACTGTAAATATCCAAAATATGTGTTATATGTTTGACAGATGTTGCAGTATTTTGTTTGGCTCTCCTAAATCATTATTGTACCATTGAAGCCCTACATTTTACAGACGGCTCTGTCTGCTGTTTAATACTCCCTACCCTACAGACCGTGTGCCCTAAAATGGTATTGTAGGTTAGTGTGGAACTAAATGAGCTGACTAGGAAAACATATAGGGACAAGGTGAGGTGGAAAGGAGATAGTAGGATTCAAATGTCAAATGCAGAACTGAGTATCACAGGGTGATGAGCTATTTTGATCACATTTGATGGCAATCCCATGGCATAGGGTCTAGAACAGCTTCTGACGCTCAGTTAAATTCTCTTCTTACATTGTCCTAATTATTTTTGTTTATGTTCATACATAAAAAGAATGAAAAGAGATAGTTATGTATGAAATACAAAAAAGTTCAAGTAGCGCTCTATAATGCTGGATTATCGCTCAATAATACTAAGAGCAAAAAGGTAGAGAAATAATAATAATGATTCTCCAGGCAACAAAATATAAAAATAGACGACTTTATTCCAAACTGATAAAAAGGACATAAAACAAGATGTCCTACGACAAAGCCAGCAGTGACTCTAGCAATCAGGTAAGTGAGCTGATCCCCATGTAGACATGTTTCGTGCGCATGCGCACTTGTTCACTGCTTACCTGGGGATCAGCCCATCCACCTATTTAAGGCTGAGCTTGTTCACAACGTCACTATGATCTGATACCTGATTGGATACCGACATCTACAAGACTAACAAGCTTGGTTTAATTCACATCAAATAACAGAAGAGGATAAGCTAAAATGTCTTTAACATGAATATCATAGATTGGTATATAGCTCCTAATAAATATGAAATGTTTACAAGAAACAGTTACTACAGCTATTATATCTATGGCAGGATAGAGCTTACCTCTAAATTTCAGATACAGAGGAACGCAGCCTAATATACAATTGTTTTTCAAACAAAGATCATGACTGAAAGAGAAAAACCCAAATCTCAATAAGGATGATTAATGCCACATCTGAACATTAGTGTAAAATATCATTGTCAATGATTTTAAGAAATTGTATTAGAACTATGATTATTGATATTTAAGTGAACACGTCTTATATTTAAGTGAGGTCACGTCTTATATTTAACCCCTCAGGTTCACTAGTTTGTAATGTAAACATCCAAAAGATTTCTTTTTTGTTAAGTAATGTTTCCCTGTTACCTCCTCTTCTCCATCTAGTGATATGATTAATGCCCTGTATTTTTACCTTTTAGTTTTCCCTGCGTATTGTACTTTACAAAGTTCACAGGTAAGAAGATAAACAACATGTGTTGTGGCACAGTTGATGAAGAATCTAATATCATATTCCATATTAGTTGTGCTGGAAATTAATTTGTTACCCTCGTTTATAAAATTGCATGTTTTGCAGATGGGACGTCTGCATTTAAAACATCCCTGCTTTTGTTTAAGCCAGCATTTGTTTTTTGTAGGTTTTATATCGGAAGGGGATAGGTAGTTAGCTAAAGTTTTAGCTCTCTTGGGAGTGTGAGTTCATTCCCAAGAATGAACTAATATGGAATATGATATTAGATTCTTCATCAACTGTGCCACAACACATGTTGTTTATCTTCTTACCTGTGAACTTTGTAAAGTACAATACGCAGGGAAAACTAAAAGGTCCCTCAAAGACAGGTTTTTGCAACATCTTAGGTCAATTGAAGATGAGGATAGTGACACTCCAATATCGAGACACTTTAAAATAAGACAACTCAGATGTTTCATCTCTAAAAATACAGGGCATTAATCATATCACTAGATGGAGAAGAGGAGGTAACAGGGAAACATTACTTAACAAAAAGGAAATCTTTTGGATGTTTACATTACAAACTAGTGAACCTGAGGGGTTAAATATAAGACGTGCCGTGGATGTGTTCACTTAAATATCAATAATCATAGTTCTAATACAATTTCTTAAAATCATTGACAATGATATTTTAAACTAATGTTCAGATGTGGCATTAATCATCCTTATTGAGATTTGGGTTTTTCTCTTTCAGTCATGATCTTTGTTTGAAAAACAATTGTATATTATGCTGTGTTCCTCTGTATCTGACATTTAGAGGTAAGCTCTATCCTGCCATAGATATAATAGCTGTAGTAACTGTTTCTTGTAAACATTTCATATTTATTAGGAGCTATATACCAATCTATGATATTCATTTTAAAGACATTTTAGCTTATCCTCTTCTGTTATTTGATGTGAATTAAACCAAGCTTGTTAGTCTTGTAGATGTCGGTATCCAATCAGGTATCAGATCATAGTGACGTTGTGAACAAGCTCAGCCTTAAATAGGTGGATGGGCTGATCCCCAGGTAAGCAGTGAACAAGTGCGCATGCGCACGAAACATGTCTGCATGGGGATCAGCTCACTTACCTGATTGCTAGAGTCACTGCTGGCTTTGTCGTAGGACATCTTGTTTTATGTCCTTTTTATCAGTCGTCAATAAAGTCGTCTATTTTTATATTTTGTTGCCTGGAGAATTATTATTATTATTTCTCTACCTTTTTGCTCTTAGTATTATTGAGCGATAATCCAGCATTATAGAGCGCTACTTGAAATTTTTTGTATTTCATACATTGTCTCTGTTTGGGGCGTGTGTGGCAGACACGCCTGAAGTTGCAGCCTATCCTCTGGATCCTTACAGGGGGTGTGTCCCCCGCCCACTCTCCATTGTGCCGGGTCTGCATCTACATACCGGACCTTCGGGAGGAGCTCACAAATACAGTGAATTGTTCTCATACTATATGTCTATGTGTATATATATATATATATATATATATATATATATATATATATATATATATATATATATATACACATATAGTATATTTCCTTTACCACATCCAAACAAGGCTGTTTTAAAGCATTTAAATATTTAATTAATTAATTTGATCTTATAATGGACATATTTGCCCTGTAAATATTTTTTTTAATGCTTGTGAGGCATCACTGTTTGTCATTTGAACCATTTAAATTGTCCTTATAGGCCAATGATCAAGCTGTCCATAGAGATAAATGTCTCTTCTGATTAGTTGCAAGATCCAATTGAAACGGCTATAACTTTTTTTTTTTTTATATATAAAGCATATTTTTTTATGTATTTTTAAATATAGATCTTTCGTAAGTATGAGAGTAACTTCTTTGGGTTTAACATTATTTTAAATACAATAGAATTGCATAATCAACCAATATAATAAGACAATGTAAAAGCACTGTAAAAATTTCAGTCCGTTTCATTTTCCTTCCCCCTGTATCATGTGACAGCAATCAGCCAATGCATATACGTATACACTAAATTCTTGCACATGCTCAGTAGGAGCTGGTGACTCAGAAAGTGTGCGCATAGAAGATTGTGCGCATTTTCTTAGTGGAAGTGACTTTAATTTTGACTTTAGTGTTCCTTTTATTGCAAATACTGTTCTTACTGATATGAGTTCATATAGTGATGTGAAACTGATTGCGTAATTTAATTTGCACTCTTACTATTGGTGGTAGTTTTAGTTCTTATATTAGACTTTCATACCTTTCAGCAACTGAAAAAGACTGTGGATGAGCTTCATGTTAAGTTGTCTTTAGCAAAAGGAGAGTACAAGGCTGCACTGAAAAACCTAGAGATGATCTCTGATGAGATTCATGAGAAGAGACGTTCTTCAACCATGGGTCCCAGGGGGCGGGGAGTAGGTGCTGAAGGCAGCAGTTCAGTGGAAGATCTCTCCGCTTGCAAACTGGACTCTGATACCATATCTAGTAAGTACACACCAACAAAATGTTACGGATATGATAAGAAGTCTACAGGGGCAATAGTTAGACCATTATTATTATATATGAAAAAATGCTATAGATATTCCTGTTATAATGAAGCTGTATGAAGTACATACCCGTCAAAAGGTCGTCATTCAAGGATTTAAAAATGCCAATTGCTTTGTTCCCCCCCTGCACTTTCCACTGCAGACTACTGTGATTACTGTATTCAGATTGGCTTCAATCCATATTGGAAAGTGCCAGAGGTAGCCATAACTTTGCCATTTTAAAACCATGTGAAGGAAATTTAAACGCACATGAAACCCCAAAATTTTCTTTTTTATGATTTAGATAGAAGCAAATTGGAAAGTTGTTTAAAATTGTACTCTCTATTATATAATTTGCATTTGTTCTATTGGTATTGTTTGTTGAAAGCATACTTGCATTGGTTCAGGAACTGAAAACTAGTTACTGATTGGTGGCTGCACATATATACCTCCTTATCATTGGCTTTCCAATGTGATCAGCTAGCTCCCAGTAGTGCATTGCTGCTCCTTCAATAAAGGATAAGAGAATGAAGCAACATTGATAATGGAAGTAAATTGGAAAGTTGTTTAAAATTGTATGCTGTATCTGAATCATGAATGAAAAAACAACATTTTTAAGTGATTTGCTTTTGAACACTAAACTGTCAGTTATTTATACAGCTACTTTTGTAGTAAGGATTTTTATGTCTCTTTAAATGGACTTAAATTATAAATAATACAATTCTTGATGGTGAAAGAGAGTTACATTATTGAAGTATTAATTAAACCGAACTGTTTGTTTAACCCTCACAAAGGGGTTAAACCTGTAGATGTCTTTTAGATAATCTCGCCAATAGTGGTGGAATCTAGTCAGCAGTGACGGATCTAGAACTGAATATTTGGGGGGGGGGGGTAATTGTGGGTCTAACAAAGTGATGAACATAATATAAAGAGCCCTTTACAGCTGAGTGGGGGTACTACACATGCATTTGGATAGCACCCCCATAGAACCGCCACTGTTTGCCAGAGTGGAGAACCACAGATCTTCAGGTCCAAAGATTTAACTCAGGACCAGCAATGGCCTGCTGATTTTGAGCTGAAAACAGCTAGTGATTGGTGGCTACACACATATGCCATCCCTGATTGGCTTAATGACCATGTTTTAAGACCAATCAATTTTTGCCAATTTTTGTCTGGAGGTGATTTTTACAATGTAGTTAATCTCTTTGTGGGGGTTAAACACTTTATTTAAACAGAAAAGACAAGTTAATATATATATATATATATATATATATATATATATATATATATATATATATATATATATATATATATATATATATATACACACACACACACAATTTATATTTATTTATGTACTTGGCTTTTCTGTAATACGTAAGAGTGGTGTTGCCACCTGGCTGACCTTGGTTATTTATTTAGTAAATTATTATAATTCCCCAAGAACTAGGTGTACCTTCTGTGTTGTAGAAGTTTGCTTACTAATCTAGCAATGTTACTGCCAACATTTTTTTTTTTTTTTGGTTTTGTATTTGTGATCTAGGCACTTAAATATCATTCCCAGAAACATTTTGTAGAGATACAAAAACACGGATAATCTGCATATTTAACTTTGTGATGGAAAATGTCTATAAAGATGCTGACTTCCATAAGTTCCCTAAACTGATATATTTAATTATTTAACTGATGTCATATTGCACTATTTACAGCAAAACAATAATGCCTAGATCTGTTTAAGAGAATTTTAAATTGGCACTACTTGTCTTGTCTGAAAAATGGGAAATATTTAAATTGAAACTAAAACATCTGCTGGTGATTATAATAATGTATATATGGGTCACAACTCGTGGTTTGAAGAACCCTGAGATAAAGCATGCAATTTGAAGAAACTGTTAATTTTACCTATATGATCAAATTTGCTTCATTTTTTTGGTATCCTTTGAAAGGCATACCTACAGTAGGTGGGCTCAGGAGCAGCAACTACTGGGAGCAAGCTTGTGATTGGTATCGAAAAACAAATAACTATAGGGACATTCCAGTCAAAACGGAAATGCACATAGATGAATTACATATTTGAATAGAAACATATTTGCAATATTCATGTATTGGCAAAATGCTTCTAGTAAAAGTCATCACTCCCTGCACGTGAAGCCACCAGCATTTTAAATAATAGAGCTGCATAGAGAATCAGTGGGGTTTGTATCAAGTCAGCAATGATGCAAATGGTCATTACCAGATGATACAAAAAGCATAGTGCTGAGTTTTAAATGATGGTGCACAGAGCATACTTAAATATACTCTTTTGAAACAACTACAAGTTTTGCTAGAAGCGTTTATGCCAATACATGTATATTGCAAAAATCATTCTATTCAAAACTAAAATGCACCTGTGTGCATTTCAATTTTGACTGGAATGTCCCTTTAAAATCCACTCCAGAACAGCAATGCTACGGTACCTCGCTGAACACATCTGGCGAGCCCATCACAAGATGCTGTCCCTTAAAACGCAGTTATATGTAAGCGGTCGTGCCATGTTAAAATGGTCCAACACGCTACAGCATTTTCTTCTTTTTGTTTTATGGTCCAAAGAACATTTTTGAGTATCTTGACCCTTTAAATGCTGCATTGTTTTCCACCTTTTAAGCGCCAAAGTCACAGCTGATTGTGGCACTTTGTGTTAAATTGCACGATCTTGTAAATTCCATAGTTCCTGCAGCAATTTAGAGCCAATGAGAGAGTACTTTGTGAGAGGGTGCATTTTGCACACAGTGGTGACTTTAGCTCTGAAGAGATAGTAAATGATGCAGCATTTAAAGGGGCAGTAAAATGCTAAAAAAATATATTTAACAGTTAAGTCAAAGCTGTTTTAATTTAAAACTAACAGAGGACATAAGTGTATGTTTACACAATGTGTCAAAGAAAACACTGACTATAACGCCCCTTTAATGTAGGTATACATTGAAATGTTTCAGAAAAAGACATCTACTTTTGAGAAAATGAACTTTGCTGTACAAGTTGGGTTGTTTATTGAATTACTGTATATAAGGCTAAGGGTGGGAATATACAGACTGCATCTCCAATATAGAGTAAAACAAAGGGAAATAAATAATTTTCTTCTTATGGTAGTGACATCGGAAGTGTTTGACGATGACAACCTCAGCAGCCTGATCTCTGAAGAAGATTCGGAAACCCAGTCTTTGTCCAGTTTTAGCTCCGCTCCAACAAGCCCTTCTGAAATTCCCAGCCCTTTCCCCCCTGCTCCTCGTCCTGGGAGTCTGGATTTGTCAAGCCCCCTATCCCTTTCGGACTTCGGTATGATATCGCCAATCTTGGGACCTCGAAGTGAGTGCAGTGGTGCATCTTCGCCAGAATGTGATGAAAGGGGTGAGAGACTTTCTGTTGTTCTACCAAGAAACTATACAGTAATCTGGGACATGGTGACGATTAGTAATCATGTACTATTATTTAAATGGATTTCAAGAAATGTGAATTATGTTTCTAAACTAAACCTGGTTCTGATCCAAATCCCCCAAAAAAGATATTCAGGGAAAGTGTCAGGTGTATTGGTGTGTGTGGATACATACATTTAATGCCCCTTTAAATTCCAACATTTTTGTCAGATGTTAACACAAAATAGGAGTATTGTCACTAATATTGTCTACTCTGCCTTCATTAGTTTTTTTTTGGTCGTATTACTATCTTTAATAATACTATTTTTATTATTACTATCTTTTTTTTGTAATGTGTCAGCTCATCAGATTGCACAGGACAATACAGGGGTTACAGTAAATAAAGATAAGACAGGGAAGGCAGACAGATCTTACAATCTAAGTGGGAGCAGATCCAAAAGGTGGAGGTGTAGTTTGTGATGAGTGCTGATTATAAATCATTGGCAGAGTGAGGAAGAGAGTCCCAGAGTGGGAGGTGGTGATGAGAAAGAGATTCAGTTCTGATGCAGAGCAAAGTAGGGGGGCTAGAACAGTATATAGAGATGTAGTTTGAGATATAATGGGGTGTGTGATTATGGAGCGCTTTTTAAGTTAGAGCTAGAATTTTGAATTTAATCCTGAAGCCAGTGTAGGGACTGACCTAGAGGAGGAACTGTGGTTGAGATGGGTAAGTATTTAGGACAGATTTTAAGTGGAGACATTATGTTGAGAAGTAAAACAATTTAAAGGGTGTTGCAGTAGTTAAGGAGTGATGTGATCAGTGGAGTAGAATTTAGTATGGAAGAATTTTGGCAAAGCGGTATGATTTGGTGAGAGATTGGATGTGGGGAGTAAAGGTGAGGGCAGAATCAAATAGTACTCCAAGGCAGCAGACATGAGGTGAAGATGTCTTCTGTGCTGATCACTAGCTCAGACTCCTCTTGAAGGGATTATCCCACTCTATATACTTGCTACAGTGCAAAGTGTTCATTTTTATGTAACCGCTACTGTAGACCTGGCCTCAGCTTCCCAAGACATCACAACTTTGTACCAAAGTGAGTGTTTGCCATATTCTGTAATGGTACACCAGAGGTTACATACGTCCTGTCTCAATAGGTATCTGGTTATCCCACAGAGGTGTACCTAATATTTTAATATGGAATCTTCCCACTTCCTCTAGTTTCTAATTTGAGAAGATTTAACACATTATCAATAATGTTGTTGCTTTAATACCTGACTAAACTGGTTAAAGGGACAATACAAATATCACCTGTCCTAATTAATTCAATTACTTTTTTAAATTAATAACACACACAAAGGGGATAAAAATATAGGTAAATCCTGCTGGCTCACCAGTAACTTCCCGCTGCAGTACGTGTGGCACCTGCGCACAAAACTACTTGTGACTGAGCCAGTCACAGCAGCAGAGGCAAGACACAGCCAATCACCTGCAAGTTAAACACATTAGCTATGGTGATTAGTATACGTATTACATGTAATTTTTGCATTAGAAAGTACTTTTAAAGGGCCATTAAACCCAAATTTTTTCTTTCATGATTCAGAGAATACCATTTTAAACAACTTTCTAATTTACTTCTATTATCTAATTTGCTTTATTCTCTTGATATTCTTTCCTGAAAAGCATATCTAGATAGGCTCAGTAGCTTCTGATTGGTGGCTGCACATAGATGCCTCGTGTGATTGGCTCACCAATGTGCATTGCTATTTCTTTAAGACATGATATCTAAAGATTGCAGCAAATTAGATAATAGAAGTAAATTGGAATGTTGTTTAAAATTGTATTCTCTATCTGAATCATGAAAGAAAAATTTGGGGTTTAGTGGCCCTTTAAATTATAAATATACAGATGCACATATTTAAGGTACATCATTGTGGGGGTGCATTTATTTAGCAGAAGAATAAACGGTTTTCTATTTTTGGACAAGGATATTTATTTTTTTCTCATTATTTTTACTCAGGGAACAGAGCAGAAGGCTCAGAAAGCAAAACCCAGGACAGAATAAACAATAACAGCAACAGCAATAGCAGAAATCCTTTGCCAGCACTGAACAACAAAATTAAGCAACTCTCCTTGGAGTGCACAGATAATGATCCCAACACCGAGAGGAAGAAGTGCAAGAGATCGCAGTCCCTGGCTTCAGCTGTTCTCGTCAACGCCGTGTGAGCACCTTGACATATGGATTACAGAGTAGACTATCTGTGCCAACAACCTCTAATCAGCACATGCTGACTTCTGCGTACTGCTGGGACTTAACCTCATTTCAGCCGAAGGCTCTTAGCATGAGATACTGTTATGAAGGAAGTACAGATGGCGTTTCCAGTAGGCAGCCGCTCTGCCTTTTGCCGTTATCCTCATTCACTGTACATCCATGGTTTTAGAGATAAAGTGCAGTACAGCCATCACCAGAGCAATAAATTATAGCAAACCATGAGTCTGTGCCAAAAGGACTTCATTTCTGAGATAAACTTTTTGTCATGAGGATATCTATTCCTTATGTGTTTTGCTAAATATGTCTTTAATCCTTTGTGGTAGAGCAGAGATATAAGTTACACTCCTTATGGATATGAGACTGATGCCGAAGCTTAAGATAGTGTGGATATTTTGTACGATGAGGCTCCTACAGCATTAGGAGCAGCTATAGTGCTATGCAGCGTTCAGCTATAAAGTAGATTGGAAAACACACTAGCTTTTAGGTACCTAGTTTTGTCACTGTGCATCAGCCTATAAAAAAAATACATGCTCACACATTCAGTA
The DNA here is from genome assembly GCF_027579735.1 of Bombina bombina. NCBI lineage: Eukaryota > Metazoa > Chordata > Amphibia > Anura > Bombinatoridae > Bombina > Bombina bombina. Next base: position 431,679,435 of record NC_069503.1, read on the forward strand.
TTTGCACATGAAACGTATGACATTTTTGAAAATATTTAATAACCGTGAAGAAAGGGAAAAAGACTGTTCACAATACTCATGTTTGTCCTAAGGCCAATGTCGGAGACGCACGTGTTTTTCTTTTTTTTAAAGTAGGATCTTATTCATATATTGTCATTGATCCTTTAAATGCCAAGAAGAGAAGGTTCCTTTTCACTCAAAGCCATGCTGAATACATTTAAAAAAGGTTAATCGAGGAAAATGTTTTGTTTAAATATCTCATTGTGTTGTTCTATAGTTGTCTTCTACTTTTTAGTACAAATGTGTTAATCATTTCTACCTTGTGCCATTAGGAATTATAATATTGAGCTACTTTATCCGGCCAAACATCAGGAATAATTGCACATGAATGCACTTCATTTTTTTAAAGCCCTAATTTAATGTTTTGTTAGGAGTTCTAGCACTGAAGGAAACTGTCCAGAATTCTGCAAACCTGTGCAAAACTGACCTATATTAAAGGGAATATCCTAATAGTTTTGTTAATGATATGCCTTGCTTAGGAATGGCTTGTAGAAGGATGATCACACTGGGTTGTTCCGTATTACGTAGCAGTACATAACATTTAAAGCAGAGATTCTCAAATTTGGCCCTCCATAGGTTTTGGAACTGCATTTCCCATGATGCTCAACCAGCTGATATGCTGGCTGAGCATCATGGGAAATGTAGTTCCAAAACCTCTGGAAGGCCAAGTTTGGATGTCTGATTTAAAGGGATAATTAGACCCCTAAAGTTATGGCCTGTAACTATCATATGCAGACAATGACTCTGTCTTATGCAGGTGAGTCTGCTTTGCTGGCTTCTTAATGATAGACTGACCCTGCCTGCTGTCTATGTCCTGCCTTTTTCAATGTGTTACTTTCATAATGGATTTAGTATTCCATAAGTATGATTAATCCAACTGCCCATGTCTTTGTTTTGTGTTTGGTCTGAGCCACAGCTTGTATGTTTCTGTAGAAATAAAATGTACATTAAAGGGTGTCGCAAACAACAAAACAATGTATTCTTTGTTTCTCACTAAACCTTTTCTTAAACAATGGAAAAATCACGGAATACCATAACCATATCATTATCATAAACTGTATCATAAGTGTAAGTTTGTCGTTTCAGAAGGAGGTTCCCTGCTTTGGAATTTACACAGCTGTGTGTTGGTTGTATTTATAAAGATTACATCCATTAGTATAATGTACAGTTTGTACTAGGAATTGTACCCAATGTGTAATCAACATTTGATTTGTGTTTCAGTACCATGCAATTCCTCTATTTTTTTTACACACATTAGTAATGGATTATATTGATTTTCTTAAAGGGATATAAAACTGTGCTTCTTTAGTATAAATAAAAAAAGGACAACAAATTATTTAATCAAGGTAAAGATAAAAAGAAACAGATTGTGGTATAAAAAGGCAAACAAATTACTGGTTTTCTTGCAAAATTCTCAGTGTAGCCTTTGCCTACAGCTAGATAAGCAAAGCAAGCAGACGTTATAAAACCTACGTTCTAGGAATCTGCATTCAGGGGTTTTGCTAGGAAACTAATTTCGAATGTGGCCGCCGCCATCAGCATCCGGCAATTTTTGGAGCTGGACACTAAGATCTGTGTAAATCGAGATCTTATTGTGTTGGACTTTTACCAGAAGAACTCCGGTGTTTGGACAAAATAGCGAACCCTTTAAATCAGCAACCCACATCACTTCCATTGATGTGGCATCAGTTTTTTGACAAGTTCTTACCTTAATGCACAGGCGTGCCGCGTCATGGCATTCCTGCTTGCACACGTCAGTGCTTCAGTTTCATGCAGAGGTGTAGTCTTAACACAGACCCCTTTTTTATGTTTTTTGTTTAACTGAGGGCAAAAACAGCATTTCTTATACTGCCAACCAATTTGTATTAGACTCCATTATATATTTAAAAGTACTGTTTTGTATTTTTCTTTCTCAATAAAGTAGTTTTAAAAATATCAGCATCTAATTCTTTAAAGTTCAGTTTATTAATTTATCAAAAATAATTTTAATGTGACTTGTTATAACTGCATATTACAGCGATATAAATAAAGGTACTGTAGTTCTTTGAAATTAAACTACATTACCTATCATGTCTTACAAATACAAACTACACCTCTGTGCGTTTGTGAGCAGGAATGCCATGACGTGGCACGCATGCGCATTAAGGTAAGAACTTGTCAAACAGCTGATACCACGTCACAGGAAGTGACGTGGTTCACTGATTTGACTGGTTCGCTATTTTGTCCAAACACTGGCTCTGAAAATAGCCAGATGTCACTAGTGGCGGCTACATTCGGCATTCGTGTCATAACAAAAAAACAAACACCTGAATGCGCATCCCTACTAAGTTCTGTCACATGATTTTTGTAGCATACATCCTCTACTGATCATGGGCAATAAACTGACTGGAGCTATTTATGGTGTCTCCTAGCAACACTTCAATGAAAAAAAACTATTCATTTGACTTCCTCTAGAGACCCCAGTCTCCTTGAGGGGCCGTGGCAGGAAATAATGGACACTACACAAATTAAGTTAAAAAAAAAAAGGAATTAAAGGTAAAATCTTTTTAAAATTATGGATAATACATATTGCAATTATTTCTAATAAGTATAACCAATAGTCCTTTTTTATACCAATAATGAAATAGACCTTTAATCATCTGTTTATGTTGAACTCATGTTGAATGCACTTTTAAGAATTCCAAAGCTATCATTTAAACAACCATTAATAAGTAGGTTTAAAAGAGATTATCACATCAATTTACCAGCTTCAGCTATTATGTTTTGTGATTAAAGGGCAAGACTTATAAGCTGGTAAAAACCTCTAAAAGTAAATGCTCTTTGAAATTCCAGACTTAGAAAAATTAAAAATAAGGAAAAGCACACAAAGCCACGTGCACCAGCCCATACTATTATAAATGGGTGCACACACGCTTTTTGAAAACAGATCTGGAAGTCTTTTAATAATGAATCCTTTTTTTTGTACATAGAATGAGCCAGTTAATTATATGAATTCTTAAATATCACTCATTTAAACAATGACCGCTGGACTATGCAGATGACAGTGTACTTTGATTTTTTTTTTCTCTCCTTTAATGTGTTCCCAATTATTTATTTTACCTGCTGAGGTGTATTATGTTGTTTAGAAATATCTCCTTGACTTTGACATTTGAAATGCCTGCTTTAGTCTGTTGTCTCCCCACCTTTACTGAAAAAGTTAATAATTGTAATGGTTATAGAAAAGCTATTTCAATAAGAAGGCTTAGAAAAAAAAAAATCACGCTCCAAGTGGGGGTTATACAAAGAGGTATTACATTTTCATTTTCCATTGTTCTCTAAGAATTAGACATGTGCATTTGGATTAGAGCTGCAACAACTAATCGGCATAATAGATTATGAAAAGTTATCAAAGAATCTCATAATCAATTAGTTGGTTTGCAATTAGTTGGTCTGTGCACAGAACCAGCTGCTGTACTCCAATGAGCTCCTGCCCATGGTATTGTGTTTTATGGCTATGCCCTTAGCATAGGACGTCTCCAGACATTTTACTTTTCACTTACTTTTTTAGGACAGTATAAGTTTATTTTTAAGTTTACAACTACTCTTGTCTTATGTGCAACCCAGAAATAAAATAGGAGTCCTAATTTGTATTGTTTATATAAAATCAGGTGATTTGGGACTGTGCTTTGCGTGATATAGCGCCGAGCTGGTTATTTACACCTAGCCCTAGATTGATGGCATTTGTTAAATGAATTTATGTCACTATTACCTGTTTGCACAATTTTTAGCGGATCGCTTGCTATTGCTGATATTTGTACTCTATAGATAAATGTGTAAGGCTGTGTGTGTCCTTTTACTGATATATAGTCTTTAGCCCTTTTGCCTTTTTTATTTTTATATTTGTTATTTTTAGAGTGGACTAGATATTTTCCCCCCTAACCTTCTAGATGGTTATTTACCACTGCATATAGATATTCAAGATATTTTTATGTTAAAATGAAGTTCAGGGTTACTTTGTTGAGAGCCCCTTGCATTGGTGGAGAACTAACAAAGATAAATATCCCACCTTGGTGAAATTGGCAAAACACTACTAATGCATCTCAAGCACCTCAACTTCATCTGAGCGCCTCATCTCTGCTGCAGGCAAAATAGCTTGCAAAAAAGAGAGCCAGTCCCAGCCAGGAGCATGTGGACATGTTGACATTTTTGCATTTCAATGCAAAGTTTCTAAAAACATAATTTATGTAAGAATTTACCTGGTAAATTCATTTCTTTCATATTGGCAAGAGCCCATGAGCTAGTGACATATGGGATATACAATCCTACCAGGAGGGGCAACGTTTCCCAAACCTCAAAATGCCTATAAATACACCCCTCACCACACCCACAATTCAGTTTAACGAATAGCCAAGAAGTGGGGTGATAAAGAAAGGAGTAAAAAGCATCAACAAAGGAATTTGGAAATAATTGTGCTTTATACAAAAAATCATAACCACCATAAAAGGGTGGGCCTCATGGACTCTTGCCAATATGAAAGAAATGAATTTATCAGGTAAATTCTTACATAAATTATGTTTTTCATGTAATTGGCAAGACTCCATGAGCTAGTGACGTAGGGGATATCAATACCCAAGATCTGGAACTCCACTCAAGAGTCACTATAGAGGGAGGGATAAAAATAACAGCCATTTTCCGCTGAAAAAATAATCCACAACCCAAAATAAAAGTTATTCTCATAATGAAAAGAAAAACGTAAAACATCAGCAGAAGAATCAAACTGAAACAGCTGCCTGAAGAACTTTTCTACCAAAAACTGCTTCTGAAGAAGCAAATACATCAAAATGGTAGAATTTAGTAAATGTATGCAAAGAGGACCAAGTTGCTGCTTTGCAAATCTGATCAACTGAAGCTTCATTCTTAAAAGCTCACGAAGTGGAGACTGATCTAGTAGAATGAGCTGTAATTCTCTGAGGCGACTCCAAATAAGCTTGATGAATCAAAAGCTTTAACCAAGAAGCCAAGGAAATAGCAGATGCCTTCTGACCTTTCCTAGGACCAGAAAATATAACAAATAGAATAGAAGTCTTCCTGAAATCTTTAGTAGCTTCAACATAATATTTCAAAGCTCTCACCACATCCAAAGAATGTAAGGATCTTTCCAAAGAATTTTTAGGATTAGGGGACACAAGGAAGGGACAACAATTTCTCTACTAATGTTGTTAGAATTCACAACTTTAGGTAAAATGTAAATGAAGTCCGCAAAACCGCCTTATCCTGATGAAAAATCAGAAAAGGAGATTCACAAGAAAGAGCAGATAGCTCAGAAACTCTTCTAGCAGAAGAGATGGCCAAAAGGAACAACACTTTCCAAGAAAGTAGTTTAATGTCCAAAGAATGCATAGGCTCAAACAGAGGAGCCTGTAACGCCTTCAAAACAAATTAAGACTCCAAGGAGGAGAAATTGATTTAATGACAGGCTTAATACGAACCAAAGCCTGTACAAAACAGTGAATATCAGGAAGTTTAGCAATCTTTCTGTGAAATAAAACTAAAAGAGCAGAGATTTGTCCCTTCAAGGAACTTGCAGACAATTCTAAAAGAATGCCAAGAGAATTTATGAAAAGAACACCATGAAATGTAAGTCTTCCAAACTCGATAATAAATCTTTCTAGAGACAGATTTATGAGCTTGTAACATAGTATTAATCACTGAGTCAGAGAAACCTCTATGACTTAGTACTAAGCGTTCAATTTCCATACCTTCAAATTTAATGATTTGAGATCCTAATGGAAAAAAGGACCTTGAGACCGTAGGTCCAGCCTTAACGGAAGTGGCCAAGGTTGGCAACTGGACATCCGAACAAGATCCGCATACCAAAACCTGTGTGGCCATGCTGGAGCCACCAGCAACACAAATGATTGTTCCATGATGATTTTGGATATCTCTCTTGGAAGAAGAACTAGAGGCGGGAAAATGTAAGCAGGATGATAACACCAAGGAAGTGTCAGCGCAACCACTGCACTGAAGTTTCTTGTTTAGATGAGAGGCCATGAGATCTATCTCTGGAAGACCCCACATCTGAACAATCTGAGAAAACACATCTGGATGGAGCGACCACTCCCCTGGATGTAAAGTCTGACGGCTGAGATAATCCACCTCCCAATTGTCTACACCTGGGATATGCAGCGCAGTGATTAGACAGGAGCTGGATTCCACCCAAGCAAGTATCTGATATACTTCTTTCATAGCTTGGGGACTGCGAGTCCCACCCTGATGATTGACATATGCCACAATTGTGATATTGTCTGTCTGAAAGCAAATGAAGGGTTCTCTCTTCAACAGAGGCCAAAACTGAAGAGCTCTGAGAATTGCACGGAGTTCTAAAATATTGATTGGCAATCTTGTCTCGAGATTTCCAACCCCCTTTTGCTGTCAGAGATCCCCAAACAGCTCCCCAACCTGAAAGACTTGCGTCTGTAGTGATTACAGTCCAGGTTGGCCGAACAAAGGAAGCCCCTTGAACTAAACGCTGGCGATTTAACCACCATGTCAGAGAGTTTTGAACATTGGGATTTAAGGATATTAACTGTGATATATTTGTATAATCCCTGCACCATTGATTGAGCATACAAAGCTGGAGAGGTCTCATGTGAAAACGAGCAAAAGGAATCGCGTCCGATGCTGCAGTCATGAGGCCTAAAACTTCCATGCACATAGCCACTGAAGTGAATGACTGAGACTGAAGGTGCCGACAGGCTGCCACCAATTTCAAACGTCTCTTGTCTGTTAGATTCAGTGTCCATGACTCTGTCTCTATCTGGAAAACTAAAAAGGTGACCCTTGTCTGAGGAATCAAGAAACTTTTTGATAAATTGATCCTCCAACAATGTTTTTGAAGAAACAACACTAGTTGATTCGTGTGAGATTCTGCAGAATGTAAAGACTGAGCGAGTACCAAGATATCGTCCAAATAAGGAAACACTGCAATACCCTGCTCTCTGATTACAGAAAGTAGGGCACCTAGAACCTTTGAAAAGATTATTGGAGCTGTTGCTAGGCCAAATAGAAGAGCAACAAATTGGTAATGCTTCTCTAGAAAAGAGAATCTCAGGAACTGATAATGTTCTGGATGAATCGGAATATGAAGGTATGCATCCTGCAAGTCTATTGTAGACATATAATGTCCTTGCTGAACAAAAGGCAGAATAGTCCTTATAGTCACCATCTTTAAAATTCATAGGTATATCATGTACATTAGAAGTTGAAGGAACTGCAACTGGCATTGTACTATTACTGATGGATACATTCTCTGCATGTAAAAGTTTATCATGACAACTATTACAAATGACATTTGGAGATATAATTTCCACAATCTTACAACAAATGCACTTAGCTTTGGTAGAACCGATGTCAGGCAGCAAAGTTCAAACAGATACTTCTGAGGCAGGATCAGATTAAGACATCTTGCAAAATGTAAAAGAAAAAACAACATATAAAGCAAAATTATCAATTTCCTTATATGACAGTTTCAGGAATGGGAAAAAAATGCAATCAGCATAGCCCTCTGACATAGAAAAAGGCAAGAGACAAACAGCAATGGGGTATAAAACAAATGAAAAATTTGGTGCCAAGTATGACACACAACGTAAGTCAAATTTTTTTGGGCGCCAACAATATCCGGAAATGACACACTTGCATCACTAACGATGCAACAGTGTGTAAGGCTTCCGCGTCAACTACGACGCCGGAAATGACGAACTTGCGTTAACGGACGTACTTTTCATGCCAAAAAAATTCTCACGCCAAGAATGACGCAATAAAGTCTAGCATTTGGCTCACCCACGGGCCTAATGCTGCCCGCAATTTTGTAAGAAAAAAGTAGTCAATTTGAAAAAAAGACTAAACCCCAGGTAAGAAAAAAATATTTCTTAATATGTTTATTTCCCAAATATGAAACTGACAGTCTTCACAAGGAAATACATGAACCTGACTCATGGCAAATATAAGTACAATACATATATTTAGAACTTTATATAAATGCATAAAGTGCCAGACCATAGCTGAGGTGTCTTAAGTAATAAAAAACATACTTACCAAAAGACACCCATCCACATATAGCAGATAGCCAAACCAGTACTGAAACAGTAATCAGTAGAGGTAATGGTATATGAGAGTATATTTTCGATCTGAAAAGGGAGGTAGGAGATGAATCTCTACGACCGATAACAGAGAACCTATGAAATAGACCCCCGTTAGGAAAATCATTGCATTCAATAGGTGATACTCTCTTCACATCCCTCTGACATTCGCTGTACTCTGAGAGGAATCAGGCTTTAAAAAAAGCTGAGAAGCACATGTCAACGTAGAAATCTAAGCACAAACTTACTTCACCACATGTATAGGAGGCAAAGTTTGTAAAACTGAATTGTGGGTGTGGTGAGGGGTGTATTTATAGGCATTTTGTGGTTTGGGAAACTTTGCCCCTCCTGGTAGGATTGTATATCCCATACGTCACTAGCTCGTGGACTCCTGCCAATTACATGAAAAAAAGAGTGAATAGCAGAATGTTATAAACAGTGATAGTTCTACCTCTTACTAGTTTTACCTCTTTTCAATCAGTTTGTGGTTTTGTTTTGCTTAATTATAAAAATTTGTTCTGCTACTTAAAAAATTGGACCAACAGTTGTTTTAATGTAATGTTTTAGTCGGAAGTTTATATTTATAACAATCAGTATGTGGATTTTATTTTAAATATAGGAAAACAATTTATCCGATTAATCGAAAAAATAATCGACAGATTAATCGATTATGAAAATAATCGTTAGTTGCAGCCCTAATTTGGAGCCTTAGTTAGGACCTGGAAGTGGAAGTAGGCAGCCGTTCATCGTATTAGACTCTTTTTGGAGCCAGATTTCATCTTGTGAAAGTTCATTTTAACATGAAGAAATACGGCTCTGAAAAGCAGCCACACGTCTATTGATTATGCTATTCTGCTGTGTTTAGTGGTCCTTTAAAGGGATACTAAACCCAAATTTTGTTTTTCATGATTCAGATAGAGCAGGCAATTTTAAGCAACTTTCTTATTTACTCTTATTTGCTTCAATTATCATTTTTTTCTGCTCTCTTGGTATCTATATTTGAAACAGCAGGAATGAAAGCTTAGGAGCCGGCCCATTTTAGGTTCCCCTTCTTTTCTTCCATACAGATCATATCTTCGGAGCAGCCCGTAATGAAAAGTCCTTTCCTGTTTTGGATTCCTAATAAGAATTTGACACTTATTTCAAGACTTACCACCTATATCACCAATCATACTTGCATGGAGTATATGAATTATTATCGGTTATTTGTAGAGCGCCAACAGATTCCGCAGCGCTGTAAACAGAGGGTAGTACAACAAAACAATTAAAGGGATCCAATGGGTAGAGGGCCCTGCCAAGAGTTGCACTGTTGTAATCAGCTCTTATGAAGGTGATCTACAAACAGCTGGATTTAAGGGGGTTCAGGGGATAGCAATGGAGGAGTGGAACTGGTATAAAGTAAGGTTAGCATAGGCTGTATGCATACCTGAACAGTAGAGTCTTTAGGGAGCGCTTGAAGCTTTCAAAACTAGGGGAGAGTCTTGTGGGGCGAGGCAGAGAGTTCCACAAGATGGGAGCCAGTCTGGAGAAGTCCTGTAAACGGGAGTGCGATGAGGTAATCAGAGAGGAGGAAAGTAGGAGGTCATGAGCAGAGCGAAGGGGACGGGAGAGAGAGTATCTGGAGACGAGGTCTGAGATATAGGGGGGAGCAGTGCAGTTGAGGGCTTTGTATGTCAGAGTGAGAATTTTGTGTTTGATCCTAGAGGAAGCCAGTGATGGGATTGGCAGAGAGGAGCAGCAGATGAAGAGCGACGTGTAAGGAAGATGAGCCTGGCAGAGGCATTCATTATGGATTGTAAAGGAGCTAGGCGGCAGGTGGGGAGACCAGAGAGGACAGAGTTGCAGTAATCAAAACGGGAAAGAATGAGAGAGTGTGTGTATGCATCATCACACCAAATTGACATTGTACATTATTTGCACTGTATTTCAAGTCTCGATATTTTATTTATATTCATTTATATGTACTATTATTTTTTTCTTTGCAGTCAGTGTTTATTACCAATAAATTTCTTTAGAGGTGCGCGCCCTCAGGAATATACATACATATACTTTTATGTGTGCATGTTCTATTATATTCCAATAATTTCATTAAATCATAGAATAAATGCTGTTTCAACCAATTGTCAAGTGTGCTGAATCTGAGAACAGCTTAAGTTAAAGGGAGATAAAACCCAAAATGTTTCTTTTATGATTCAGCTAGAACATACATTTTTAAACAACACATCAGTAAGACAATAGACATATATGTACAGCCACCAATTAGCAGCTAGCTCAGAGTTCCTGAGCCTACCTAGGAATCCTTTTCAGCAAACCAAGAGAACTAATCAAATTAGATAATCGAAGTAAAATTGAAGGCTATTTACATTGGTATGCTCTATTTAAATCTTGAAAAAAAATTGGGGTTTCATATCCCTTTAAGTAGAATCTCTTGGTTCAAAACCAATCTGACTGCCATACTCGGGCCCCATTACATATGCGGTGGCGGCGCCCGCAAAAGCCGGCGACACCGGTTTTTGGTATCCTATATACAGCGCCGCATATAAATGCGGCACGTATATTTAACCCGTCGCTCGCAATTTTTACTCCCATAAGCTAACATGGGACCGCGTCGTAAATCGGGATCCAATATCCAGCGCAAGGCCTTATGTGGCGAAAATGGAGAAATATTACTCCATTTCTACCTCGCCATAAAAGCCAGTCCTAGCAGGCCTTGCGCTGAGCATGGGAGCACCGTAACTCCCGAAAATGCCTGCAAAAATAAACTAACACCTAACGCATGCGCAATGTCTATCTACCTGTCAACCGCAATCCCCCACCGCAACAACTAATAAACTGTATTAACCCCTAAACCGCCATAGCCCACATAGGCTATTAAATATATTAACCCCTAATCTGCCGCCACTATAATAAAGTTATTAACCCCTAAACCTAAGTCTAACCCTAACACCCCCCTAACTTAAATATTATTTAAATAATTCTAAATAATATTACTATTACTGTATTAACTAAATTAATCCTATTTAAATCTAAATTCTTACCTATAAAATAAACCCTAAGATAGGTACAATATAATTAAATTGTAGCTATTTTAGGATTTATTTTTATTTTACAGGCAACTTTGTATTTATTTTAACTAGGTACAATAGTTATTAAATAGTTATTAACTATTTAATAGCTACCTAGTTAAAATAATTACCAATTTACCTGTAAAATAAATCCTAACACTATACTATCATTAAATTAATTAAATAAATTAACTACAATTACCCAAAATAAAATACAATTAAATAAAATAAACTATAGTACAAAAAAAACAAACACTAAATTACAGAAAATAAAAAAAATAAAAGAAGTTTAAACTAATTACACCTAATCTAAGCCCCCTAATAAAATAAAAAAAGCCCCCAGTTCACTTAAGATAATTATCGGTTGGTTATAATTTACAGAAACATATTTACAACATACACCTTTTTGGCAAAAATTGCTTCTAATAAAAGTTATCACTGCTTTAGTGTTAGTATTTTGCTCTGCATGTGAATCATAACTAGATATTCTCAGCGCACCAGCATGTTAAATACTACAGGTACTCTGAGTGCCAGTGGGGCTTTTAATCATATCAAATTACCAGATGGTACAAGCACCTTAGGCTTTCTGAGCAAGTGTTTTTTGTTTTTTTTTAAATGCTGGTGCACTGAGCATACTTAAAGGGACAGTCAAGTCCAAACTAATCTTTCATGATTTAAACAACTTCCAAATTTACTTTTATCATCAATTTTGCCATCTTCTCTTGGAATTCTTTGTTGAAAGCTAAATCTAGATAGGCTCATATGTTAATTTCTAAGCTGTTGAAGGCCACCTCTTATCTCAGTGCAGTTTGACAGTTTTTCACAGTTAGATCATGTTAGTTCATATGTGCCATATAGATAACTGCTCACTCCCTTGGAGTTATTTATGAGTCAGCACAGATTGGGTAAAATGCAAGTATGTCAAAAGAACTGAGATAAGGGGGCAGTTTGCAGAGGCTTAGATACAAGGTAATTAAAGGTAAAAAGTGTATTAATATAACAGTGTTGGTTATGCAAAACTGGGGAATGGGAAATAACTAATCTATCTTTTTAAAACAACAACAATTTGGAGTAGACTGTTCCTTTAACCCTTTAAGAACACAGCTTTCAGTTTTCTCAATTGTTTTATGATGGAAAAATTCTGTCATATGTCCTTAAGAGGTTAAATATGCACTCAAAACAGATATAGCTTTTACTAGAAGTATTTTTGCTAAAACATGGATATTGCAAAAATGTTTCTATTCAACATTGAAATGCACCTGTGTTTTTTGGCTGGAATTTCCCTTTAATGCTCATAGCCAAATGTTCACTTGCTATTTTAATTTTCTGCACATCAGTCTTTACATTATTTCATATGAACATGAACAGTAACATGACAAATGACATAGATTCACAAACACGTCTGCTGTTAAACCTTGTTTACTTGGATGATTATTTTTTATCACCTGCCTTATTTATGTACATCAGCCATTTTTCTATTTATTTATATTTCTGCATAGATAACCACAATTCCTTTACCACATTCCAATGACATTTGGTGCATAGGAATCACACATCAACTGTTTGTATGTTGACCATAAATATCAATAGCACATGTGATTCTAGAAGAGACCTTCAGTCAATCTTTGTATGAAAGAAATTATAATTAAATTGTAATAAAAAAAGAACTTTGTTTCAGGGCAAAAATTAGTTCATATAATCATTTCCCCACAAAATATAATTTGTAGTAGTAAGGCTTTTAATTGTGCTATCCAAATATTCTTGAAAGGAAACAGTTTTTTTCAAAATAATTGAATACTGTAGAAAAGCAAATACAATAGCAGCCCATGACTATTGCACTTTATCTGCAAAATGTTCAAACTAGATGGGGAAGACTATGCAGAGAACTGTTGGTTAGCCGAAAAAAACATAATTTATGTAAGAACTTACCTGATAAATTAATTTCTTTCATATTAGCAAGAGTCCATGAGCTAGTGACGTATGGGATATACATTCCTACCAGGAGGGGCAAAGTTTCCCAAACCTCAAAATTCCTATAAATACACCCCTCACCACACCCACAAATCAGTTTAACGAATAGCCAAGAAGTGGGGTGATAAGAAAAAAGTGCAAAAGCATAAAAAATAAGGAATTGGAATAATTGTGCTTTATACAAAAAAATCATAACCACCACAAAAAAAGGGTGGGCCTCATGGACTCTTGCTAATATGAAAGTAATGAATTTATCAGGTAAGTTCTTACATAAATTATGTTTTCTTTCATGTAATTAGCAAGAGTCCATGAGCTAGTGACGTATAGGAAAATAAATACCCAAGATGTGGAACTTCCACGCAAGAGTCACTAGAGAGGGAGGGATAAAATAAAGACAGCCAATTCCACTGAAAAAATAATCCACAACCCAAAATAAAGTTTTAATCTTATAATGAAAAAAACTGAAATTATAAGCAGAAGAATCAAACTGAAACCGCTGCCTGAAGTACTTTTCTACCAAAAACTGCTTCAGAAGAAAACACATCAAAATGGTAGAATTTAGTAAAAGTATGCAAAGAAGACCAAGCGGATGCTTTGCAAATCTGATCAACCGAAGCTTCATTCCTAAACGCCCAGGAAGTAGAAACTGACCTAGTAGAATGAGCTGTAATCCTTTGAGGCGGAGTTTTACCCGACTCGACATAAGCATGATGAATCAAAGATTTTAACCAAGATGCCAAAGAAATGGCAGAGGCCTTCTGACCTTTCCTGGAACCGGAAAAGATAACAAATAGACTAGAAGTCTTTCGGAAACCTTTAGTAGCTTCAACATAATATTTCAAAGCTCTAACTACATCCAAAGAATGCAACGATCTTTCCTTAGAATTCTTAGGATAAGGACATAATAAAGGAACCACAATTTCTCTACTAATGTTGTTAGAGTTCACAACTTTAGGTAAAAATTCAAATGAAGTTCGCAACACCGCCTTATCCTGATGAAAAATCAGAAAAGGAGATTCACAAGAAATAGCAGATAACTCTAAAACTCTTCTAGCAGAAGAGATGGCCAAAAGGAACAGGACTTTCCAAGAAAGTAATTTAATGTCCAGAGAATGCATAGGTTCAAACGGAGGAGCTTGTAAAGCCCCCAGAACCAAATTCAAACTCCAGGGAGGAGAGATTGACTTAATGACAGGTTTGATACGAACCAAAGCCTGAACAAAACAATGAATATCAGGAAGATTAGCAATCTTTCTGTGAAACAACACAGAAAGAGCAGAAATTTGTCCTTTCAAAGAACTTGCAGACAAACCTTTATCCAGACCATCCTGAAGAAATTGTAAAATTCTAGGAATTCTAAAAGAATGCCAGGAAAAATGATGAGAAGAGCACCAAGAGATGCAAGTCTTCCAGACTCGATAATATATCTTCCTAGATACAGTTTTACGAGCCTGTAACATAGTATTAATTACAGAGTCAGAGAAACCTCTATGACTGAGAATCAAGCGTTCAATCTCCATACCTTCAAATTTAAGGATCCTGATGGAAAAAAGGACCTTGCGATAGAAGGTCTGGTCTTAACGGAAGAGTCCATGGTTGGCAAGTAGCCATCTGAACAAGATCCGCATACCAAAACCTGTGAGGCCATGCTGGAACCACCAGCAGAACAAACGAACGCTCCTTTAGAATCTTGGAAATCACTCTTGGAAGAAGAACTAGAGGCGGAAAGATATAAGCAGGATGATACTTCCAAGGAAGAGACAATGCATCCACTGCTTCCGCCTGAGGATCCCTGGATCTGGACAGATACCTGGGAAGCTTCTTGTTTAGATGAGAAGCCATCAGATCTATTTCTGGAAGCCCCCAGAATTGAACAATCTGAAGAAATACTTCTGGGTGAAGAGACCATTCACCCGGATGTAATGTTTGGCGACTGAGATAATCCGCTTCCCAATTGTCTATACCTGGGATGTGAACAGCAGAAATTAGACAGGAGCTGGATTCCGCCCATACAAGTATTCGAGATACTTCTTTCATAGCCAGAGGACTGTGAGTCCCTCCTTGATGATTGACATATGCCACGGTTGTGACATTGTCCGTCTGAAAACAAATGAACGACTCTCTCTTTAGAAGAGGCCACGACTGAAGAGCTCTGAAAATCGCACGGAGTTCCAAAATGTTGATTGGTAATCTCGCCTCCTGAGATTCCCAAACCCCCTGTGCTGTCAGAGACCCCCATACAGCTCCCCAACCTGTCAGACTTGCATCTGTTGAGATCACAGTCCAGGTTGGAGGAACAAAAGAAGCCCCTTGAACTAAACGATGGTGGTCTGTCAACCACGTCAGAGAGTGTCGTACATTCGGTTTTAAAGATATTAATTGAGATATCTTTGTATAATCCCTGCACCACTGGTTCAGCATACAGAGCTGAAGAGGTTGCATGTGAAAACGAGCAAAGGGGATCGCGTCCGATGCAGCAGTCATAAGACCTAGAATTTCCATGCATAAGGCTACCGAAGGGAATGATTGAGACTGAAGGTTTCGACAAGCTGAAACCAATTTCAGACGTCTCTTGTCCGTTAACGACAGAGTCATGGACACTGAATCTATCTGGAAACCTAAAAAGGTTACCCTTGTCTGAGGAATCAACGAACTCTTTGGTAAATTGATCCTCCAACCATGTTCCTGAAGAAACGATACAAGTCGATTCGTATGAGATTCTGCTAAATGTGAAGACTGAGCAAGTACCAAGATATCGTCCAAATAAGGAAATACCACAATACCCTGTTCTCTGATTACAGATAGTAGGGCACCGAGAACCTTTGAAAAAATCCTTGGAGCTGTTGCTAGGCCAAATGGCAGAGCCACAAACTGGTAATGCTTGTCTAGAAAAGAGAATCTCAGAAACTGAAAGTGATCTGGATGAATCGGAATATGCAGATATGCATCCTGTAAATCTATTGTGGACATATAATGCCCTTGCTGAACAAAAGGCAGAATAGTCCTTATAGTTACCATTTTGAATGTTGGTATTCTTACATAACGATTCAATATCTTTAAATCCAGTACTGGTCTGAAGGAATTCTCCTTCTTTGGTACAATGAATAGATTTGAGTAGAACCCCAGACCTTGTTCCAGAACTGGAACAGGCACAATTACTCCAGCCAACTCTAGATCTGAAACACATTTCAGAAACGCTTGAGCCTTCCCTGGATTTATTGGAACGCGAGAAAGAAAAAATCTTCTTGCAGGAGGCCTTAACCTGAAACCTATTCTGTACCCTTGAGAAACAATGTTCTGAATCCAAAGACTGTGAATCGAATTGATCCAAATTTCTTTGAAAAATTGTAATCTGCCCCCTACCAGCTGCGCTGGAATGAGGGCCGCACCTTCATGTGGACTTGGGAGCTGACTTTGGCTTTCTAAAAGGCTTGGATTTATTCCAGACTGGAGATGGTTTCCAAACTGATACCGTTCCTGTAGGGGAAGGATCAGGCTTTTGTTCCTTATTGTGACGAAAGGAACGAAAACGATT
This sequence comes from Bombina bombina, assembly GCF_027579735.1. Taxonomy (NCBI): domain Eukaryota; kingdom Metazoa; phylum Chordata; class Amphibia; order Anura; family Bombinatoridae; genus Bombina; species Bombina bombina. The sequence goes on from NC_069503.1 coordinate 431,696,183, forward strand.
AGCAGCCCTATATTTACCTTTGGATTTTTTATCCTGTGGTAAAAAAGTTCCTTTCCCCCCAGTAACAGTTGAAATAATAGAATCCAACTGTGAACCAAACAATTTATTACCTTGGAAAGAAAGGGAAAGCAAAGTTGACTTAGAAGACATATCAGCATTCCAAGTTTTAAGCCATAAAGCTCTTCTAGCTAAAATAGCTAAAGACATATACCTGACATCAACCCTAATGATGTCAAAGATGGCATCACAAATAAAGTTATTAGCATGTTGAAGAAGATTAACAATGCTATGAGTATTATGATCTGTTACTTGTTGTGCTAAAGCCTCCAACCAGAAAGTTGAAGCTGCAGCAACATCCGCCAAAGATATAGCAGGCCTAAGAAGATTACCTGAACATAAATAAGCTTTTCTTAGAAAGGATTCAATTTTCCTATCTAAAGGATCCTTAAAGGAAGTAATATCTGCCGTAGGAATAGTAGTACGTTTAGCAAGAGTAGAGATAGCCCCATCAACCTTAGGGATTTTGTCCCAAAACTCTAATCTGTCAGATGGCACAGGATATAATTTCTTAAACCGTTTAGAAGGAGTAAATGAATTACCCAGATTATTCCATTCCCTGGAAATTACTTCAGAAATAGCATCAGGGACGGGAAAAACCTCCGGAATAACTACAGGAGGTTTAAAAACCGTATTTAAACGTTTAGATTTAGTATCAAGAGGACCAGATTCCTCTATTTCTAATGCAATTAAGACTTCTTTAAATAAAGAACGAATAAATTCCATTTTAAATAAATATGAAGATTTATCAGTGTCAATCTCTGAAACAGAATCCTCTGAACCAGACAAATCATCATCAGAAACAGAATCAGAATGATGATGTTCATTTAAAAATTCATCTGGGAAATGAGAAGTTTTAAAAGACCTTTTACGTTTATTGGAAGGAGGAATAACAGACATAGCCTTCCTAATAGATTTAGAAACAAAATCTCTTATATTAACAGGAACACTCTGAGTATTAGATGTTGACTGAACAGCAACAGGTAATGGAACATTACTAAAGGAAATATTATCTGCATTAGCAAGTTTATCATGACATTCATCACAAACAACAGCCGGAGGGACAGTTACCACAAGTTTACAGCAAATACACTTAACTTTGGTAGATCCAGCATCAGGCAGCGATTTTCCAGAAGTAGCTTCTGATTCAGGGTCAATCTGAGACATCTTGCAATATGTAATAGAAAAAACAACATATAAAGCAAAATTTATCAAATTCCTTAAATGACAGTTTCAGGAATGGGAAAAAAATGCCAATGAACAAGCTTCTAGCAACCAGAAGCAAATAAACAACTAGACTTAAATAATGTGGAGACAATAATGACGCCCATATTTTTTAGCGCCAAAAAAAGATGCCCACATTATTTGGCGCCTAAATGCTTTGGCGCCAAAAATGACGCCACATCCGGTGACGCCGACTTTTTTGGCGCGAAAAACGTCAAAAACATGACGCAACTTCCGGCGACAAGTATGACGCCGGAAATGACAAAGAAAATTTTTGCGCCAAAAAAGTCTGCGCCAAGAATGACGCAATAAAATGAAGCATTTTCAGCCCCCGCGAGCCTAACAGCCCACAGGGAAAAAAGTCAATTTTTAAGGTAAGAAAAAATGTTTTAATTCATATGCATTATCCCAATAATGAAACTGACTGTCTGAAATAAGGAATATTGAACATCCTGAATCAAGGCAAATAAATGTTTAAACACATATATTTAGAACTTTATATAAAAGTGCCCAACCATAGCTTAGAGTGTCACAAAAAATAAGGCTTACTTACCCCAGGACACTCATCTACATGTAGTAGAAAGCCAAACCAGTACTGAAACGAGAATCAGTAGAGGTAATGGTACATAAGAGTATATCGTCGATCTGAAAAGGGAGGTAAGAGATGAATCTCTACGACCGATAACAGAGAACCTATGAAATACATCCCGTAGAAGGAGACCATTGAATTCAAATAGGCAATACTCTCTTCACATCCCTCTGACATTCACTGCACTCTGAGAGGAAAACCGGGCTCCAGCCTGCTGCGAAGCGCATATCAACGTAGAATATAGCACAAACTTACTTCACCACCTCCATGGGAGGCAAAGTTTGAAAAACTGATTTGTGGGTGTGGTGAGGGGTGTATTTATAGGCATTTTGAGCTTTGGGAAACTTTGCCCCTCCTGGTAGGAATGTATATCCCATACGTCACTAGCTCATGGACTCTTGCTAATTACATGAAAGAAATATTGGTTGTGGACAAAATGCTGACTTCAAAAAACATTTAGGATAAAAAGTTATCTGAGATATGCAGTAAAGTAATAATTTAAAAATGTGTGATGCATCAAAAGTAAATTGCAATACCAGATGAGATAAACACTGTATGGATAGTTTAGAATAGTTTGCATTAGTCATTTGTTACATATGAGTAATTAAATACTAAATACACTTCATGCAACTCCCTCTAATTATGGGTGCTGCCATTTGGAATTTAGGTTACACAGTAGGTATCTGAAGGAGAGTTACTGCACATGTGCAAACACGTCAGCATTCAAATGTAGTGAACGCTAGATTTCAACATGGCGGCACCCATGAATAAAGTGAGACGGGGAACAACCTCAATACTATGCTTATACAATGTATTTGGTGTTTAATGTAACTTTAAAACATTTAAATTGCCATTTTGTTAGCAAAAGTAGCTTTTTATGTGCAGAGAAAAACCCTTGAGCATTGTGGCCAAATAGGGACAAACATATCAAGCAATTAACTTGTAGTGTCAGGGCCAGAGGCGTAACTAGAAACCACAGGGCCCAGGTGCAAGAATCTAAAAAGGACCCAACCCACCCCCACCCCCACAAAAAGTGAATTTGATACATTTCTTTTTTTTTTTTTTACATTTAACACAGAAAAAAAATGTGAATTAGATTACGTCTGCAAAAGGAGGTACCCTGTGCCCACAGTCTGTGAGATGGTCTGACCCCCTATTACTGTATATAGTGACACTGTTTAACCTACCAGTACTGTATAAAGTGAGTCAGTGACACAGTCTGTAATCTGTCGGTGAGATGGCTGGCCTGACCCTACCCGCCCCAGTACTTTATAAAGTGACCACAGTAGTCTGTGACATGGTCCAGCCCCCCCGTACTGTATATAGTGGTACTGTATAGACTTACACTGTTTACCCCCGCCCCCCCCCCCCATGCTGTAGTAACAAGGTCTGTAATTTGCTGGTTCCACAAACATATATACACACATACATGCATGCATGAATACACACACAGTCACATACATACATACACACACATAAACACCAATGGGTAAAACAGAAAGACTAACCCCTGTAGTCAGAGACACTAGTGAAGCATCATGTCACACTCACATGATATCAGTGCAGGCAGTGGCAGGTCAACGTTTTTTATTGTTAAAAAAATATATATTTTTCTTTGAAGCTGGGCCCCCACCCTTGGGGGCCCAGTCACAATTGCGACCTCTGCACCCCCTGTAGTTTCGCCCCTGGGCAGGGCTATGAATTCAACAGATAGATCATCGATTTCTCTGGGAAATTTCAATTTTCAGAGTTAAAATACAGGAAAAACAAATAAATAAGTGCACTGCAAACCTTTTTAAAGTGCACAACTAACCCTTTATGGTTAATTAAACTGTATGACTCTTTAAAAGAAAGTGGTGGGATAAATACTGAGAGAGCTGAAGGATGCTTAGCCTATGAATAATAGGTGTTTCAGAACTTAGGAAATATAGGACGACTAGAGGTTTCTACCAGTTGCAATCTGCCATGTTTCTGTAAAAATCTCTAAAAGAGCATTAATAATCAACAGACACACACATTCTATAGTAACCATGGTATCTCTTGCAATTTTTTAACTCAAATTTTTTTTTAAAAATACCTTAAATTTGTTTTTAAACAACCAATTAAAAATGTAACATTTGCAAATTACTCTGGATTCATTATACTGGGGAATAAAACACTCACAAAACATGGTCAAAAAATATTCTTTATAGTACTATTTGTCAATAAAATATTCAAGTACATATATTATAGTATAATCTGCAGCACGTGTCCTTTTCATCCTTTCATAGAAAAAGATATCTGATGAGAATAATGGCAGCAGTTGGTTTATGCATAACAAGCTCTTCTTGGCTTCAGATTCCACACCATGCATGCGCTATGGAAACTCCCAGCTGAGACAACCCCACTTTTTTTTTAGCGTGCTGATCACTGTAGCTGTGATACCTTAATATGGATTGCACTGTTGAAGTCCAAAAAGAAAGGACCCTCCTGAGCTGGCAAGAATGTGGTGGGTATAATGTTGTAAGTACCTGAAGGTATATTCTCAATCTCCAAATAGCAGAACCCACACCTAAACAAAGAAAATAAATCCAGATAATGAAACAATTAGGGATATCTAACCTTAGATAATTCTATGTATGACCTAAAACAAGCAACACTTTAGTTGTATTAAGTCGTTATAAATGGTCATTATAGAGAGTAGAAACTGTTTTTACAAATATCGCTTGTTGTCCAGAGTAAATACAGAGTTAACAAGGTGTTTGAGCTTTTATACACTATTTTGTATTGGCTCACTGCTGATGTCATTTTATACAATGTCACTAGAATACTAGGCTGTACATTTAAAGTAACTTAAGAAGTATGTATAAGCAATATTAGTAGGTAACATTCCCTTAGAGGTCTCACCAGTCTTCACCACTTTCATTGTTATAATTATGATTCAGTAAAGAGATGAGTGAGCTTTAGTGAATCAGCTGTATAAAAATCACACTCAAACAAGTGAGGTCTGTGAAGCTAATCTTAGTGAATAGAGGACACTGTTTTATTAAATAGGTACCACAAGCAATAGTGGACTTTTTAACTCTATGCTCATATTCTGTATGTAAAAGGCCATTACTAAAGAATCACTGATCTTACGATTACCAGTTGTATGCTCAACAAATGATACGTCTTAATTTCATAAAAAAAGGGGCAACGCTATGAACTGCCTGTGCTGAATAAAAGATTTTTTTTTTTTTACTTGGTGCAATAACTTTGGATAGGAAGATGAATCCCAAATACTCACATTCCGCAGATAACAAGCTGCTTTTTTTTATTGAGGAATTAAATGTAATAGTACAGACCTGAAGGCAGATCGTTACAGAAACAATACTGCCAATACAAGTACAAACCATGTGGTGAATACTAATTCTTCAAAAGAGTCCCATAAATATATATTTATATTTAAACTAGAACAGAGTACCAATCAGGTGCTACAAGAAGATATACAAATGATATGAACCTCCATACTAAAGATAGTTTAGAAACCAAATTCACACGCAAAAATGAAATATTTGATAATAGGAAGAAATGATTATAGTTAAACCCTAAAATCAGATATTGAAGAGTTTAAAAATAAATCTCTCCCTGATGACTAGTGGCCTCTCACAGACCCCTTATCATAGTTCAGTTGTTAAAAGAGTAGGGAAGAGTTTATGGGGAATGCATTCTAAAATGAACCTTTATGGTGGTGTTTGCCAAGTTAAAAACAAACAAGTGTAACAGCAATAACAGCCATACCATTAGTAGGACTAAATACTTGCAGCCTTTCTGGAGGATACTCCTGTAAACAAACATGGCCAGAATATTGCTGGAGTAAGGGCTGTTGTTATATTGTTTACAGATATATATAAAAGAAAGTAGAGCAAATTAGGCATATACCATAGCCCTTCAACAGGAAAATAATAAACAAGATGCTTTTTTGTTACACACACACACAGCTTTTAGTAAGGCCACTCTCACTCAGCATGTGATTGGTGCACAACAGGCCACACCCACACATTGGATAAGGTATTCCAGTTGTGGTGAGCTAGCAAACCTCTTTCTTTTTCCTTAGCTGACAGTGGCAATACTGATAGCAATGAGAACGAATTGCAGAACTTGTAGGCTGAGTATACCCATACTTACTAATTGTGGGGTAAATTTCCCTATGCTATTACTAGGCATGTGCATATATTTGGCATTTGTTATTCTTGAGGGAAATGAAAGCCGAATATTGCTGTGGTCTGAGGCATTCGGCTCTTTCTGCTGCCTGATTTATTAGGAAAGAAGTGCATTACACCAATATCTGTGCAAATCCAGATATTTGTGTTTCACATCTTTCTTAATAAGCCGGTGGTGGAAACAGCCAAATGCTTCAAACCACAGCAATATCCGTCATTCATTTCCCTTACGAATGCTGAATATATGCACATGCCTAGTTAATGCATACAGTTACTAGTATTGATAATAGCTGTGGTTATTTTCAGTGCAATTTACAATTGTCCTATACATAATTTGGACAGTTTTTGTAAATATATACAATATAATATGTGTCACTTTAGAAATATTTCCCTTGCTAAATTCTAGACAAACCTGTTTGAAATTATTTCAAAGATATCAGCTACATTAAGTTTTTAGCATTTATTATGATAAATCTGGTTTAACATCAAGGAGCAGGCAGAAAGACAGTGACATTAAAGGGACATGAAACCAAACATTTTTCTTTCATGATTTAAAAAGAGCATGCAATTTTAAACAACTTTCTAATTTACTTCTATTATCTAATTTGCTTCATTGCTCAGTAGCTGCTTATTGGTAGATGTACATAGATGCCTCGTGTGATTGGCTCACACATGTGCATTGTTATTTCTTCAACAAAGGATATCTTAAGAATGAAGCAAATTAGATAATAGAAGTCAATTGTAATGTTATTTAAAATTGTGATCTCTATCTGAATCATTAAATATTTGTTTGGGGGTTTAGTGTCCCTTTAATAAAAGGCATGGATGACTTATTGGTTTGTGTACTTGGTACTAAAAAGGCAAATTAAAGGGATACTGAACCCAAATTTTTTCTTTTGTGATTCAGATAGAGCATGATGCATTTTTAAGCAACTTTCTAATTTACTCCTATTATCAATTTCTCTTCGTTCTTTTGCTATCTTTATTTGAAAAAGAAAATCCAGAACCCTGGACAGCACTTGTTTATCCACCAATCAGCAAGAACAAACCAGGTTGTTCACCAAAAATGGGCCGGCATATAAACTAACATTATTGCTTTTCAAATAAAGATAGGAAGAGAATGAAGAACATTTGCTAATATGAGTAAATTAGAAAGTTGATTAAAATTGCATGCACTATCTGAATTACAAAAGAAAAAAATTGGGTTCAGTGTCCCTTTAATGAATCATTCTGCTGGTATCTTGTAGAATTAGAAAATGAGAACAGTGAAAATAACTGATCCTGTGCTGCTGCTGAAAATAACCAGAAGGTGGAGCTGGAGAGCAACAGGTAGTTCTAGGCGCAGGGTGTTTGATTTACTGTGATTTAAAGGGACATGAAACATTTTTTATTTCATGATTCAGTTAGAGCATACAAGTTTAAACAACTTTCCAGAACTTATTTCATTTTTTGCAATGAGATTTTTTTTTAAATGAAAAAATGTCTGCAGTGTCTGAGGAGCCAGTGTTGCGTTCTTTGCCCTTACTCGGTGTGCATGAGGACAGGTTCATGTACAGCCATGCTGATGTCTGCTGTACGTTCCCACAGTGTCAGTCTGCCTGGGAACCTGCTCTACTGTTCTGCTAGGGTCTGTATGCTTATTTTGGAGGGGCTGCTGCTCCATGCTTATACTGCTGATGTATATGAGATATATATATATATATATATATATATATATATATATATATATAATAAACAAAGAAAATTTCCTTATAAGTTGCTCCCAGACCAAAATGTCCACTATTTAAGGCACAACACAGACACATGAGTCAAAGTAAAGCGAATTGATCATACCTTTATTGTGGCATGTCGGACAAACACTCAGCAAATGCTAGCGGTGTGACTATCAGGAGACACAGGTGTGTGGAGTGTGACGTCATCTGACGCGTTTCACGCCCTTCTGGCGCTTTGTCAAAGATGTGGAGGTGTGTGTGATTAGCATACTTTTAAATGGTCATCTGGAAAATTCCTCCCTTGATGTGATGTCATAGTAGCAAACTGTGTTTTCAAAATTGTTGATACATATATGTGATAGAGTGTGTTGAAAAGTGTTAATGAGTGTATATTTTTATTGGTGCACGTTACGTGTATTAGATTAAAGTGAGTTACTATTTAAAAGTTTATTTTAAAAGCAATAACTTATGATGCTATGCGGCTCTTGAATGTTTGTGGCCAGTAACAAAGAACTGAAGGATTCCTATAGCTACATTATAATGTATTCGTTCTGCTGGAATTTCACTGCAATAATACTTTTTGGTTACTATTGTAATACATTAATATGTGTGGTTGTTCTTTTATTTCTTAAAGTTCTGATACTTTTTCTATATAGGCTTTCAGACCATTTCGATTTTTCGTTTGTCTGAAATCTTATCAGTCTTATGATTAACCCCTTCATCACTATTTAGAATTATTACGTTATGTATATTTCTACTTTATAAATTTATCTTGTTGCTACGCAGGGTTAACTAGGTATGTTAGAGCCGATAGTTCATATCAACACTAAAATATTACAGTACTAAAATTTGTATACTTAGTGTGAATAGACAGTTTTTAAACTTTACACCTAATTAGTAAATTATCGGTTTAGATAGTTATATCTCATTCTTTAATATTGAATCCATTTTGATATTTGTTTCACTACATGGGTATAAAAACCTGAATAATGTTCTTTATAATTAGTAATGGTATTTTTATATATTGAGGCTTTCAAGGCATATACTCAGAAAAAATGTGAATTGGATAGTGCGGATATTTGGGGAATAAACAAATATTCTTCAAATATTTTAATACTACTACAGTTGTCTGTTCTTTGATTTTTGATTATTATTTGAATTTTATATATTGATGTTTTAATTCCCTTGATACAGATCTAGATCCCATCTGGAGTTTATTCCTTTTGGCTCTTTAGTTGCTAGTTTAAATATCCACTTTGCCTCTCTATCCAATAATTTCCTAAATCTATCTCCTCCTCTCTTATTGGCTGGAATAAAGTCAATAGCTTGGAATTTAAAAGCTGTTTTGCTTTCTTCAGTGGTTATTCGATGATTAGCATAGTGTTTAGCTACTGGTGTTTAGGGTGGATCCTTTTCTAATGATGTCAAGTGCTCACGTATTCTGTCCTTCAGAAAACGACTGGTACAGCCTGTGTATTGTTGTCTACAAATTTGGCAAGTTATTAAATACACCACATATTTTGAACAACAATCTAGTCTATATTTGATATTGTAAATGCTATTATTTGCTGAGGATGTGAAAGCATTTGCAAGATGACAATGTTGGCATACATTGCAAGGGTGCTTACCACACTTGAAAAAACCTTTTTTAGAAAGCCATGTTTCTTTAGACTTTATAGTGGAATTATTGTAAACATATTGGATAACTTTACTTCCAATTGTTGGCGCTTTCCTGGATACAAATTTAACCCCATTTCCTAGGCATTTATCTAGTTTTTCATCTAGTCTAAGAATTTTTAAATTGTTATTAACTATGTTTTTGATCTGATTGAATTGTTTACTGTATTGTGCAACACAGAGTGTGGTGTCACTTTTCCAATTTGTGGATGCTTTGAATGCTTTATCGGTTTTATTAAGTAGGTCTTTTCTCTTAATTTTTGCTATTTCAGCTCTAGCTTTCATGAGTTTGTTTCTATCGTATCCCCTATTGGTGAGCCTGTGAACTAGGTTTAATGAGTGATCTAAATAGTCACTATCATTGGTACATATCCTCCTAATTCTTTTTAGTTGTCCCTTAGGTATGGATTTAGTCGTATGGGCTGGGTGACATGAATCAGCCCTCAAAATTGTGTTTCCAGAAATTTCTTTTCTGTACAACTCAGTAACTATTTTTTGCTCTTTTGCCTTTAGCTGGATATCTAAGTAATTTGCTTTGCATTTGTCAACTTGAAAGGTAAAACTTAGGTTTAAATCGTTAGTATTTAAATACTTCACAAATTCTTTGCATTGTTCACTGTTCCCACGCCAGATAAACAGAAGATCACCTATGAATCTGGCGTAGAAATCAATGTGACACCCATACACATTACCTTGTCCAAAGATATAGGTGGCTTCAAACCAGCCTAAAAACAAGTTAGCATACGAGGGGGCAAATTTTGCCCAAATCGCAGTACCACATGTTTGCAAGTATAACTTAGAGTCAAAAATGAAAAAATTGTGTGTTAACAGAAAGTTTATAGCCTCCACAATAAATTCAATTAGATCTGATGAAAAAGTGCTTTTCAATAAAAGGTGATATTCAATTGCTTTCAGCCCTAGTTTGTGCGGTATGCACGAATAAAGGGAAATATACATAACGTAATAATTCTAAATAGTGATGAAGGGGTTAATCATAAGACTGATAAGATTTCAGACAAACGAAAAATCGAAATGGTCTGAAAGCCTATATAGAAAAAGTATCAGAACTTTAAGAAATAAAAGAACAACCACACATATTAATGTATTACAATAGTAACCAAAAAGTATTATTGCAGTGAAATTCCAGCAGAACGAATACATTATAATGTAGCTATAGGAATCCTTCAGTTCTTTGTTACTGGCCACAAACATTCAAGAGCCGCATAGCATCATAAGTTATTGCTTTTAAAATAAACTTTTAAATAGTAACTCACTTTAATCTAATACACGTAACGTGCACCAATAAAAATATACACTCATTAACACTTTTCAACACACTCTATCACATATATGTATCAACAATTTTGAAAACACAGTTTGCTACTATGACATCACATCAAGGGAGGAATTTTCCAGATGACCATTTAAAAGTATGCTAATCACACACACCTCCACATCTTTGACAAAGCGCCAGAAGGGCGTGAAACGCGTCAGATGACGTCACACTCCACACACCTGTGTCTCCTGATAGTCACACCGCTAGCATTTGCCGAGTGTTTGTCCGACATGCCACAATAAAGGTATGATCAATTCGCTTTACTTTGACTCATGTGTCTGTGTTGTGCCTTAAATAGTGGACATTTTGGTCTGGGAGCAACTTATAAGGAAATTTTCTTTGTTTATTGTATACCTGGAACAGGCAGCCTGGTCTGCAGGTCTGGGTTTGTGCCGGGAGAGGCGCCGACGCAGTATTTCCTGTATGTTCCCGTATAGACCTTACCGCTCAGTATCCTTGAAGTCTCACTCACCTGTGTGTATATATATATATATATATATATATATATATTTATTAGTAGTAGTATATATATATATATATATATATATATATATATATACACACACACACACATTAACACACATTCACTCACACACATTAACACACACACATTAACACACACACATTAAAGGGACAGTCAACAACAGAATTTTTGTTGTTTAAAAGATGGGCTAATCCCTTAATTTCCAATTCCCCAGTTTTGCATAACCAACACAGTTATAATTATACACGTTTTACCTCTGTAATTACCTTGTATCTAAGCCTCAGCAGACTGCCCTCGTATTTCAGTTTTTTTTGACAGACTTGCATTTTAGCCAATCAGAGCTGTCTCCATGGTAAATTCACGTGCATGAGCTCAATGTAATCTATATAAAACACGTGAACTAATGCCCTCTAGTGGTGAAAAACTATCAAAATGCATTTAGATTAGAGGCGGCCTTTAAAGGGACATGAAACACAAAATTTTTCTTTCATGATTTAGAAAGAACATGCAATTTTAAACAACTTTTTAATTTACTTCTATTATCTAATTTGCTTCATTCTCTTGATATCCTTTGCTGAAAAGCATATCTAGATAGGCTTAGTAGCTGCTGATTGGTGGCTGCACATAGAGCCTCATGTGATTGGCTCACCCATGTGCATCACTATTTCTTAAACAAATTATATCTAAAGAATGAAGCAAATTGGATAATAGAAGTAAATTGGAATGTTGTTTAAAATTGTATTCTCTACCTGAATCAGGAAAGAAAAAAATTGGGTTTAGTGTCCCTTTAAGGTCTAAGAAATTAGCATATGAACCTCATAGGTTTAGCTTTCAACTAAGAATACCAAGAGAACAAAGCAAAATTGGTGATAAAAGTAAATTGGAAAGTTTAAAATTACATGCCCTATTTGAAACATGAAAGTTTTTTGTTTTTTTACTTGACTGTCCCTTTAACACACACATACACATTAAAACACACATACACATTCACACACACACACACATTAACTAACACCCACCCACATTAACACACACATTAACACACCCACACACACATTAACACCCACCCACCCACACTAACACCCACCCACACATTAACACACCCACACCCACCCACACTAACACCAACCCACACATTAACACACCCACACCCACCCACACTAACACCCACCCACACACATTAACACACACACACTTCTATATATTAACACACATTTATTTAAAAAAACTAAATCTGTCTGCTAAGTATTTTGGTTGGCTTCTTTACTGCTAGAATTCATTTGTTAAGCCCTGACTTACCTTTTCTGCAATGTGCTGTTTCCCTGTACCACACTGGAGTTCAGGAAGTGGTAGGAAATTGAAAATATTTACACTGTGATATAATGGAACAGTGACACCCGCAGAAAATTTTATTTTTTTAACTGTCACAGCCGGTCTTTCTGCAGACACACTACAGTTTCTGCGATGAGATCGCAGACTGTTCTGCCTTGGGGCTTCTTCAATAAAAGATACCAAGAGAATGAAGCAACATTGATAACAGATGCAAATTGGAAAGTTGTTTAAAAATATATCATCTATCTGAATCATAAAAATAAGAAATTTGTGTTTCATGTCCCTTTAACTGCTAATGACGGCTCTGAGCCATCACAGAGTTTCCCACTCTCGTGCTAATGATGGCTCAGAGCCGTCACTAGCACTCTCCCACCTTGAGGGAGATCTGAGGGCTCCTACCCCGGGGATCGTGCCTGTAGAGTGACAGGCATTGCCCGGGCTTCCCGTTTTGCGTGATGACGTCACCTTGCAACTTTATTTATACTTAACAATGTTAAGTATAGGAACAGGGGGCATGCTGCTTAGAAGCCTGTATCTCAGGCATCTAAGCAGCTACAGATCACCAAGACCCATCATTGGAAAGGTAATCACATAACCGTTCCAACAGTGTAAGTCTTGGGGGTCTGAAAAAAATAAAAAAAGTTATAATAAAAAATAAATAAAAAAATTGTTCAAAAAATAAAAAAAACATTAAAAAAATCTTAGCACCCAGGTGGGAAAGTGCTTAGCACTCAAAGGGTTAATGTCTAATGTTGATCGCTTACATACCTGTAATCACCACTGCCTTTTTTCTGGAAAGCTGACGGCCCAGGATCACCTACTGCAGATACAGTAATAACTTCAAATCCAACACTGTACTGCCTGCATCAAAAAGGAACAGGACATTTTTTATTATTAATGTTTTCTTTAGAATGCTGTTTCACACAGTACACTGATTGTAAAAAAAAAAATAATGGAATCCACTTATAGAATAAAAAATCTTCAAAAAGTATGTATTAAAAATAGGTTTTAAGCATCACAAATGACCTTTTAGATTGAAAAATCGTGATATTAAGTTTAAAACTGCACACAGATACATGTATAGTTCCAGCACATTGTTTTAATAAGTGCACTTTATTACCATTTTACCCCAGATCATTAGATTATATCACTCCAAATATGCACATCAAAATGCTTCCATTCAGATGAGTGTAGCTGTAGTTAAAGAATCAATGAATGCAACAAGAAGTGCATAATAAGACAATTTTCACTTAAAGCCTGGTTCTATTGGATCATGAAGGATAACGGTTATAAAAAACATGCGAATACTCAAAACAGATTAGCAGTGGGTTGAGACCCAAGACCAGTGCTTTCCAAACTGTGTGTCGGCAGCAGTGTGTAGGTGTGTCCCTGCTTCAGCACAATTTTTTTTAAATTTAATTTAAAAAAAAAATAATTTTTTTTGGTTTCTGACTTTCCGCCTGCCTGCTACGCATATCACATGGTTGACACATGATTGATACCTAGTGGGTCACAGATCATCTTAACCAATTGGCGCAGCTCAGTGGGAACTGAAACTATTCCCATTGGCGGCTTTGGCAGGACATTGGCTCCTGACTGCACGTGTAGTCTCCTTAATTGGCTCGTGACTGCACGTGTAGTCAGTGACTGGGACAGCAGTGTGTTTGCAGCGTGGGCAGTAGTCAGTAGGGCTCACGGAGCTCTGAGGGCGGCAGCTTAAATGCTGAGCTGAAGTCAGAGGGGTTTTTTTGCAGCTAGCTCCCAGTAGTGCATTGCTGCTCCTGCTCTTGATATATGGATAGGAAGGGGAAGCTTAAAAATGCTTGATGATAAAATGTGAGTATCTTTATCTAATATTCCACCAAATATTCAGAAACTGTGTTCATCCCATCAACCTCATACATCCCATTAAAATAGTAAGTAGCTATTGGTGTTATTAAACTTTTTTTTAATTCTTGCACATACTTACTGTTACTTGTAAATACATATTATTATTATTACATAATTTATGTATGTGTCCATATATTTTAAAACAAGTTAGTTTAACCTCCTTTTTGCTAGTACAACTGAATTAATTACTGTGTCGCGAAATGATGTAGGTCTAAAAAGTGTGTCACCAACATGAAAAGTTTGGAAAGTTCTGCCCTAGACCAATAACACTTTACAGATTCACTACCCGGGGGAAAATTATGCGTAAATCTTGCTTGATTCCATGACAATAATGAATCGACTCAGAATCTCAGTTTTTTATTGTTTATTTAAAGGGACAGTCAACACCAGAATTTTTGTTGTTTAAAAAGATAATCCCTTTATTACCCATTGCCCAGTTTTGCATAACTAACACTGTTATAGAAATACACTTTTTGCCTCTGTGATTACCTTGTATCTAAGCCTCTGCAGACTGCCCCCTTATTTCAGTTCTTTTGACAGACATGCATTTAGCCAATCAGTGCTGGCTCCAGGGTAACTTCATGTGCATGTGCTCAATGTTATCTATTTGAAACACATGAACTAATGCCCTCTAGTGGTCAAAATGCATTCAGATTAGAGGCAGTCTTCGATGTCTAAGAAATTAGCATATGAACCTCCTAGAATTAGCTTTCAACTAAGAATACGAAGAGAACAAAGCAAAATTGGTGATAAAAGTAAATTGGAAAGTTGTTGAGGCAAGGCATACACTTGTTAATCTGTATATATTGAAAATGTTTTCTTTAACTACAATAATAATAAAAACGGTTTAAACATAAATTATGATTTTCATATAGAGAGTCCACAAAAAAAAGTGCATGAAAGCGCCACTTATTATAAAAGTAAAAAAATAATAATATTTAAAATCTTTATTAAAGGTCCTTTAATAAAGTTTTTTTCACTTTTATAATAAGTGGAGCTATTATACACTTTTTTGTGAACTGCTTCAATTTCTAAAGTTTGCAGACACTCCTATGGGGTGTGCACACTGATTTTTTTTTTTTCATATGAAGGGCCACATCAGTATTTTTTTTCTTTTGCTCTCTCTCTCTCCCCCCCCTCTTTTGCTCTCTCTCTCCCCCATCTTCCCTGCCTTTTGCACTCTCTCCCCTCTCTTTTGCACTCTCTCCCCTCTCTTTTGCACTCTCTCCCCTCTCTTTTGCACTCTCTCCCCTCTCTTTTGCACTCTCTCCCCTCTCTTTTGCACTCTCTCCCCTCTCTTTTGCACTCTCTCCCCTCTCTTTTGCTCTCTCTCCCCTCTCTTTTGCACTCTCTCCCCTCTCTTTTGCACTCTCTCCCCTCTCTTTTGCACTCTCTCCCCTCTCTTTTGCACTCTCTCCCCTCTCTTTTGCACTCTCTCCCCTCTCTTTTGCACTCTCTCCCCTCTCTTTTGCACTCTCTCCCCTCTCTCTTGCTCTCTCTCCCCCCTCTCTTGCTCTCTCTCCCCCCTCTCTTTTGCTCTCTCTCCCCTCTGTCTTTTGCTGACTCTCTTCCCCTCTCTTTTGCTCTCTCTCTCCCCCCTCTCTTTTGCTCTCTCTCCCCCCTCTCTTTTGCTCTCTCTCTCCCCCCTCTCTTTTGATCTCTCTCTCCCCCCTCTTTTGCACTCTCTCCCCCCTCTTTTGCTCTCTCTCTCCCCCCCTCTCTTTTGCTCTCTCTCTCCCCCCCTCTCTTTTGATCTCTCCCCCCCCCTCTTTTGCTCTCTCTCTCCCCCCCTCTTTTGCGCTCTCTCAGACAAAGCCCACCCCTCCCACCCCAGCCGACCACGCAACCCTCTTCATGTCCGCTCCGCCCAGTCACGCCCCCCGCAACAGCCGCTTCCGCACACCCTCTCTGCTCTGCTGTCAGATCCTAAAGGCCAGGTATGTTTGTCCTTGTGCAGTCTCTACTGCGCATGACTGCATCGGACAAACATACTTGGCCTTTTATTATACAGAATATTACATTATTTTGTTTGCTTTCTGGCTAACCAGGATAGCCAATTCACCGAATTTCCTGATGGTCAAAAACTCGCCAGCATGGAGAGAAATCATGCAAAAATTTTAGGAGCTTTTATTGAGCATTATATTGTAATGTTAGTGTCTCTGCTTCACACCAGAACCCTGTATAGAGAGATAAACAGCTCTCAAGCTAGAATTTGCTTTCTTAATTCTTTGAGGGACTTCACTGTACTGATGAGGCAGCTTATATAATCTCACTGGAGCTCTAGATCATCAGGCCCCTGATGAGAATGTTCCTATTGGTTAACACAAAACTAACTTTGTACTACATCTCTCAGCTCAAGTCCCCTTCCCTGTCTAATTCACTGGAGCATGCACCAGAAGTGCAGCAGCTAATCAGCTCTCCAGCAGAGGAAAAAACAAGTATTATGTACTTAAAATAATATATGTAATAAAAGTCTAAAGGGTAATGTAGGGACTTTTATGTCCCTTAAATATCAACTCCCACTCATCTTAAAAGAATAGCATAGACACATAGATCACATTCCAGTTGTAAACTTGGCAATTTCTAGGAATAACAAAAATCTTCATATACTTAAAAGGGGACATACGGGCTGAATTTGAAATTTGTCTTTCAAAGTTAGTTAAAAGCATTTTTGCAATACACTTTTTTTGTTTTGCTTCTTTTCACCAGTGCTACACACTACTGCCAAAAACAGTGCATTCATTGGTAGAGAATCCTTATAAATTTGACCAGTCACCTACAGAGAAAAGCAACTTCCATCAGGGCCAGACTGGGAATAAGAAGCAGCCCTGGAAAATTTGGAGATTAGCCCTATTTTCTGTTGACTCAGTATACTGTACACACCCTATTTTTCTCAAATGGGATTACTGGGATAATCTTCCAATATTGCAGCCCACCGGGAAATCTCCTGGTATCCTGGTAGGACAATCCGGCCTTGACTTCCATTATCTTCAAAGCATTTTAGAAGATGCAGCTCTAAATTTCACTTGGCTGTTTGGTGGTACAGTCAATAGCCTATGCTTCATGCTTGTATATGGGGAAGCTGTTTACTTTTAAACAGGTGGGTAATGGTTGACTTGCAACAGTGCATAGGAGTTGGGGTACATCAAACGGTTATGCACAATATGTTTCTTTATGATACAGCAATAAAAAAAATAAGAGTATAGTAAACAATATAAATGACAAACCTTGGTCCTCTCAGCTCTATCAGCAATGGTCCAGATTTCTCCATGTGAAATTGATATATTGGATTATTTTTGTGAGTATCTTTAAAATTTCCACAGCCTCCAGCACTTTGGCCTTTCCATTGTCCATTAATCTGAAAATACACATTTAAAACATCATGTCACACCCAATATTGACATTAAATAGCCCTTTCCGCTGCTTGGATAAGATGCAAGATCAGTTCTTACCCTCTTGTTAATGGTGTATGGGGTTGGAATTTTGGAAAATGTAAACTTGCAAGCAGCATACACCTACAATACAAAATAAATAAATTTAATAAACAGAAGTGACCATTTATTTTACAAACATAAGAGTATGTATGCAGGTTGATATTCAAAAGTCCAAATTTCTACTTTGTAGAACACTTGAGTTAGATCACTGGTTTTCAAACTTGTCCTCAGGACTCCCTGACAGACCAGTTTTTTAGGATTACGTTGGGTGAGGTAAAATAACCTTGTTTACTAATCAGCTGATTATTTCACCTGTGCTCTAGTTCAGATATCCTCAAAATCTGGCTTGTTAGGGAAGCACTATTGTGTAAAAACATAAATTATGCTTACCTGATAATTTCATTTTCTTCTGAAGGGAAGAGTCCACAGCTGAATTCATTACTTTTGGGAAATACAGAACCTGGCCACCAGGAGAGGCAAAGACACCCCAGCCAACGGCTTAAATACCTCCCCCACTTCCCTCATCCCCCAGTCATTCTGCCGAGGGAACAAGGAACAGTAGGAGAAATATCAGGGTGAAAAAAAAAGGTGCCAGAAGAACAAAAAATTACCGCCGCCTCATAGATAAAAACACGGACGGGAGCTGTGGACTCTTCCCTTCAGAAGAAAATGAAATTATCAGGTAAGCATAATTTATGTTTTTCTTCTTAAAAGGGAAGAGTCCACAGCTGCATTCATTACTTTTGGGAAAAGAATACCCAAGTTAGAGGACACTGAATGCAAACAACGGGTGGGTACAAAAGGTGGCTCCTTTCGAAAAGGCACCACAGCCTGATTACTTGACACCCTAAAAAAAATATAGATGACATGGGTGAAAACCCGAAGCCCAGTTAACTGCACATTAGTTATACCACAAGGCAAAGCTGAACTAAACCACCCAGTCCCAGAGTCCGTCAAGCCCAAACAACCTCCGAGGAGTCAGCCCTGTGGATCACGACTCCCATGAAGGTACCCGGCCAAGACAAGGACCGCTATCTGCCCCCAAAAAAGGAGAACAGATTCTCATGAAAAATCCAATGGATCATTCCAGTCTGCAGAACATAGAACAACCCCTGGTTGTCGTACAATAGCAATGCCCAGGGAGACAAACTCTCTAGATACACATGGACAGAAGAAAAAGAGATCCATACACAGGGAAACATGTCCCAAAAAGGACTCGAGGAACATCCTCATATTCCTGACCCTGTACCATACCCAAAAAGTTACTCCAGGAAAACCATGAGTTCCCCGTCACCTCATATTAGATCTAGATCTGCAAGCTAGACCGCAGAGAAAGCAGAAATAGGATAACTATCCCAGCAGCTAGTAATGAGTTCTCTAAAAAGAACACCAACCGTTTCTAAAACCAAATACCGAAAGGGGTTTGAAGCTTGCTAACACCCAGTCAAAGTGCAATTAGCTGTAGCTGGTTATACCCTCAAAGTGCAATAGCTGTAGCTGGATTCAACTGCAAATCTTCCAAGGGCACACAGCCCTCCAAATATCGGGCTCCAAGGAGCATCCCCTCCCAGCACTGAACGCCAGTGGAAAAGAGGAGGAGATCCAAAACCTTCCACAAAGGAGAGAACCGACTCTAAAGAAAATGGTCAACCCTGCACAGAGTAACCAACCCCCAATCTCCCTCTAAGATAATGGTCCCAGTCCAAAGGCTAGTCAAGACCAAAGACAAAAGTCCCAGACTTTTGGAAGAGAAAGGAAGGGTAAACGTAGGAACAAAGCCCCCGGTTAGACTGCTGACTGTTACTACAAATGGTATGCTACCATGAGTCAGGATAGACATTGTGCTTGGGTACAAAACCCCCTGCATGGCTGTCTTCTCTAAAAACAAGGAACACTTCCCAAGGGAAGAAGGCCCTTAGAACCTCAGCATCCATATATCAGAATCCAACATATAGCAGGAGCCCCTTACAAGGCAAGACACCAAGGACCCAGAGGTCGCTCCAAATACTACGGTAACTCCGAATCCGGAGAACCCTACCCCCACTCTAGAAAAGAATGGAAAAAACAAAAGAAAACCACCCTACCATAGAGGCGTGACCCCTTGGCCATATCGCCAACCCAGGTGAAGATACCTGGAGTCTACAGGAATAGCGTAAATGTGCCAGGAGACCAGTAGGGAACCGTCAGGAGGACCTAAAGCCTAAGCCACAAAACGATAGGCATCTCTCACAGAGCCCCGGCCTCTACAGAGAGAGGCCCGCGGGACCACAACCTCTAGTGTGAGATCGAACTGTCCACACCAATCCAAGGAGAGACACGGACCTAGGTCAGGGTCCTCGAAAAAGGAATCAATCAAAGATCCAACTTCCTGAGGAACCCTAAGCTGCCTCCTACAAGGAGGAACGCAACTCTAAAGTCTGTAGACTTGGTGATATAGCAATAGCCTCAAACCCAGGAGTCACAAAGGACTTTAACGGTCTAAGATTCAGCACTTGTATCGCAAAGAAATCTCGTAGGCAAACGTTAATACGTGTTACACAAACAGGCAAGGTAGCCACCAACACCCAAAGGTGAATGAGAACCCTGTACCCTGCTCGCCATTTTTAAAGTAATAGTTTTTACTATTACCTATTTTAATGGTACTCATTTTATTGACCTCGGAAGGATGAAGGGCTGAGTCGGCCCTGTCGGGATTTGAACCTATGACCTTGGATCTTTTAAACAGGCTTTTTTGTAGTCAGGGCATTTACCAACTGAGCTACCTCACCGGTCCTAGAGAATCGAACTTAAGACAGCGCCCACGAAACCCCTAATGGAGCATCGAGGATAAATGGTCAACTACCTGACCCCAGAGGGTGGGCCTCCGTAACCGACCTTGCCTCTTCACTGACAAGTCCCAAGGTAAGAGTTGCAACGAGGACGGAAAAACACCCTTACGTCGAGACCATGGTCAGACCAAGGGTAATGGAAGAGACAACAGCCAGATAGCCTTGAAGGATCTATCTTCCAAATCTTCCTTAAGCAGGCAAAGGCTGGAGCTTCGCAGCTCCCCACAGAAGGCAGGGAACCCCTGCACACCAACTCTTAGAGTAACAACTCTGAGCAGAGAAAAAACATGCCCGTGCATCCAGACCATATGATCCACCCAAGGCGGGAAGGAAGGAAATGCCACCACCACAATAAAATGCTTAATAGGCTAAAGAGTCAGCGTCCGGAAGAACGAAAAAGCAAATCATTAATCACTCGGCACACCAGACCACATAGGTCACACACATCTCCCAACTCAAAAGAATAGAATAACGGTTCTGAGTCCCCAGGGACCTGAAGAACCATGATAATGTCTACAAAAACAGATCTGTATCCCAGGCAAGAAGCCCGAACAAAAAAACCTAGATTGGCACTCATAACCCTCCGTTTGGAAGGGTTGTACTCAAACAACAGGCCTCATACTTTGGTAGGATCCGAGCCCGGAGTCCATAGAATAGGCCAAGAAACATTCAGAATCCAGCAGGATTATCAGCACCACGAGGGTGACATGAACCCTGGTAACAGCCGAAAAAGTATCCGACCAGTACCTGCCTGGTATAAGGACACTCTAGAACAGCCAATTAAAAGCCCCATTCACCCAAGCTCAGAACTGGAACCGAAAAACAAAGAAAAATAAAAAACGGCAACATTAAGGAGATTGGCTTCATCCCCATACGTCATATCCATTTTGCCATCCAGCTTCTAAGGCTTCGGATCCCTCTGCCCGCTAGGACTGGGCTCCTCCAACATTGCCAAAACATGTCTTAAAAGAACACAAAGGCGATCCAGCCTATAACGGAAGGCAAAATCATCCCTTGCCGAATCAACTAAAGACCCTGGCCCTGAGATAGGGGCCCCTGAAGCCTCAGGGGCCAACGCTTCCCCAAAAGGCCTAACTAAATTGGGCGATCCCACGATCGACGGGCGCTGGTTAACGGAACACGGACAGTATCTTAGAAATACTTCACTTGGGAGTTATAAATGATGCAGCACCATAGAAATGGCCATGCGGAACAGTGCCGTAACCTATGGAGTAAACAAGCCACCATCCAGAGAAGCGGTAAAGGCCACAGGCAAATGGACTCGGTCACTTGCTTCACGGGTCATGGAAACCTCGGAGGCGGGTGGCTCAATGCACTCTAAGCTCCCTGCTTCGGGAAGAGAGAGTACTCTAGAACGGCAATCGGAACATAACTGATGGGCATTGATTACCCGGGCCATATCAGATTCATCACAAGACACGTCCTCCGTATCTGAGGCATCCGTGTCGCACATATCAGAATCCTCCATAATATTAGGATTACAAAAATTACAAAACTAACTGGCACCCTTTAACACCCCCAATGGCTGGGGCACTCGCCACCTCCTGTGAAACAAGACAACCCATGAGCAAGACTCTTTCGGTCGCACACAGGCAGCATACGGAAGTGAAAAACAACGTAACCACACCTGTCACGAGGTGCACCATGCCAGTCACGAAAAGCGTGAGCAATCTGGAAAGATTGCGTCATTAAAAGAAGGATGTTATGTTCCGACAAAGGCCGTGAGCCTAAGTATAGATACACATTTGCAGATAGAACCATATAATAAACATGATTCAAAGTCCCCCCTGTTGAATAAACCCCCTCAGGAGATATTAACCCATGATTCCTTATTAAGATAAAAGGAGTCCCACTGGGACCCTACCTTGTTTCGTTAACATTACATTCACATATTGAAATAAAATGAAACAATCTTACTGGAATCTACGCCGTGAATAAAGAACACGACCCTTCAAGTGTGAAAGATAGTAGCCTCGCTTCTGACATGGACTTGAGTGAAGTCCATGTCAGAAAGGTAGGTTGTGAAACTCGTCAACGCTGATTACCAAGGAGCTGTTAATATGAGTCGGATGGGTTAGCAGGAAAACTCTCCCTGCATCTCCGGATTCTAACTTTCATCCAAGCTCTCACTGAGAGGCTGACAGGATTACTTAAAACTCCAGTACTACCCTCCATGAGAGACTATCTCAAACTTCTGACATGTCTCTGCCAACCTCCTGTGACGAAAGGCAAAGAGTGACTGGGGGATGAGGGAAGTGGGGGAGGAATTTAAGCCTTTGGCTGGGGTGTCTTTGCCTCCTCCTGGTGGTCAGGTTCTCTATTTCCCAAAAGTAATGAATGCAGCTGTGGACTCTTCCCGTTTAAGAAGAAAACATATGTAAACTATTAAAGCTTTGTTATAGAGTAACAGTGCTATTCTTGGGATTACGTAGCCCTTTCACACTTACCCTCAAAGTATAGTGAATAGTATTTTGCTTCTCATACTGAGATACAACCAAAGTAAATGTGTTGGTTCCAGGCGTGTTCAGTGTCATTTTAGTTAAGTAATGGGGGCTATTAATACGGATTCCATCAATGTAAGGTGCAGGGTCAGCTAAAAAAATAAATAAATAAAGAATATAGTTTATACGAAAAGGAGTTTTAATTTAAAGTGAAACACTCCAAGCATGCACATGCAAGTGTCTAGACAATATACAAATTTAAATGATTGAATAAAAAAATAGATTGTGACTTTTAATTTTAAACTTCTAACAAGCTTGAAAAATGACCATTTATGGGCCGAAACGCGCATCTTTTTTTTAGATTGCCAAAAGTTTGCTTTAACTAGGCCCCCAATTGATGCCAAGGTATCCAGATATTGCCTTTGTTTTTAAGTGTAACACCAGCCTTTCTCTTTCTTGGCTGTTTTTGTATTTTACATGTAGTTTAGGATGCGGCTCTTGTATAATAAATGTTACACTTTATGGTTAGCAGTATAATGCACCTAAATCCTCAATTTTCTGTCTTGTTTGTTTTAGTATTTCAGCCGAGGACACAAAGATTAGTCTGAGAATAACACGTAGATGCATGTTTTAAGTTTCATTAGCTGTTTAAATATTGACAAAATAAGTGTAAAGTTTTAGTGTAAATAATAGAATGGGAGCTGCTATGTTGTAACTTAGATTACCTTCTCTGTTGTAGCCAATTAGGGCAGTAATAAATAGGTCACTAGAGTGTGCAGCCAATGGCTGTGTGGAATATAACAGTGTACTGCACTTCCATTTCTAACAGGAACTGAAATACTCACAATTTCATAATGGAATTACAGGAAAAGGGAACAAAATAAATAATGAGAGTATATTGCAGAGTTTTTTTACATATATGATTTAGCATTTTATATTGCCAACTCAAAGTGTTTAATATCCCTTTAAGTGCACAGTGACTGTTCAATTACAATATAATCAGATTAAAACACATTTAATAACAATTTGATAACCTCATTATAGATTTGCAATAGTTTGTTTCTTTAGCAAACAGAAAATAAGTTACATTTTGTTTACCTCTTAAGAAAAGTTATTTTAAAGAAAATCTTTACAGGTTTTCACTACTAAACATTTACATGGATTTTTTCAGAGTGAACTTCAAAGCATTAGGCTCCTCCCTTTCTACATTACCCAGTTCAAAGATTATTCTACCTATAAAAGGATGGAACAAACTATAGACAATGAGGAAAGCCAATACATTAGGGGCTACATTATGAGTGTGTGATACCGGATTTTCAAAGCCATTTGCGTGCAAATTAAATTCTGCCCGTATTACAAGTTGAAAACTAAATATGAACACGTGAGCGCAATTGCAATTTACACTAGAATGATTACAGCAACTTCAGAGCTCTGGTTAACTGTTATGCTCAAATAGTGTCACAAAACACATCAAAATTACATTTAAAAGTACAGTTACACTCATATTAAAAACTAAATCAATTACAAAAAAAGTGCAGTAAAAAGTTATAAGGGCTCAAAGATATGAGGTCTCAGGTGTTAGAAAAAAAAAAAAAAAAGGAGGCCGTCAAAGGGCCTTAACATAGATATATATATTTATTTATATGTGTGTACATATGTACTTATATATGTATTTATTTATTTACAGACATAGATATATATATTTATTTATATGTGTGTACATATGTACTTATATATGTATTTATTTATTTACAGACATAGATATATATATTTATTTATATGTGTATACATATGTACTTATATATGTATTTATTTATTTACAGACATAGATATATATATTTATTTATATGTGTGTACATATGTACTTATATATGTATTTATTTATTTACAGACATAGATATATATATTTATTTATATGTGTGTACATATGTACTTATATATGTATTTATTTATTTACAGACATAGATATATATATTTATTTATATGTGTGTACATATGTACTTATATATGTATTTATTTATTTACAGACATATATATATATAAACAAACTAGATAAACCTTCTACAATAGAGCACTAGTTTAGATTAGGGAAAGTCTAGTAATGACCGGTGCTTAAGTAATGAGGAATATAATTAAATAAAAAAGGAGAAAAAAGTAGTACTTATAATTAGCACACTTGCCTCTAAGAAATAAAAATGCTATAGAGAAAAAATTGAAAGCTAAAAATAAATGTAGCTATCAATACTGACAAGGAAACTACAGACAGACATAGTTGCAATATAATTATAATTATATATATATATATATAAAAGATGCTCAAAAACCAGAGTATTGCAGTGATACCTTTTTTATTGGACTAACATAATATTTAAAAGACAGCTTTCAAGATTTTTCCTCCCTTCATCAGGTCTGAAGCAATTCTCATCAGTATTGCTTCAGACCTGAGGAAGGGAGGAAAACTCTCGAAAGCTGTCTTTGAAATATTATGTTAGTCCAATAAAAAAGGTATCACTGCAATACTCTGGTGTTTGAGCATCTTATCTACTGGACTAATACGGCTAATCCAATCTTTATATATATATATATATATATATATATATATATATATATATATATATATATATACACACATACACACACACACACACACACACACACACAAAGTAATGGCCGAAAATATTGGCACCCCTGAATTTCTGTCAGATAATGCACCACTTCGCCCAGAAAATTGTTGCAATTTTACAAATGTTTAGGCATTCTCATTTTTATTTCTTTTGTTTGTATTGGTATGACACAAAAAAGTGGAGAACCCCCCCCCCCAAATCTTATACATTCCATGCAAAAAATAGACTGGACAAAATTATTGGCACCTTCTCAAAATTGTAAAAAATAATTGCATTCCAAGCTTGTGATGCTCCTTTAATTTCTAATTAAACTCACCTGTATCAATTAATAGGTGCTGACAATATAGAAATCACACCGGCAACCAGTTAAAAATGGTGAAAAATGTACTCAACCTTTCTGTTGTGTGTCTCTATGTGCCACAATGAGCACCAAATATTAAATTAAGGGTGCCAATTTTGTCCAGTCCATTTTTTGAGTTTTGCGTGGAATGTGTCAGATTTAGCTTGTTTTTCTCCACTTATTTGTGTCATACCAATACAAAAAAAAAAAGGAATAAACATGAGAATGCCTAAACATTTGTAATTTTCTGGGCGAAGTGGTGCCCTATCTGACAGAAATGCAGGGGTGCCAATATTTTTGGTCATGACTGTATGTGTGTGTGTGCACGTCCATTGGAGCCCTTTGCAGTCAAGTAGATAAAAAAAACAATGGCCACAGACCTGGTAAACTCTAGATGGAGTTTATATGTTGTATGCTTAAAGACTACAGAAGATAAAGTTCACTTAAGGTTTCTCAAAATTTAAGATATGATGGTGAGATAGCTCACGTGCCAATTGTCCACTCACAGAAGGTTGATGGTTGAGAGTTGGAACATGCAAATTCACCAAGATCAGTATCTAATATCATAGTAGTGCTAATCTAAATTATATACAGGGCTAGGGTTAACCTCTTGGCTGCCAGGGAGAGCTGTAATGATTGTGATAACATAATAAACCATGGCTGTCCACCATATATGTGTCAATGGAATTAATCCTCAACCAGGTCCTAAAGTGAAACCTAAATGAAAACGGTCCCAACAATGTAAATCTCACAATATTATCATTGTCACCTTTTGGCATTACATCGGAATACCATATGACGGATAAGGTCATCAATATGACAACATAAAAACATGAAAAAGACATTTCTTTACCAACGATCGCAAGAAACAATATTTTATTTTAATTACACAGAATGTGCACAATACATATGCCTTTAATGTAGCACCACACTTTTCTAGAAGGAATATGATACAGGCAAAATGTACTATATATTAATAAACATATAAGCCAATATTACTGAGAGACAGTCACTAAATGGGATTACTTCTACTCAGGATCCTTCTTTCTTGCAAATCGCTGACACACAGCTTATTTTGCTAGCCCAAGTCACCAGGATAGTGTTAATTAATGATTTAAGCAAAATAAATTTAACACAAAGGCGGAAACAAAAGTCCACATTTAGCAATTCCTCCAACACTGTAAAATACTCACAAACCTTTATGTACTGAATTCTGTTTTCTGCATATAATCACTCTAATTATACCTCTAGGGTAGATTATAGGCCTTTAAATTATAAATAAACTGTACACAAAAGAAGAAAATATCACACACCTACATACATGCAATCCCCGGTTAATAAGTAATTACTGTGAACTCTTGGGTGTCTGTTTTAATAATGCAATATCACTTGGATTTTCCTCAGCACAGCTACAATTGTATAGAAATTACTTCTACAGAATTTATTTGTGATAATAAAAAACAATAACTTTACACCCAATATGCTATGCAATGTGTTTTAGTTAAATTAAATAGCACTTATAGCAAATTTCTTATGGAAAAATGTATTATTTTGACACTTAAGTAGTGTTTTTCAACACATTTTTCCTGCCTTTCTATAATGGCATTGTTGCAGTCTGAAAAGCTTAGTCAGCGATTCACAAATCTGTAAGAAATATATTGGAGTGTCCCGAAAGGTTTAATAACACACACACATATATATATATATATATATATATATTTTTTTTTTTATTTATTTATTTATATATATATATATATTTTTATATATACACACACATATATATATATATATACATACACACACACACACATATACATATATATATATATATATATATATACATATATATATATATATATATATATATATATATATATATATATATATATATATATATACACACACACAGACATAGATACATACATACATATACATCCTATATTATAAAAGGCCAGGTATGTTTGTCCGATGCAGTTATGCGCAGTAGAGACTGCAGCGCGAGACAAACATGCCTGGCCTTAAGGAACAGTGACCGCCGACCGCCAACTGGGCTGTGAATGAGACAATGCGCGAGACGACCGGTGCCAGGAGGGTTAGGAGAGAGGCGAGTGGGAGCGGGTGGGACCACTACGCTACAGGAAAAAAAAAATACCAAACCTGGGAGGGTTAGGAGGGAGCGGGGCCTTAGCGGGAGGGACCGATACGCTACATAAAAAAAAAATGTTGACAGCGGCAGGGAGGGAGTTGGGCAACTACAAACATACCTGGCCTTACACATTTTGACCCGTGTACTCGGGCTTTAAGACTAGTATATATATCAATATCACCTTATTGGAAGAATATATTTATTTGTAAATGATCTCTGCAACATAATAAATAACAATCTAACCAGATTATATTATGTTGCTGTAAAGTTTATGTCTCTGTGTTTATTCTATATTTTTAGAATGAATCTACATAAAGTGGAATTCATAGCATACGGATTGGGCATGCAAACCTTGACTGGAATGAATGGAATGCTTTTTACATGTTAAGTCGTTTAGGATCACTTCCAATGCAGTGGCATGGAATCTATTGTTTAAATGATGATCATGAAAACCCTTAAAATTTCCTGGCTTGTTCCGGGACTTTGACAATGGGTTGTCATGGGAACAGATTTTGGTTAGCCTGTGGGTAAATGAGCAAACACTGCTTTGTTTTAGTGAACTTTTGGGTGAGCTTGTTTAAATAGTTTACTTGATTGGTATTTCTGCAAACTTCTGAAGAATGGGGAATATTTCCCTGAAACCTCAGAATAAGTTTGATTAAACTTTTGATAAATCCTGTGATTTTTGATACATTCAGTATATTAATAATGTTATTTTACAATGTACAAATGAAGTACAAAATTCTGTAATAACGTTTCATGTATATGAGGAGGTTTTTTTCCGGCTACCAAAAGTATTGCTGGAGGAAGCTACTAGGGGCTAAAGTTCTCAGTTTCATTCAGTATTGCCCGAGTATCCACCATTTTGTGTGTGTGTGTGTGAGTGAGTGCAAACCCTTCCATGTATAAATGTGTGATACTCAGAGTTTTAGTGTGAGTTTGACATTATGTAATTGACACCAGTATGAAAGGTTACATGATATACATCTTATATCAGCATGTTTTAGTACATATAAGCTAATTAGCTAGAGAATAAGCAAGGGAGGAGCCAATGAGGGAAAAGTCTAGTTAGGGCAATTGAATGTCCTTTGGAACATAAGACTGCATCTGACAGCCACCAAGTAGAAATAATGCAAACCCATAGAGATACTCTATCTAATTTAAAATTACCCTTTTTAAGTAAATAAAGGAGTTTAATTTCCCAGTTTTAACAAAAGTTGAGTTTCTAATTCTCTTCATGACTGAGAAGGGAGATATACAAAGATCTTACCTGGGTAGTAAATTTTTTTGCCATCTGACTTGTAAACTACCAATGTAATAAACTCTGTGTTCCGTGCAAAGTCATCCTGTAAACAAACAAAAAGCAAAATACATATTACAAGTGGAGCAATCATTTGTTATCCCTCATGGGCGCTAACTGTGCTCAAGGTAAAATTTAGAGCTCTCGGGTTAACACTGGTATTAAAAGTTGAAAGTAAAAAGTTAGCATGCGAGCAAAAGCCCCAAGCCTGCTAACTTCAGATATTACGACCGCGATCAATTGTGCTATAGCCGAAGATGCTTAAGAAATACTTTAAATTCCTATGTTCTTAACTTAGAAGAAAAGGTTTTTTTTATTTTTAAATATATATATATATATATATATATATATATATATATATATACACATATACATACATACATACATATGTACAGTATATATATATATATATTTTTTTTGTAAAATCTCTCTATCTGTTTCCATATACAGCATGCACTCACTGGATTTAATGAAAAAGTGCTTTTATTTGCACACAAATATAACACGTGACGTTTCAGGGATCTCAACCCTCCATCAGACTAAGTAAAAGTGTATAAAGCAAACCAGGTGCTAAAATCCACCCCCTAATCAGAGAAGAACCGCCTCACTCATTAATATCCAATCATAACACTTTAAATCAAACAAAAAAAGGAGATTGGAGATCTAAACATCTCACAACACAATTGGACAGTATTTGTGCACGTGAAAAAATATTGTTATAATTATATGTGAATTGAGCCTGCATATACATCTTATTTTGATATAAGGAGGAAAAAA
This sequence comes from Bombina bombina, assembly GCF_027579735.1. NCBI lineage: Eukaryota > Metazoa > Chordata > Amphibia > Anura > Bombinatoridae > Bombina > Bombina bombina. The sequence continues at coordinate 431,726,576 of NC_069503.1, forward strand.
AGGAAAAAATAAATAAGTATTAACACATACTTGTTTGTGTGGTGTACCGCCCTCACATTAAAGTTAAAAATAGTTATATATAAAATGTAAAATATAAAAGTTAAAATATAACTCATTGTGTAGTTCATTTAAAAAAAATATCTAAACAAGCCAGGAGACTTGCTTTTCCCAGACAGAAAACCTTTGTTTCCAATGCAGCAAAGGATTATGGTTAAGATATGCAAATGAGGTTCACGACTCACTTTTTCACTTCAGTCTCGCTTTTACGCAGACTCCCTTTATGCCATCATCGCTGTATACACAGCTTTTAAACTTAGTTAGGGTTAGTACAGTGATTCAGACCATCCCAGGACAGCTGTTTCGTGGTATTTGCCACTCATTGGCTGGGAGTAGGTGAATCACTGCTGGGTGAAGTTGATTTCTGGGCAAATACAACTTTTAAACTATGGGGAGGTGAAAAGTGAGTTTAAAATTTTCCACTAAGCACATAATATAAAGAAAATAACTCATTGTGTAGTTCATTTAACAAATCTAAACAAGTCAGGAGACGTGCTTTCCCCAGAAAACCTCTGGATACACGGTTTCCAATGCAGCAAAGGATTATGGGTAAGATATGTAAATGAGGTTCACGACGCACTTTTTCACTTCAGTCTGCTTTTACGCAGACTCCCTTTATGCCTATATACACAGCTTTTACGCTTAGCTAGAGTTAGTACAGTGATTCAGACCATCTGAAATATTTGTATCTATCTCCACACACTCACATACATACAAACAATACCATATCCCTTTTAAATCATTTTTTCTACATAAATGTAATTTTTTCATTAAAAATGTATATCTGAGGGCAATACTTTATTTTAATATTTTTAATGTGTTTTGTGAAACTGCAACTCATAACTTTCACGCTATTTAGCGTGGTCGTGATATCCAATGAAAGTAATGGGTGCGTTTGATATCGTACGTGTTAAATCCGATTTACCATGGACTTGTAATATCAAGTTGCTACTTATTGCATCCCGCGCAAACAATAGCACTCCACTTGTAATCTGGGCCATTATGTTGTGAGATAACATAATTTATGTAAGAATTTACCTGATAAATTCATTTCTTTCATATTGGCAAGAGTCCATGAGCTAGTGACGTATGGGATATACATTCCTACCAGGAGGGGCAAAGTTTCCCAAACCTCAAAATGCCTATAAATACACCCCCACCACACCCACAATTCAGTATCCCTCTTCATATACTGAATTCTTACACGGCGATCCGGAAGCCGTTTTTGGGGATTTCTAGCTACGAGGTGACGGACATCACACCCCTGACATCTGGTGATATAATCTGGGACTTGGTTGTTGTGCAATTTTTATTCTGTTACACTGTACGTGCGATTTACACGTTTTTTTATTGCTGGATAAAATAAATGATTTTACACTTAGAGTGGGTTGTGCTCTGTGTTTCATCTTGTTTTTCAGCCACTTCTTAAGACCAGGATCGCAGCCCTGTGTCAATACTTGGAGCGGCACCCACTATTCTCAGCATTTCTGGGAAGTATTGTTACTCTCATTGTATTTATTTCATTGTATTTATTTCATGTATAGTTATTTGAATACTCAGTTACGTACAAGCCGTTTTATTCCCTTTTACAGGACTATTGCTTAATTCATATATTCAATTTTGAAAGTAATCCACTGTTTATATGCTATATTCTGTTTGATACATTGTACTATACATTGATTCATTCCCAATTGGGTACTTTATATTCAGCCTATCTAGAAAGTTTTATATAATCATTATTTGCTTTTAATAGAGAAGCGCTGCCGATTTAGGTTTACCTATTTCTTTTTGTTACACCCACAATTCAGTTTAATGAATAGCCAAGAAGTGGGGTGATAAGAAAGGAGCGAAAGCATCAACAAGGAATTGGAATAATTGTGCTTTATACAAAAAAATCATAACCACCATAAAAAGGGGTGGGCCTCATGGACTCTTGCCAATATGAAAGAAATTAATTTATTAGGTAAGTTCTTACATAAATTATGTTTTCTTTCATGTAATTGGCAAGAGTCCATGAGCTAGTGAAGTATGGGATAGCAAATACCCAAGATGTGGAACTCCACGCAAGAGTCACTAGAGAGGGAGGGATAAAAATAAAGACAGCCAATTCCGCTGAAAAAAAGAATCCACAACCCAAATCAAAAAGTTTTAATCTTTTTAATGAAAAAAACTGAAATTATAAGCAGAAGAATCAAACTGAAACAGCTGCCTGAAGAACTTTTCTACCAAAAACTGCTTATGAAGAAGAGAAAACATCAAAAATGGTAGAATTTAGTAAAAGTATGCAAAGAAGACCAAGTTGCTGCTTTGCAAATATGATCAACAGAAGCTTCATTCTTAAAAGCCCAGGAAGCAGAAACTGACCTAGTAGAATGAGCATGATGAATCAAAAGTTTTAACCAAGAAGCCAAAGAAATAGCAGAAGCTTTCTGACCTTTCTTAGGACCAGAAAAGATAACAAATAGACTAGAAGTCTTTCTGAAATCTTTAGTAGCTTCAACATAATATTTCAAAGCTCTTACCACATCCAAAGAATGCAAAGATCTTTCCAAAGAATTCTTAGGATTAGGACACAATGAAGGGACAACAATTTCTCTACTAATATTGTTGGAGTTCACAACCTTAGGTAAAAATTTAAATGAAGTCCGCAAAACTGCCTTATCCTGATAAAAAATCAGAAAAGGAGACTCACAAGAAAGAGCAGATAATTCAGAAACTCTTCTAGCAGAAGAGATAGCCAAAAGAAACAATACTTTCCAAGAAAGTAATTTAATGTCCATAGAATGCATAGGCTCAAACGGAGGAGCCTGTAAAGCTCTCAAAACCAAATTAAGACTCCAAGGAGGAGAGATTGACTTAATGACAGGCTTGATACGAATCAAAGCCTGAACAAAACAACGACTGTCAGGAAGATTAACAATTTTTCTGTGAAAAAGAACAGAAAGAGCAGAGATTTGTCCTTTCAAGGAACTTGTGGACAAACCCTTATCCAAACCATCCTGAAGAAACTGTAAAATTCTAGGAATTCTAAAAGAATGCCAAGAGAACTTGGAACACCATGAAATGTAAGTCTTCCAAACTCTGTAATAAATCTTTCTAGACACAGATTTACGAGCCTGCAACATAGTTTTGATCACTGAGTCAGAGAAACCTCTATGACTAAGCACTAAGTGTTCAATCTCCATACCTTCAAATTTAATGATTTGAGATCCTGATGGAAAAACGGACCTTGAGATAGGTCTGACCTTAACGGAAGTGGCCAAGGTTGGCAACTGGACATCCAAACAAGATCCGCATACCAAAACCTGTGTGGCCATGCTGGAGCCACCAGCAGTACAAACGTTCCATCATGATTTTTGAAATCACTCTTGGAAGAAGAACTAGAGGTGGAAAGATATAAGCAGGTTGATAATTCCAAGGAAGTGACAACGCATCCACTGCTTCCGCCTGAGGATCCCTGGATCTGGACAGATACCTGGGAAGTTTCCTGTTTAGATGAGAAGCCATCAGATCTATTTCTGGAAGCCCCCATATCTGAACAATCTGAAGAAACACATCTGGGTGAAGAGACCATTCTCCCGGATGTAAAGTCTGGCGACTGAGATAATCCGCTTCCCAATTGTCTATACCTGGGATATGAACCGCAGAAATTAGACAGGAGCTGGATTCCGCCCATGCAAGTATCCAAGATACTTCTTTCATAGCCTGAGGACTGTGAGTCCCACCTTGATGATTGTCATACGCCACGGTTGTGACATTGTCTGTCTGAAAACAAATAAACGATTCTCTCTTCAGAAGAGGCCAGAACTGAAGAGCTCTGAAAATCGCACAGAGTTCCAAAATATTGATTGGTAATCTCGCCTCTTGAGATTTCCAAACCCCCTGCGCTGTCAGAGATCCCCAGACAGCTCCCCAACCTGAAAGACTTGCATCTGTTGAAATCACAGTCCAGGTTGGATGAACAAAAGAGGCCCCTTGAACTAAATGGTGGTGATTTAACCACCAAGTCAGAGAGAGTCGAGTATTGGGATTTAAGGATATCAATTGTGATATCTTTGTATAATCCCTGCACCAAAGGTTCAGCATACAAAGCTGAAGAGGTCTCATGTGAAAACGAGCAAAGGGGATCGCGTCCGATGCTGCAGTCATGAGACCTAAAACTTCCATGCACATAGCTACTGAAGGGAATGACTGAGACTGAAGGTTCCGACAAGCTGCAACCAATTTCAGACGTCTTTTGTCTGTTAGAGACAAAGTCATGGATACTGAATCTATTTGGAATCCCAAAAAGGTTACCCTTGTCTGAGGAATCAAGGAACATTTTGGTAAATTGATCCTCCAACCATGTCTTTGAAGAAACAACACGAGTTGATTTGTGTGAGATTCTGCAGAATGTAAAGACTGAGCAAGTACCAAGATATCGTCCAAATAAGGAAACACCGCAATACCCTGCTCTCTGATTACAGAGAGAAGGGCACCGAGAACCTTTGAGAAGATCCTTGGAGCTGTTGCTAGGCCAAAAGGAAGAACAACAAATTGGTAATGCTTGTCTAGAAAAGAGAATCTCAGGAACTGATAGTGATCTGGATTAATTGGAATATGAAGATATGCATCCTGTAAGTCTATTGTGGACATATAATGCCCTTGCTGAACAAAAGGCAGAATAGTCCTTATAGTCACCATTTTGAATGTTGGTATTCTTACATAACGATTCAAAATTTTCAGATCCAGAACTGGTCTGAAAGAATTCTCTTTCTTTGGTACAATGAACAGATTTGAATAAAACCCCAGACCCCGTTCCAGATATGGAACTGGCACAATTACTCCAGATGACTCCAGGTCTGAAACACATTTCAGGAAAGCCTGAGCCTTTACTGGGTTTACTGGAATGCGTGAGAGAAAGAACCTTCTCACAGGCGGTCTTACCTTGAAACCTATTCTGTACCCTTGAGAAACAATGTTCTGAATCCAATGATTTTGAATTGAACTGATCCAAACATCTTTGAAAAATCGCAATCTGCCCCTACCAGCTGTGCTGGAATGAGGGCCGCACCTTCATGCGGACTTGGGGGCTGGTTTCGATTTTCTAAAAGGCTTGGATTTATTCCAGACTGGAGAAGGCTTCGAATTGGAAACCGTTCCTTTAGGGGAAGGGTCAGGCTTCTGTTCCTTATTCTGGCGAAAAGAACGAAAACGGTTAGCAGCCCGAAATTTACCCCTAGATTTTTTATCCTGAGGCAAAAAAGCTCCCTTCCCCCCAGTGACAGTTGAAATTATAGAATCCAAATGAGAACCAAATAATTTATTACCTTGGAAAGAAAGAGATAGCAACGTTGACTTAGAAGTCATATCTGCATTCCAAGATTTAAGCTATAAAGCTCTTCTAGCTAAAGACATATAGCTAAAGACATATACCTGACATAAATTCTAATGATATAAAAAATGGCATCACAAATGAAATTATTAGCATGTTGAAGAAGTTTAACAATGCTATACACATTATGATCTGGTACTTGTTGCGCTAAAGCCTCCAACCACAAAGTAGAAGCTGCAGCAACATCAACCAAAGAAATAGCAGGCCTAAGAAGATTACCTGAACATAAATAAGCCTTCCTTAGAAAAGATTCAAGCTTCCTATCTAAAGGATCTTTAAAAGAAGTACTATCTGCCGTAGGAATAGTAGTATGTTTAGCAAGAGTAGAGATAGCCCCATCAACTTTGGGGATTTTTTCCCAAAACTCCAATCTATCAGCCGGCAAAGGGTACAGTTTTTTAAACCTTAAAGAAGGAGTAAATGAAGTACCCAAACTATTCCATTCCCTAGAAATTACATCTGAAATAGCATCATGAACTGGAAAAACCTCTGGAATAACTACATGAGGTTTAAAAACCGAATTTAAACGTTTACTGGTTTTAATATCAAGAGGACTAGACTCCTCCATATCTAATGCAATCAACACCTCTTTAAGTAAAGAACGAATAAACTCCATATTAAATAAATATGAAGATTTGTCAGTGTCAATATCTGAGGCAGAATCTTCTGAACCAGATAGATCCTCATCAGAGATCAGAATGTTGGCGGTCATTTAAAAATTCATCTGATTTATGAGAAGTTTTAAAAGACCTTTTACGTTTATTAGAAGGTGGTATAACAGACAGGGCCTTCTGAATAGAATTAGAAACAGATTCTCTTACATTAACAGGAATATCCTGAACATTAGATGTTGAAGGAACAACAACAGGTAATGGATTATTACTAATGGAAATATTATCTGCTTTTGAAAGTTTATCATGACAACTAACACAAACTACAGCCGGAGGAACAGTTACAACAAGTTTACAACAAATGCACTTAGCTTTGGTAGAACCGACATCAGGCAGCAGCTTTCCAGAAGTAGATTCTGATACAGGGTCAGCTTGAGACATCTTGCAATATGTAATAGAAAAAACAACATATAAAGCAAAATTATCAAATTCCTTAAATGACAGTTTCAGGAATGGGAAAAAATACAAACAGAATAAGCCTCTGGTAACGAGAAGCAAAAAGATACAAAGACTTAAATAATGTAAAAAAAAAAACTGGCGCCAAGTATGACGCCCACAATTGACAAATTTTTTGGCACCAAAAACGTCTGCAACAAACACGAGCATAATAGATGACGCAACTACGTGAAAACTCTCGGCGTCAACTACGACGCCGGAAATGACAACATTGACGTCAAACAAACGTAATTCTTGCGCCAAAAAAGTCTCGTGCCAAAAATGACTAAATAAATTCTAGCATTTTTTGCACCAGCGAGCCTAACAGCCCGCAATTTAGAAGAAAAGTCAAATGAAAATTTTTATTTATATGCATTTCCCAAAAATGAAACTGACAGTCTGAAAGAAGGAAATATACTGATTAACCTGAATCATGGCAAATATAAGTATAAAACATATATTTAAAACTTTACATATAAAGTGCCAAACCATAGCTGAGAGTGTCATAAATAAAATAAGACTTACTTACCAAAAGACACTCATCTACATATAGTAGATAGCCAAACCAGTACTGAAACGAGAATCAGCAGAGGTAATGGTATATAAGAGTATATCGTCGATCTGAAAAGGGAGGTAGGAGAAGAATCTCTACGACCGATAACAGAGAACCTATGAAATAGATCCCTGATAGGATGACCATAGCATTCAATAGGCAATACTCCCTTCACATCCCTCTGTCATTCACTGCACTCTGAGAGGAAAACCGGGCTTCAGCATGCTGCAAAGCGCATATCAACGTAGAAATCTAGCACAAACTGACTTCACCACCTCCATAGGAGGCAAAGTTTGTAAAACTGAATTGTGGGTGTGGTGGGGGATGTATTTATAGGCATTTTGAGGTTTGGGAAACTTTGCCCCTCCTGGTAGGAATGTATATCCTATACGTCACTAGCTCATGGACTCTTGCCAATTACATGAAATATATTTATATATTACTGTCAAAACGTCTTGTTAATGATTCTTGGATTAGAGTGTTGGTTAAAATCTAAAAAGTAGGAAAAAAAATAATGTTGGAACAATTACATTTTGCTTGAGACTTCTATTGCCATTTGTCAAAGTACAAAGCAATTAGTGACACTGTTTAGCTATTAACCAGTTATCTATAATGTTTACATACTGTGTGCTGACCTATTGTTAAATATTTACTAGATCTAAGACACAATATTGTGCGCTTCTGCATTTTTTCTTTAATTGATCATTTCTAGAGTTTTACTACATTAGTAGCTCTGTTTTGTTGTGTGGGGCAAAAAATACCATTTTGTCGTGTTTGAATGTCTTCCTCTGATATCTATGCAACATTTTTCTTTGTGTCTCTGTTTATTAATTTAAACCATAGCTAAACATGCAAATCAGTTGAATGCACACATAATGCATTAGCTCATTATGGACCAGATTACAAGTGGCGCATTTATCACTTTCGCTTGAGGGTAAACTTTACACACACACACACATATATATATGTGCAAAAAAAATCATATATATAGAAATATGTATTTATGAATAAACAGAACATATTCTGCTATGTGAAGAACGTTGAAATGTGAAATATTCATTTCTTTCATGTAATTGGCAAGAGTCCATGAGCTAGTGACGTATGGGATATACAATCCTACCAGGAGGGGCAAAGTTTCCCAAACCTCAAAATGCCTATAAATACACCCCTCACCACACCCACAATTCAGTTTTACAAACTTTGCCTTCTATGGAGGTGGTGAAGTAAGTTTGTGCTAAGATTTCTACGTTGATATGCTCTTCTCAGCATTTTGAAGCCCGATTCCTCTCAGAGTACAGTGAATGTCAGAGGGATGTGAAGGGAGTATCACCTATTGAATGCAATGGTTTTCCTCATGGAGATCTATTTCATAGGTTCTCTGGTATTGGTCGCAGAGATTCATCTCCTACCTCCCTTTTCAGATCGACAATATACTCTCTTATTCCATTGCCTCTACTGAAAACCGTTTCAGTACTGGTTTGGCTATCTGCTATATGTGGATGGGTGTCTTTTGGTAAGTATGCTTTTATTACTTAAGACACTCTCAGCTATGTTTAGCACTTTATGTATTTATATAAAGTTCTAAATATATGTATTGTACTTATATTTGCCATGATTCAGGTTTTCAGTATATTTCCTTTTGCAGATTGTCAGTTTCATATCTGGGAAATGCATTTTTTCGAAAAATGTATTTCTTACCTGGGGTTTAGTCTCTTTTTTTCAATTGACTGTTTTTTAAATTTGTGGGCAGAATTAGGCTCGCGAGGGCGCAAAATGTCAAAGTTTATTGCGTCATTCTTGGGGCGAGATTTTTTTGGCGCAAAGTTACGTTCGTTGACGCAAATTCGTCATTTCTGGCGTCTTAGTTTATTCCGAGTCTTTCACAAGGTTGCGTCATCTGTGACGCGAGTGTGTCATTTCCGGACGTTATTGGCGCCAACAAATACTTTTCTGTTTGTGTGCATCATACTTGACACCAAATATTTTCATTATTTAAGACCCCATTTCTATATGCCTCTTGCCTTTTTTTCTATCAGAGGGCTATGCTGTTTGCATTTTTTCCCATTCCTGAAACTGCCATATAAGGAAATTGATAATTTTGCTTTATATGTTGTTTTTTTTCTCTTACATTTGCAAGATGTCTCAATCTGATCCTGTCTCAGAAATCACTGTTGGAATCCTGCTGCCTGACAACAGTTCTACCAAAGCTAAGTGCATTTGTTGTAAACTTGTGGAGGTTATTTCTCCAGCTGTGGTTTGTAATAGTCATGATAAACTTTTACATGCAGAGAATGTATCCATCAGTAGTAGTTTATTACCTGTTGCTGTTCCCTCAACATCTAATGCACAAGATATACCTGTAAATTTAAAAGAATGTATTTCTGATTCTATTCAGAAGGCTTTGTCTGCCATCCCGCCTTCTAATAAACGTAAAAGGTCTTTTAAAACTTCTCATAAAGTTGATGAAATTGCAAATGACCGGCAACATGCTGAATTATCCTGCTCTGATGAGGATCTATCTGGTTCAGAAGATCCTACCTCAGATATTGACACTAACAAATCTTCTTATTTATTTAAAATGGATTATATTCGTGTTGATTACATTGGATATGGAGGAAACTAGTCCTCTTGATATTAAACTAACTAACTAGTAAATGTTTAAATTCTGTTTATAAACCTCCTGTGGTTACTCCAGAGATTTTTCCAGTTCCTGATGCTATTTCTGATATGATTTCTAAGGAATGGAGTAGGCCTGGTACTTCTTTTATTCCTTCTTCAAGGTTTAAAAAATTGTATCCTTTGCCAGCAGTTACTTAAGAGTTTTGGGAAAAAAATTCCCCAAAGTTGATAGGGCTATCTCTACTCTTGCTAAATGTACTACTATTCCTACAGAAGATAGTACTTATTTTAAAGATACTCTATATAGGAAGCTTGGATCTCATCTAAGGAAAGCCTATTTATATTCAGGTCATCTTCTCAGACCTGCAATTTCTTTGGCTGATGTTGCAGCTGCTTCAACTTTTTGGTTGGAGACTTTAGCGCAACAAGTATTGGATCCTGAATTGTCTAGCATTGTTAACTTGATTCAAAATGCTAATAATTTTATTTGTGATGCCATTTTTGATATCATCAACATTGATGTTAAATCTATGTCTATAGCTATTTTAGCTAGAAGAGCTTTGTGGCTTAAATCTTGGAATGCTGACATGACTTCTAAGTCCAGTTTGTTATCTCTTTCTTTCCAAGGTAATAAGTTATTTGGTTCTCAGTTGGATTCAATTATTTCAACCGTCACTGGGAGAAGGGAGTTTTTTTGCCTCAGGATAAAAGAACTTAAGGTAAATCTAAAGCTTTTAATAATTTTCGTTCCTTTCGACAAAATAAGGAAAAGAAACCTAATCCTTCCCCCAAGGAATCTGTTTCCAATTGGAAGCCTTCCTCAAGTTGGAATAAATCCAAGCCATTTAAGAGATCAAAGCCAGCCCCCAAATCCGCATGAAGGTGCGGCCCTCATTCCAGCTCAGCTGGTAGGGGGCAGATTAAGATTTTTCAAGGTCCGTTTTTCCATCAAGATCTAAAATCATTAAATTTGAAGGTATGGAAATTGAACGCCTAGTGCTTAGTCATAGCGGTTTCTCTGACTCAGTGATTAATACTATGTTACAGGCTCATAAATATGTTTCTAGAAAGATTTATTATCGAGTTTGGAAGACTTATATTTCATGGTGTTCTTCTCATAAATTCGCTTGGCATTCTTTCAGAATTCCTAGAATTTTACAGTTTCTTCAGGATGGTTTGGATAAGGGTTTGTCTGCAAGTTCATTGAAGGGACAAATCTCTGCACTTTCTGTCTTATTTCACAGAAAGATTGCTAAGCTTCCTGATATTCACTGTTTTGTACAGGCTTTGGTTCGTATCAAGCCTGTAATTAAATCAATCTCTCCTCCTTGGAGTCTTAATTTGGGTTTGAAGGCTTTACAGGCACCTCCATTTGAGCCTATGCATTCTTTGGACATTAAACTACTTTCTTGGAAAGTGTTGTTCCTTTTGGCCATCTCTTCTCCTAGAAGAGTTTCTGAATTATCTGCTCTTTCTTGTGAATCTCCTTTTCTGATTTTTCATCAGGATAAGGCGGTTTTGCGGACTTCATTTAAATTCTTACCTAAGGTTGTGAATTCTAACAACATTAATAGAGAAATTGTTGTCCCTTCCTTGTGTCCTAATCTTAAGAATTATTTGTAGAAATCCTTACATTCTTTGGATGTGGTAAGAGCTTTGAAATATTATGTTGAAGATACTAAAGATTTCAGGAAGACTTCTAGTCTATTTGTTATCTTTTCTGGTTCTAGGAAAGGTCAGAAGGCTTCTGCCGTTTCCTTGGCATCGTGGTTAAAGCTTTTGATTCATCAAGCTTATTTGGAGTCGGGTCAAGCCCCGCCTCAGAGAATTACAGCTCATTCTACTAGATCAGTCTCCACTTCGTGGGCTTTTAGGAATGAAGATTCAGTTGATCAGATTTGCAAAGCAGCAACCTGATCTTCTTTGCATACATTTACTAAATTCTACCGTTTTGATGTATTCCCTTCTTCGGAAGCAGTTTTTGGTATAAAAGTTCTTCAGGCAGCTGTTTCAGTTTGATTCTTCTGCTGATGTTTTAAGTTTTTTCTTTTCATTTCATGATAATTAACTTATATTTTGGCTTGTGGATTATTTTTTTCAGTGAAAAATGGCTGTTTTTATTTTCATCCCTCCCTCTCTAGTGACTTTTGCGTGGAGTTCCACATCTTGGGTATTGCTATCCCATGAGTCACTAGCTCATGGACTCTTGCCAATTACATGAAAGAAAACATAATTTATGTAAGAACTTACCTGATAAATTCATTTCTTTCATATTGGCAAGAGTCCATGAGGCCCACCCTTTTTTTGGTGGTTATGATTTTTTTGTATAAAGCACAATAATTTCCAAATTCCTTTGTTTGATGCTTTTTAGTCATTTCTTTATCACCCCACTACTTGGCTATTCGTTAAACTGAATTGTGGGTGTGGTGTAGACATTTTGAGGTTTTGTAAACTTTGCCCCTCCTTGTAGCATTGTATATCCCATACGTCACTAGCTCATGGACTCTTGCCAATATGAAAGAAATTAATTTATCAGGTAAGTTCTTACATAAATTATGTTATTTTCATGTCAGGTTAGCGCACTTGACAATATGGGATCAGGTTTGCGTGCAAGTAGAGTGTTAGCTTTGTCTCTACTTTTTTGCTCCATTGACTCCTATGGGGGAATACGTTATCGCATGTGCGATATTCTAAGTTCGACTTTTTACGCGCAACAGGTTAGTGCACAAGCAAAACCGGTTTACTTTTAACTCATAATACAAGCTCAACCCGACGCACACAAAAATCTTACTTCTAGCTTGAGCAGGAACGTTAAATAGCTCTCCACTAAATAGGTTGTCCATTACTGATACAGTGGCCTGATACATAGAGCAGGGCCTGAGGTTCTACACGATTGGATCTCCAGTTACACAAACCTTGTCAGTGATGTGCCTGCTCAGCAGGATCCATACTGCAGCCCCTCCTTTAGGGCAATGTACTTCTAGTTTGTACTGAGGATTGTTTGCGAGGCTGTAGGCATCTTTCATTGGACCTTGCTTTGCATCCCAAGTGCTTGAAAAGAAGAAGATGTTAAACATAAACCAGTTATATTCCACCTGCCTTGTTTAATGGATTCTGTCAGTTCATTATTATATCTGATTTCTATAACCAGTTAAAGGTGATCTACTACACATTAGCTAAAAAGGTAACTGTCATAAAAAGAGGCATTTAAATGTTTTAAATAGAATTAAAATCCCGCTGTATTGTCACATTTTTTAAAAATGTGCAGTGGTTCTAGTTTGGTTAAGTGATTACATTTTAGAAAAGGCAGTAAAACATATGACACATAATATTAAGAAAGTCTGTATTTTAACTCCAACACATTAAGAGACAGTACATTTCTTTAGATTTTTATATAAAATGTTTGGTTATCCATAATGCAAAACTTTGAAATATTATTTTTGCCATTTTTTCATGTAAATTTAGTTCTGAAAATGGAGCAATTTCTAATTCTCAGTACTTGAAATGCACCTTACTTAAAAGGACAGTCATGTCAAAAATGAACTTTCATGATTCAGATAGGGCATGTAATTTTAAACAACTTTCCAATTTACTTTTATCATCAATTTTACTTTGTTCTCTTGGTATTCTTAGTTGAAAGCTAAACCTAGGTAGGCTCATATGCTAAATTGATTAGCCTTTAAAGGCTCTCTCTTATCTGAATGCCTTTGACAGTTTTTCACAACTAGAGCGTGTTAGTTCATGTGTGCCAAATAGATAACACTGTGCTCATGCACTTGGAGTTACCTAGGAGTTAGAACTGATTGGCTACAATGCAAGTCTGTCAAAAGAACTGAAATAAGGGGGCAGTCTGCAGAAACTTAGATACAAGGTAATAACAGAAGTAAAAAGTATTAATTTAACAGTGTTAGTTATGCAAAACTGATGACTGGGTAATAAAGGGATTATCCATTTTAAAAATATATATAAATTCTGGTGTCCCTTTAAGGCTAACTCTGCTACATATATATCCCTAATTAGATTTATCAAATACCAACTGCAAAAGATAATAGCAGTAAAATCTGATAATTGTTTTTGAATTACATGCTCTATCTGGATCATGAAAGAAAAAAAATGTGTTTTATGTCCCTTTAAGCTGAGTTTCAATAAAGGAAAAAGATAAAGTTAAAGGGACAGTCAAGTCCAAAATAAACTTTCATGATTCAAATAGGGCATGTAATTTTAAACAACTTTCCAATTTACTTTTATCACCAATTTTGAATTGTTCTCTAAATATTCTTAGTTGAAAGCTAAACATAGGAGGTTCATCTGAATGCATTTTGACACCACTAGAGGACATTAGTTCATGTGTTTCATATAGATAACATTGAACTCATGCACGGGGACTTACCTAAGAGTGAGCACTGATTGGCTAAAATACAAGTCTGTCAAAAGAACTGAAATAAGGGGGCAGTTTGCAGAGGCTTAGGTAACAGACATAAAAGTTTTTTGTTTTTTTTACAAATTATACTTTGCAGCTTAATTATCAATGTTGAATTGAGTCTTCCATGCTCCTTTATATTATACTTCAGACATACCTGTGAATGCATGTTGAGTCTTTGAAAAGAGCTGGGCTCCAACTTAAATAGATGACATCATAATATTGACACAGATCTTCCCATGTGATCCAGAAAATACCTGTAATAACATCATTTATTTTTAACATTTAACCCACATGCCTTAGTTTTATGAATGTAAATAACTCAATTTCTTTACCTAGTGCCGATATTTGTACTTTTATATTTATTATTACTAGTTGATGGCAAAATGCCCATAGAAAGCCTTATACAAAGTACATTCAGCTATAGCTTCACATCCTATCAGTTTAATAAGGAATCTGCACACTACAACTATGTATTTGTGTCATATAACATTTTTATTAAATTTTTTTCTCAAATTCTGAACACATATCTAAAATGCTTTGGGAGTAAATCCTTTCTTCAAATATACTATAGGTCTGGGGAAAGATATAGTTATGGGTGAGGTCAGCATGATTTCAGTTCAAACTTTTATCAGATTATTATTATCTGTTATTTGTAGAGCGCCAACAGATTCCGCAGCGCTAGATTTGTACTATTTTGGAAGATAACCTATTTTAAATAATTGTCTTTTTAAAATGAATGTAAAGTTTAATGAATAAGTGCTCAGTTTTTACAAATACTCTTAAAAACGGGCACTTTCATTCATTACATTTTTTAAAATACTTACCTTTGATTTAAGGAAAGCAGACTGGTGATACTCCACCTGCAGCTTCTGATGTACTCAGCACAGCGATGAAAAACCTGGCTTCCTCCAATCGTTACGTGCACCCTTTGGCGTCCAGCTCGTGAGGCTATGCAGCGATTGGATAAAGCAGGATTCGTCATTGCTGTGCTAAGTACAGCAGGAGCTGCGAGGAGAGGATCGCCGGTCTGGTTTCAATAAAACAAAGGTAAGTATTTAAAAAAAATCAGCTTCATTGTAAAGTTTAATGAATGAAAGTGCACCTGTTTTTAAAAGTATTTTTAAAAACCGGGCACTAATTTATTCAACTTTACACTCACTTTAAACTCCTCTCTAATGTCCAGTATTGTCACAACTGTTTTAAGTATAATGCCATATGTTTAAAACACATTTCAAATTATGTACGCTAAAATATATGAGATACAACTAACTTTACCAATAAAAGCGAATCAAACTCTTGTATACTACCATTGTCAATTTTCTGAGCAGTTCTAAGGTCAAAGTTGAGATATTTCTGCAGTTCTGGTGTCCAACTTCTCTCATCTTTTTCGTTGAATCGCCCTTTCCATCGTAAATGACTCCAGGGATTTTTAAGCTGAAGAAATCTCAAGCCCTTAAAAAGAAAATAATAAATATATTTATGCAAAGACCATATAGTTATTAATAAAAAATATTATCAGATATTTATAGAGTGCCAACAGATTCCGTAGAGCCAAAAATAAAATGATTAGGATTAAAAATAAAAATAGATATGATTTAGTGCATTATCACAACCCAATGTGACATTTCACTGGAAGCATCAAAAAGCCAAAGGAACGGGAAACAATTCTAAATAATGGTCCAAAGTTCATTACGTTAATGATGGTGAAGGCTGAATTGTTTCAATGGGTTATATGTATGACATAGATCTAGTAAAATAAATACTATTCAGGAATGACACTTTGTTAAGCACCTTACATACATATGGGTGCATATTAGAAAGTGCAGCTTCCTAACTGGAGTAAATGATGCTACAAGTATTCTACTAAATATTTACATATATTAATAATCAACAACATACTGTGCTAATGCTGGTAAGAGAATCTGTTAATAGCCTCTTATGGAATAAGTACTGTGATGTTCAAACTATGTAAACATTATGTTTACACATGGTACAGTTAGCATCTGAAATTATGGGTACTGCATTATCGCACCTTAGTTCAAAATGATAAATTTTTGGTGAAAACCTGCGTAATGTTTTGTGCTCATGTGCGAAACGCGTTAGAGGGGAGCTTACCTGATGTCTTTTATGGAAGCCTGCTCCTAATAAACTGTGTCTATTCACCTAAAGACCCAGCGTTTCTTTTTCCTCGTTTCATAATGTTTTAATATCTTACAGTAGCGTGCTTACCTAACAGAGAGCCCTGGTGCAAAACATTTTTGGGCCCCCAAAGGTAACTAAGTAGTAAGCAATAGCAATAATATAGATAAAGATAGATAGATAGACAGACAGCCCTTGGGCCCTGGTGCCACTGTACAGGCTGCACCAATGGTAGTTCCGCCCCTGATACCTTATATTCTCTTATGTCTAAGACGGCATAGGCATGTGTGGGAACTAGGCCCCACTTCTCTCCTTCCTCCTCAGACATCACCCCTGTAGCTGTAGTAATGAGTACATCACCTTTATGGAATCTGAAACAATATGAAATGAAGCTTACAGACTTCACTAAACCACATAATTACAAATGTTCTCAAATAAAAGTAACTTAAATGTTCCAGATATATCTGTGCTTTATTAAAAATACTTTATATATTAGAAACATAAACAAGTACATTATATAAGAATGGCTGATCTAATAATCTGCTTATTCTCATTCCCCTTAAAAAAAAAAAAAAACTCACTCCATATCACACAAATCTTCCTCTTTCATCATACCCACCCATCAACTTAAAACCTTCCTCTTCTTTAGCTCACCACACAAACATTCCTCTTTACTTTACCTGACTCTTCACCATACAAACATTCCAAAATGTCTCTTAATATACCCTCGTCTCACCCATTCCTCATGATACAAATGCTCCTCACATGAGTAGTTGATTTTTTTTCTGACAAATTTCACTATTCCTGTATCACGTGACAGTTATCAGCCAATCACAAATGCATATATGTATATTCTGTGAATTCTTGCACATGCCCAGTAGTAGCTGGTGACTCACAAAGTGTAAATATGAAAAGACTGTGCACATTTTGTTAACCCTTTCCTGCCAAGGTTAAAGTGTCTACATCGGAACAATCGTTCCGATGTAGACAAATTGAAATCACACAATTGTGCATATGATCGCGAGATTTCAATTATTGGATCTGGTCTGGAGGGCGTCCCTATAATGCTAGCAACGCCCTCCAGACAGCGATCAAATCCAGGAAGCGCAGTAGACTTCAGGACAGCCGTTGGCTATGACGTTGTATTCCGTCATAACGGCGCTAAAGCCCAGCGCCGTTTTGATGGAATACAGCGGCATAACGGCGGCAAAAGGTTAACGGAAGTAAATTGGAAAGTTGTTTAAAATTGCATGTTCTATCTGAATCAGGAATGTTAATTACGACTTGAGTGTCCCTTTAAGTTCTCCCCATCCAAATATTCATTTTCTTTAACATTCCAAACTCCTACCCATACTAATATTCCTCTTCCTTAGCATTGAGACTTCTCACCATACAAAAATTCCATACAAACATTCCAAAATGACTCTTAATATAACCCTGCATCACCTATTCCCCGTGATATAAATCCTCCTCTTCTTTGTCATATTAAGTTCTCACCATACAAATGTTCCTTTTCTTTAACATATCAAACTTCAACCCATAATAATGTTCCTCTTCTTTAGCATACAGACTTCTCACTAAACAATTATTCCTCTTCCATATACCAACTTCTCACTATACACAATGTTCCTCCTCTTCAGTATACCGACTTCTCACTATACAAACATTCCTCTTCAGTATACCGACTTCTCACCATACAAACATTCCTCTTCAGTATACCGACTTCTCACCATACAGACTTCTCACCATGCAAACATTCCTCTTCAGCATACCGACTTCTTACCATGCAAACATTCCTCTTCAGTATACCAACTTTTCCCCATACACAACGTTCATCTTCTTAACATACTGACTTCTCACCATACACAACGTTCCTCTTCTTTAGCATACAGACTTCTCACCATACACAACGTTCCTCTTCTTTAGCATACAGACTTCTCCCATTACACAACGTTCCTCTTCTTTAGCATACAGACTTCTCACCATACACAACGTTCCTCTACTTTAGCGTACAGACTTCTCACCATACACAACGTTCCTCTATTTTAGCATACAGACTTCTCACCATACACAACGTTCCTCTATTTTAGCATACAGACTTTTCACCATACACAACGTTCCTCTACTTTAGGATACAGACTTCTCACCATACACAATGTTCCTCTACTTTAGCATACAGACTTCTCACCATACGCAACGTTCCTCTACTTTAGGATACAGATTTCTCACCATACACAACGTTCCTCTACTTTAGCATACAGACATCTCACCATACAGACTTCTCACCATACACAATGTTCCTCTACTTTAGGATACAGACTTCTCACCATACACAATGTTCCTCTTTGGTGAGAAGTCAGTATACTAAAGAGGAACATTGTGTATGGTGAGAAGTCTGTATACTAAAGTAGAGGAACATTGTGTATGGTGAGAAGTCTGTATACTAAAGTAGAGGAACGTTGTGTATGGTGAGAAGTCTGTATCCTACAGTAAAGGAACATTGTGTATGGTGAGAAGTCTGTATCTTAAAGTAGAGGAACGTTGTGTATGGTGAGAAGTCTGTATCCTTAAGTAGAGGAACATTGTGTATGGTGAGAAGTCTGTATACTAAAGAGGAATGTTGTGTATGGTGAGAAGTCTGTATACTAAAGAGGAATGTTGTGTATGGTGAGATGTCTGTATGCTAAAGTAGAGGAACATTGCGTATGGTGAGAAGTCTGTATGCAAAAGTAGAGGAACGTTGTGTTTGGTGAGAAGTCAGTATACTAAACACAACGTTCCTCTACTTTAGCATACAGACTTCTCACCATACACAATGTTCCTCTACTTTAGCATACAGACATCTCACCATACACAACATTCCTCTTTAGTATACAGACTTCTCACCATACACAACATTCCTCTTTAGTATACAGACTTCTCACCATACACAACATTCCTCTTTAGTATACAGACTTCTCACCATACACAATGTTCCTCTACTTAAGGACACAGACTTCTCACCATACACAACGTTCCTCTACTTAAGGATACAGACTTCTCACCATACACAATGTTCCTTTACTGTAGGATACAGACTTCTCACCATACACAACGTTCCTCTACTTTAGTATACAGACTTCTCAGCATACACAATGTTCCTCTACTTTAGTATACAGACTTCTCAGCATACACAATGTTCCTCTACTTTAGTATACAGACTTCTCACCATACACAACGTTCCTCTTCTTTAGGATACAGACTTCTCACCATACACAACGTTCCTCTTCTTTATAATGTTGCTCACTGCACAAAGGACCTCCTCTTTAGCACACCCACTCCACAACATACAAAAAGTCCAAACTTTCCTCTTTAAGAAACCTGCTGCTCACCACACATTTCCTCTTTATCATATCCACTTCACATCACACAAATACATTTCCCACATGTTTCTCTTAATAATACCAGCTCCT
This sequence comes from Bombina bombina, assembly GCF_027579735.1. Classification (NCBI taxonomy): domain Eukaryota; kingdom Metazoa; phylum Chordata; class Amphibia; order Anura; family Bombinatoridae; genus Bombina; species Bombina bombina. The sequence goes on from NC_069503.1 coordinate 431,746,299, forward strand.
CACCACACAAACTCTTTAGTATGCCTAATCCCCACTATACAAATGTTCCTCCTCTATAGCATACACACTTTTCATCACAGAAATATTCCTATTAGTGCACCCACTTATTACAACACAAATGTGCACCGTCTTTTCATCATACAGACTTTCCTGTTTAGAGTACTCACTATAAAAAAGATCAACTTTAGCATACATATCTCTCACCATACAAATGTTCCTCCTTTAAATAGACACACACTTCTCTTAAGGGAAATTAATTTTTTTTTAATTTCATGATTCAGATAGAGAATATCATTTTAAACAACTTTCCAATTCACTTATATTACCTAATTTGCTTCATTATCATAGTATCCTTGGTTGAAGAAGCAGCAATGCATTACTGGGCGCTAGCTGAATGCATTCAGTGAGCCAATAACATGAGGCAAATACGTGCAGCCACCAATCAGCAGCTACCGAGCTTACCAAGGTATCCTTTTCAAAGGATACCAAGAAAACAAATAAAATTTGAGAATAGAAGTAAATTGGAAAGCTGTAAAATAATTAGCAAAAATGCTTCTTAGAAAAGCTATAGCTGTTTTCAAATGTGTATTTGAGTATGCACCGTGTGCCAATATTTTAAACACAGCACTTGTTTAATGAGCCTAAGGTGCTTGTACCATCTGTTAATGACTCAATTTAGTTAATTGCTGACATGATACAAGTCCCACTGGTGCTCAGGACAGCTGCAGTATTTAAAACGCTGGTGAACTGAGAATATCTTGTTATGCTTCACATGCAGAGAAAAATTGCTAAAACTAAAACAGTGATAACTTTTACTAGAAGCATTTTTGCCAATACTTGTATATTTCTATTTAAAGATGTAAATTATCTATGTACATTTACATTTTGACCAGAATGTCTCTTTACATTTCGTCAGCTTCCCTTCTCCTTGCTTTACAAACATTGCACTCTAAACTTACTCTCCCCTACACAAACAATTGTGTACTTAAAGGGACATAAAACCCCAAATTTTTCTTTCATGATTCAGATAGAGAATACAATTTTAAACAATTTTCTAATATACTTCTATTATCTAATCTGTTTCATTCTCGTGGTATCATTTGTTGAAGGAGCAGCAATGCACTAATGGTTTCTAACTGAACACATGGGTAAGCCAATCACAATCAATATATATATATATGCAGCCACCAATCAACAGCTAGAAACTAGGTTCTCTACTGCTCAGGAGCTTGCCTAGATAAACCTTTCAGCAAAGTATAACAAGTGAAGGAAGCAAATTAAATAATAGAAGTAAATTGGAACGTTTTTAAAAAACATATTCTCTATCTGAATCATGGAAGAAACATTTTGGGTTTCATGTCCCTTTAAGCATATCCACTGCTCTTCATCTTCTTACAAGCAAACATCTTTTTCAGGACCCTCACTCATTTCATAGAAACATCCCTCTCCTTTAGCGACACAAACAATTATGGCATATGGCTGCTTTTTTTACTAACACTCCCATCATAGCAAACCTAATTTCTATTTATTTGGGGTAACTAAAGAAGAGCTGCATCTCTCTCTGTAAGTGTAACAATTCTGTGCAAGCGCATACCTTTGGTATAACATTCTGAAAGTGCTTTGCTTGTCAAAGGTTTGATTGTCAGAGTGCATAGCGATTCTCTCTGGGATCCACCCTGTTAGTGCGTGCAAATCAATATTCTGCAACACAAACAAGTCATTTGATATTCAACATTACTAATAATTGCTAAGGACAGAGTCTCCAATACTCAAGCAGGAAAATGGTGCTTAATTATTATATTATTAAAAAAAAGCCTCAATTGCTTTTCCTGAGGCGCAAAAAAAAGTCAGAATATCACAACCACTAAATATGTATCTATTACATAAATATGATTTTACATGTTTTCAGCTACATAACTGTAAAGGGCTCTAATGCAAACACACATACACACATTTTATATATATATATATATATATATATATATATATATATATATATATATATATATATATATATGTGTATTTATATGTCTCTATATATGTCTGTATATAGATATAAATACATATGTACACACACATATACATATATATATATATATATATATGTGTGTGTGTATATATGTGTATTTATATGTCTCTATATATGTCTGTATATAGATATAAATACATATGTACACACACACACATATATATATATATATATATATATATATATATATATAGATGTGTGTGTGTGTATATGTGTATTTATATGTCTCTATATATGTCTGTACATAGATATAAATACATATGCACACACACACACACACATACATACACACCCCCATCTGTAGACATGTATCTCTATGTTAAAACCCTATGCAGTCCTTTTTTTGTCTAACACCTGAGACCTCATATCTTTGAGTCTTTATAACTTTCTTATGCAATATTGTTTTTAATAATTGTTATTAAATAGTGTTATTATGAGCGTAACTGTATTTTTAAATGTTATTTTGATGTTTTTTGTTCAACTTTTAGGCAAGCGTAACAGTTAACCAGAGCTCTATCCCGATGAGCGTTAAATTCAATCGTGCTCGAGTGAACACGTTTACTTTAAACTTGTAATATGCGTGCTACTTCCGATGAGTGCAAAGAGCAGCCATAAATCCCTTTTTGCTCACGCACAACTGTTAGTGCACCCCTCATAATCTAGCCATTTATTGGCCTGGCTAAATAACTTCTTTGCTCATGCGCTAATTGCGCTCAAAGTAAAAATGTATTGCAGACTGGTTAGCGTGCATCTTACAAGATGAAAGCAAAATGTTAGTGTAAGAGCGAAAGTGCAACACACACTAACTTCAGGACTTCAGATACCGTGATTGTGCTAACTTCTTCTCAACATAGACGTCTATGGGGCATGCTGTAAAAAAACACTAACAGTTATCGTGTGCATGCAAACCCAACAACTAAAGCCAAACACACACACACGCCCTTTCTAATTAAATACTTTTTTTTACCCTTTTAAAATATATTTGTATTAATATTTATATGATATATCTGTATTAGAAAGTGTATATGTTATATGTGTAATACTTTATTTTAATGTGTTTTTGAAGTGTTTTGTGCAACTTTTTTTTTAATCCTTACAGTTTACTTCAGGTCTCAAGCCGTGTACACTATACGTTTCAACTTGTAATACCAAGCAAGTCAAATACCGAGAAAATTAGCGCAGTCGTAATATCCATTGAATGTATAGGTTGTGCTCGAGCCGCGCTAACCTTTCTCTGGTTAAGTGTGCTTTATCATGGACTTGTAATATCAAAGTTGCGCACTAATGGTAGCGCGGTCAATTGACATTTCATGAGCGTGCTCATTAGTGACTTGTAATCTGGCCCTATGTGTGTAATGGATAAATGTATATATAGAGCTTTATTATTCATTTATTTATTATGCAAAACTTATAATAAAATAACACATTAGTAGTGCATTACAAAAATGATTAAAATGTTTACACTTACTGAATTGGATCCTGGAAAATCATATCCTCCCATTACTTTCATGTAGGCTTTTTCTATAAGGGACACCCACAATTCATTTTTGTTATTGGAGTACGAGCAGAGGAGCTCTCCACTGTGGTCCACAGGCAAAAAGTCATCTATTATGACCTAGACAAACATTATCACAAGTCAATGCTAGATATAATTATACAACAACAAAGAATACAGTCACCAAGTCGAAAGCAGATGAAAATTAATTTTAATTTAATGGTGCAGAACTTGTACAAAAACAAAAATAGAACCCATGCAGGTGCAACAGAATAGGCCTCTTACGCGTTTCGTGTGTGCAAACACACTTCGTCAGAGAGATGTATATATAATTATACACAGCCATGCTATAGAGAATACTTATGATGTGAAGGAGGTGCTAGAGTATATTATGTAAATAAAGATCTTATCTTTCAGACTTTCTAACCATGCTACATCCTTATGTTTTCTGTTAAAGGACAGTAAAGTCAAAATGAAACTTTCATGATTCAGATAGAACATGCAATTTTAGACAACTTTTCAATTTACTTATGCTATCAAGTTTGCTTCTTTCTCTTTCTGTCTATAAGAGTAAATATAGGTAGGCTCATAAGAGCTCAGGAGTGTGCACGTGTCTTTAGTACCCTATGGCAGCAGTGTTTTGCAACATTGTATAACAAAGCTACAAATAAAAGATACCTGGAGAACAAAGCTAATTTGATAACAGAAGTAAATTAGAAAGTTATTTGAAATGAGATGCTCTATCTGAATCATGAAAGTAGGCTCAGGAGCAGCAAAGCACTACAGGAAGCTAGCTGCTGATTGGTGGCTATGCACATAGAAGCATTTTGTTTTTGCACTTTTATGTCCCTTTAAAACAGAAAAAATCTTTAGGGCACAGGTATCTATCTCTGTATACAGGACTGCATTTAAATGGACATTAAAGGGGACAGTAAAGTCAAAATTAAAAACGTAAATGGATGGGTTTAAGAGACCCCTCATTTGAAAGGGCATTTCCCCTTTTTCAAAAAAGGGGAGTAATCTGTATGTAGTGATGGGGGTGGACTGAGATTTGAGCTCTGAAACGAACCCACCGGCAGCTTTACTAAAACGGAAATTCCTGCTGCTGACCCAGAATTAGATTTGGAGTAGGGGGGGGAACTCCTAGGAGGACAACATTCGGTTGTTATTCACACTGAGGGTAGTGCAGTTGACTACTATGTGTCATCTCTTGCACTCAAGCGGTTAAAGGGACAGTCAACACGAGAATTTTTGTTGTTTTTAAAGATAGATAATCACTTAATTACTCATTCCCCAGTTTTGCATAACCAACACAGTTATAATAATATATTTTTACACTGAGGAATTATTAAAATAAATATTTGATACAGTTTCTTTACCGTGAAAATATCAGTACCAATAAGGGCTGGGTAAAAAAAAGCCTAAATATTAGAATTTGGATATTTTCATGTATTATAATTATTATAATAATTGTAAGCAACAGAAAATGTGTCTCCCCCTTCTCACAAAAATATTCTGTGAATTGCTATAGACATGTAGACTTCTGAATAACATGGGCAGATAATTATTGTACACAAACTGACACAAAACAAACAATAGCTCAGCAGCTTGTTCTATGGGAGATGGGGGAAACCAGACATAGACTCTGCCCAATGTGCCTAGAGCGATGTGGCTGCCTGTATTTTAGGGGATGGACCGTGCTTTGAAGACAGTATCAGACTTCTACACTTCAGGAAAGTCCTTCTCTCTGAAAAGCACAATTTGTCTCCCAGGTGGTGACCGCACAAAGAACACACTCATGAGCCGTTGCTTGTTCCTAGTTGTGCACTTCTCATTTTTCTAAATACGAGTGATGACATCACACTCATTGACATAGGCACTTCCTCATAGCTCCTGTAATGAAGTGTAGGGCAGTTATTTCTTTAAACCACGTCAATTACAAGGGAAATGATGGAAGATGCCATCTTACATTAAGGGGTTGGATATGTATAGAATTAAAATGGATACAATAAATACTGTAATTAGCAACCAGGTAGGATCCACTGATATTTTTTTTACAGGGTGACAACCTACTATGCCTATAAAACATAAAAAAATCTGTTGTAAAAAAATAAAAAAGCTGTGTCCCTTTTTTCTAGTCACTTATCTCATGACCCTCTACAAAGATTACAATAAAATTGCGCCTAACCTATCCAGTTTTACTTTATCTTATTATAAAGTGCATTTCTACTGAAAAATATATATGCAATGTAATAATGGAACTCAAGGAAGAAAAAGACAAATTTATATGTTAAGGACCACACAACATTTTAATTAAAACAACACTTAATAAAACAACACTTAATAATGGTATTTTTTGTTGTGATAATTAGTTTTAAAGGAAGTGGACACACTGACTTACCTTTCTAGGGACGCCATTAATGTGCAGTTTGACCATGTATTTCCCACAAGGATTATATTCTGGTTCTCCTCTTTTATTTTGTGGGTAAATGATGCTAGGTAAAAAAAAAAGATTTTTATCTTAGAAAATGCTTAGGATATTATTTGCACATAACAGTAGTAGTGATACAAATGGAATTGTTTCTGTATCTAAAAAAAAGGTTTCACAGTTTTGCTTTGTTTTTTTAAAATGGATGTAAAAATGCAAGTGAGCAATCTGTCCCTAGGGAGTTGTGCCAAACATGCACTTCCTATAAGCGCAAAATAAATCTAAATAGTTTAAACTTACTTTTTCATATGCATGGAAATAATTTAATATCACTAAAAAACATAAATCTTACTTCTCCCATCAGCCCCCCCGAGCTCAAGAAATATACAAGGATGTGCACTGCAGTCTATCATATGCAGGCCTGATACACATGCCTATGCTTTAAAAGGGACATTAAACTGCTGACTACAACTACAACACAATAGTTACTACTCACAGTGCTATTGATTCTCCTCCTGTGCCTGCAGCTGTACTCAAACTCATTAGTGAAGCTCTTCACACTGGGGGGCGCCATCTTAAAGTTTATATTTAAAGGGATAGGAAACCCCAAAATTTTCTTTCCCAATTTGGATAAAACGTACAATTTTAAACAACTTTCCAAATTACTTCTATTATCAAATTTGCTTTATTCTCTTGTTATCCTCTGCTGAAGGAACAGCATTGCACTACCAGTGGCTAGCTGAACCCATCTATTTAGCCAATCACAAGAGACAAATGTGTGCAGGCACCAAACAGCAACTAGCTCCCACTAGTGTAGGATATGTAAGTATTCTTTTTCAATAATGAATACCAAGAGTCAGAATACTGTACCGGACCTAAAGATCTGGCATCCATTTCTAAACTTAAAATATCACCCAACACCTGCTTTCACGTAGAAACCAGCATACTGAGAGCACACATGATGTACAATCATCTTATGGGAAACTAGGTCTATGGCTGAGTCCTGTGCGGAACGCATCTCAAGGCTCCAGTCTCTGCAGACCTCTAAGGCAGTCCAAGCAATCATGTCTCCTAATACAGGCGCAGAAAGGGTAATCCTCTGTTGGAGAAGCCTCGGTGGGACAAAACGCAGGTGCAATCACTCGGTCACCATACCAATTTTCCCTCACACAAATCCACGATCTTGCTCCCACTTGAGAGAGAAAAAGAGAGCCCTCTGGATACATCTTCAGGAGAGTTGAGAGGATCCACATCCCAATATCGTGTAGTTAAATAAGGGGCGTTCACTGGGGTTTTCTGTAATACTTTTCTCCTTTATCAGGTCCGGGCTCATGCAGAGGCTGCGGAGGTGTTAAGGTAAATACCTGCACTGTCTGCGGGTATAAGGCATCTGTCATTTCTGTGGAGGCTCCCTCCGCAACTAAGTTAGGCGATGTATGGCGGGTCAGACCATCTTTCAACTGTATCACAGCAACAAACCTGTCGATTCTCTCACAGAACTTCTGTTCGAATTCTGACATAAGCTCCTGAAATGTAGCGTCCAGCTCCTCCATAGTTACCATATACTCAATAGCAGAGATAGGAGTTGAATTAGTGCAGCTTATACCAAAGACTACTTAATAGCAAGCATCTATAGACACTTGCTGGGGGGTCATGTGTGGAGGACGCCGCCTCACTGTAGTCTCCGGAACACTCAGGCTGTAGATCAGCACAATACTCAGCTCAAATGAAGTAGAAATTCTTCACATCTAAGTATCTAGGGATTGCAGCATTTGATAATCTTTAATAACAAAGATTTTAAAGGAGTATTCTGGCAAATAGGAGCATCACTGAATACTGCGACCTAAGATGGCCGCTGCCCGGAAGCCCCCCTGTTGAGGATTTTTGTCCTGCAATGTATGCGGTTGAATGTGTTGGTAAAGGCAAAACACATACTGGGGGTTCAGAACTCAATTGCTGATGTGCAGAGCTGGCCCCAATGCATCTTGCTATGTCCAACTGGATCTGAAAAGATGGCCTGGTCAAATTATCCTTGAGTTGTTAAGAAAGGTTAGGCTAATTGAGGCTAGCACAATAACAAGGTTTGGGTGAATTGCAATAAGTTAATAATTGTGGGGGGGGTTTTATGATGTGTTATTTAAGTTAAGTGTTATTTAATAAACAGGCTGTGTCCAGATTTTTATACCACAAAATTGTCTCTGTTTTTATTTATCTATGGTAATGTCTAAAGTATTATATGTGGTTAAGGGCCGGGGCATTGACGACTGAAATGGTTCATTTTGAGTTATCCTTTTAACTTTTTAAACTGTTCAAAAAACTGAAAAAGTGTAACACTTCTACTCGCTATTAAAATACAGGTACAGGAGGGAAACAATAGCACAGTGAGTAGTAACCATAGTACCGTAGTTGTACCCAGATGTACAATGTCCCTTTAATGTGACACATCTCTATGAGCTACAAACTATGTACACTGCAGCTGGAAATAGGAACAACAGTCAGGCTTCTGATTTCACCAAAAACTGTTCTATCATTTTAGAGGCGTTCATCTATCTAACATGAACATTTCAAATTCTGGTTAAATAACATGTTGTAGATTATAAAATGAAGACCTGAGAGTTCATGTAATATGGATCTGTGTGTAACATTTATGACAATGTACAATACAAATGCACAGTAATCCCACCAATACTTCTGCACTCCTAGCAATACAAATAACCAGGTGCATGACGCAAACAAAAACCATGTGGGACTAAACTGCTCTTAGCAATGGCTGTTCCATTTTATGTGGATAATCATGTTTTTAATATTTATTTCTCTAATAAAGACTTTCATTTTACTTAAAGGGACACTCAAGTCAAAATTAAACTTTCATGATTCAGATAGAGCAAGAAATTAAAAAAAAAAAAACTTCCCAATTTACTTCCATTAACAAAATGTGCACAGTCTTTTTATATTTACACTTTTTCAGTCTCCTACTGAGTATGTGCAAGAAATAACAGAATATACGTATATGCATTTGTGATTGGCTAATGGCTGTCACATGATTCCGGACGAATGGAAATAGATATAACTTTTGAAACTACTACTCATTTGAAGCTCAGACTAAGTGTTATTGCATTGTCTTTTTATCATGCATTTGTTTATTATGCAAATATACTGTATTTACTTGTCCTTTAAGGCCCTATTATTTATTTGTCATCGATAAGGGAGTGCAGAAGTATTGGTGTTTTTATGATTTTGTTGGATTCCATACTATGGACCATGTGCCTATGCTGTAGATGTCCGGTACTGTAATGGACAATATTTCAGCTGGCTGACTGGTAAACCACGTGGAAATGTCAGGTAATTTTGCCATGGGGCCAGCAGGGGTGGTGATTCTTCTTTGTTGACCCTCCTGTTTGTGCAGTTTCTAGCGGTTTGTCAGGCTCATGTCTTTTCCATTCATATCCTTTGCAAACATCGGACCTGTTTAGCATTTGATAGACAACCAGTTATGTTCTCCCGGTATTTTTTGTCCCAATCCAGCCTCTACTGGGAGCCACATGTCCACAGATTACAGATCAGTTATGTGTAACCAATGGATTTGTAATGTTTCAGCAACATTAAAACAAAACAGTCTCAAAAGAGCGCCTTTATGTGTCACCAACATGTTTAGGCTCAACCATTATGTACTGGGTAAGCCTTTCTGCTACACTTAATGCCTCCTGTCTCAATTTGATCATACATTTCTCAAAAACTGGATTATTCTAATCCCACACAGACCCTAAGCCAAACTTTCAATTCAATATTCTTACATCTAAATTAGGTGACAGGCTCTTAAAAAAGTAGGGTAATGAAAATAACATGAAAAGGACAATAAATATTTGTTTTACATAATTGTATGGTACGTGCACAATGAGAGTTTTACCATTGAAGAAAAAAAAGATTTAGCCGTCTATCTATTAGACCCCTCAAAAGTCACCCCTATGTATTCCTTATAGCCCTCCTGGCTGGCACTGTGTTTGCTTGTTTATTAAAAAAATATATATACCATTCAATCTCCCCATTTACTTCATTTAGTGAGCTCCGTGCTGGATAAAGCAGCCAACAGCTTTATCCAGCATGGGGGTGCGTTACAGGGAAGTGAACAGTGCTATTGAGCAGGTTCTGATTTTACGACCTTTAGGGGGCCTAAAAATAGAGGACTAAATCTTTTTCCAAAGTTAAAGGGTCATTAAACCCACTTTTTTTTCATTATTCAGATAAAGAATACAATTTTAAACAATATTCAAATTACTTATATTATCTAATTGGCTTCATTCTTTAGATATCCTTTGTTTAAGAAATAGCAATGCACATGGGTGAGCCAATCACATGAGGCATATATGTGCAGTCACCAATCAGCAGATACTGAGCCTATCTAGATATGCTTTTCAGCAAAGAATATCAAGAGCATGAAGCAAAATAGATAATAGAAGAAAATTAGAAAGTTTAAAATTGCATGCTCTTTCTAAATCATGAAAGAAAAAAAAACAGGTTTAATGTCCCTTTAAGGCTCTCTTAATACTACCTACTTGTGCACATACTGCACATGTATGTAAAAAACATTCAATCATGTACTGTCCCTTTAAAGATCACTTCTGTCAATCTTTCCATAATGACTTGTCCTTACCTTGTAATTAGTTTTTTGTTGTAGCGTCTCTCATAAGCGGCACTAATCGCAAGTGAGGCCACAAAGGAACAATCTGACACAATTGTCTGACAAGAAAAGACCAGTATTGGTTATTGTTTTCTGGAAGACATGAATGCATTATGGCATGGGTTCCTGTATCTAAACAGTGCTTTAAAAAACAAAAAACCCTGCTTGTGTATTACTTACTATGCTGCCACAAATATAAAGCTCAAATATTTCTATAAATATGTCCCATTACATTTTGTTGTTTATCAAATATGAATTCAGGGATTGCAAGGTGAAAAAAATCGAAATATAGCAATTACAAGCAATGAATTCAATTGATTGCTGGTTATCATTTGTGATAACATTTGAAAACAGAGATTGTCGATCCAAAAGAGCCACAAATCTTAAAAAGTATATTCTAAGTTTTAAATAATTATTGTTATTGTTTTACTGCCCAGTTTTGCATAACCAATACAGTTATATTAATATACTTTTTAGCTCTGTGATTACCTTGTATATAAGCATCTATTGACAGCCCCATGACCACATGACTTTTTATTTATTTATTATCTATTGACTTGCTTTTAGCACTGTGCTTTGCTAACTCTTAAATAACTTCCCGGGCGTGAGCACAATCTTATCTATATGGCCCCCATGAACTAGCAGTATCCTGTTGTGAAAAACAAATTAAAAAGCATGTGATAAGAGGCTCTCTGTAGTGGCTTAGAAACAGGAAGATATTTAGAGGTTTAAATGTTATAAAGTATATTAATATAACAATGTTGGTTGTGCAAAGCTGGGGAATGGGTAGTAAAGGCGTTATCTATCTTATTAAACAAGACGGTCCCTTTAAGGATTTATTTATCAAGTTGAGAATGCCCTTATCAGTTGCAGGCTCACTCATTTGAGCCTGCAACTGATATTTATGAAGCAGCAGCTTAAACCACAAACCCTATCTGCCAAATTAGAGTTGTCAGATAAAAATCAACCAGAACTAATTCAACCAGGGTGATGGACAATCCCTACTATTGTGCAAGTGGCTACACTAGAGCAGAGGGCAGCATTGTACAGATATTCACTGGTGCAGTGCTAAATATGGGGGGGGGGGGGATTCTCCAGACAATTTGTAATGAAATGTGAGGTCAGGCTCAAAACAGGTGAACCTTGTCCATTTGCAAACTGATAATTGTAGCCCATAATCCATCTATGAATGGTTCCCCATTATCCATGAATAAATTGCATACATAACAGGCACTTCCTGTCACAAGAAACAAAAACACAATTCTGTGCTTGGTCTGTTACAATTTACAAATGTATAACTTGGCTTGTTATAAAATAAATCAATCTATTTGTATCTAAATGTGGCCACAATGTAACCACATAGAGTAACAGTGGACAAGAGTGTAATACTAAAAATATTTAAGGTTGATAGTGGTATACAATGTCTTGAATGGCATCCAAAAAGTATTCAGATCAGGGACAATACCATAACCTTTTATAGGCAATAATCAACGGTTCCACACTCCCAAAGTTTAAACAAATCTGTCCATAAAAAGGGTAAAACACGGATCCGAAAGTGCTGCTCTTTTTCAGCCAGGCTTTCCTGTCCTCAGCTTAGATTCAGATGAGCTTGCAAAACAGAGCGCACAAAGCAGGATTCAAGTGTAGTTTATTAAATGAATAGTGTAGTCAAAATTAAACTGTCATGATTCAGATAGAGCATGACATTTTAATTTTAAGCAACTTTCTAATTTACTCCTATTATCAATTTTTTTGATGTTCTCTTGGTATCTTTATTTGAAAAAGCAAGAATATAAGATTAGGTGCTGGCCCATTTTTGGTTCAAATCCTGTGGAGCACTTGCTGATTGGTGGCTACATTTAGACACCAATCAGCAAACTCTACCCAGGTGCTGAACCAAAAAAGGGCCAGCTCCTAATCTAACATTCTTGCTTTTTCAAATAAAGATATCAAGAGAATGAATAAAAATTGATAATAGGAGTAAATCAGAAAGTTGCTTAAAAGTGCATGATCTACCGGAATCATATAAGTTTAATTTTGACTACACTATTGTTTTAACAGGATGACACGCAAGTATAACAATGTACTTACTAAATGTAAGTCTCCCCCAGGGACACCAACTCCTCAGTCTTTTCAGGACAACTGCCGAGGCAGCTATCACGTGATGATCATATACCGCACACACCGTTTCTCCAGGTCAGGGAACAATCCTTGCCCTCTTGATAAAGCCCGGACGAGGACTGAGAGAAACGCGTAGAGTTTATCCTGTATCAAGGCCTACTATTTTGGATCCACGCTGTGTGCGGTATATGATCATCATGTGATCGCTGCCTCGGCAGTTGTCCGGAAAACACTGAGGAGTTGGTGTCCATGGAGGAGACTTGGTCATCTGTGCTCATGCTTGCCGATTACCGTGCACATGTTTTATATAGGTTTTTATTTTACTTACATTTTGCAAGTGCATTTTTATACTTGAGTGTCATCCTGTTTAATAAACTACACTTGACTCCTGCTTTGTGCGCTTTGTTTTCCTTTTGTTTTGCATACTTCCTGTCACAAGTTTAACATATTTAACCTAACCATTAATGCCACTTTTTACTATATAGCTATACTAACCTTTCCAGTTGTGATTTTATCTTAGCTGTGAGCTAGCTGGTGAGTGCTGGGTGTTTCTATGTGTTATATATATATATATTGAATTGTGCTGTTATAAACATAACTGAAAATTGTTACTTTAGGAGTCTGTTCTTAAATAATGTATTCATTTACCTGCTTTATGCTGAAGCTGGACACTGTGTAGATCATAGTGGGGTTGTTTGATATCTCATCTGGTCTCACCCATCGCGAGAATATGGCTTTCTGTTTGGGAGATAGCGCCAGTTTTCCACGTTTATCCCTGTATATTAAAATATTATTTAAGAGTTTGAACTCATTTTATTTTAATGATCGCAGCAAAAAATAAGACACAAGTGAGCAATATACACAGGCATTCATCAAAAAGACAAAGGGGGTAATATTTATAGTTGATCAGTGCAGTAGTTACCACAACAAAGTATATACGATAAACATACCGAAATGCATATTACAAAAAAACGTTTTCTGCACACAAATATTTTGCAATGCAGAGCTTAAAATCTTCAATGCAAAGGAAGACAATGTTTTATCCGCTGCATTCATTCCACTGTGAGGAGGATGACACAGTGTTGTTGTCCTGCACAGCGGCGTTTTGCTTGTAATCTAGGACATTTCCAGTGTCTATATACGTCAAAGAACCATGTGAGGTCATTACGCTGTGTACAATGAAGTTGCAAGTAGTAAGTGCCCAAAGACAAAGGCACATAGGGATATTCAACCCCTTATTTGAAAGATGGGAGTCTGCCCTTCCAAATAAGGGGGACGCAAGTTCCTTTATGATGCAACTGTGATCACTGTGTTCAACGCTTCAACGGCCAAAACTTGCAAAACTTTCTATGGAGGGGCTCCTACACAGCTCCTATAACCCCTTAAATAGAGGTAAATGAGACACCTTATCATTTCTAAATGAGAAATCATATATCCCTCTAATACACTGGTGATCTCCATGGTAATGGTGACCCCCTGCAACAAATAGGCACCAGGGAGGTATCGGATGAGGAAGGTTGGTGGATACACACATATGCCACTCCTGATTGGCTCTCTAGCCTGTGTTCAGCTCAGAATCAGCAGTGCTCGTCACTCTAGAACTTTAACAATGTTTTTAAACCATCTGAGGAGATTACACATAGTTACATGCAAGCAAATTTTAATACCATGTTTAAAAATTCCCCTTTTGATATCACAAAGTCTCCATGCCCTATGGAGCAAGGGCAGCTTAACTTTCCCCGTTAACAACAAGAACACATTAACAGCACCAGAGTAGGCAGGGACCAGACACAATGGAAACCACAGAAATAACCCAAACTGTCTAGTAGAAGGGTACATTTTAAATCAGTGAATATACCAAGTGACATAGAACTCTTCACAATGTCCCACAACAAAAGCAATAATAAAGGGACAGTATACGCCAATTTTTAGATAACTGCATGTAAGAGGCACTACTATAAAGAATACGATGCACAGATACTGATATAAAAATCCAGTATAAAACTGTTTAAAAACCTACTTAGAAACTTCCAGTGTAGCTCTTTTTAAAAAGGTTACTGGAACACCAACTGCAAGTGGGAAATAGCAGACCCTCTCCCCCTCCCCTTCCTTTGCATATAAAAAGACCTTTAACACAAACAGGAGCAAGCTGGAGTAGGTATACATCAGTATTCTCCTAAAGCTTTGGGGCTTGGTTAGGAGTCTGAAAATCAGAGCAATGTTATTTAAAAATAAGCAAAACTATCCATTTAAAAAAAAAAAAAAAAAAAAGCTGTATAGGTTTTACAAATGGTTCATCTACAAAACATTTATGCAAATAAAAATCTAGTGTATAATGTCCCTTAAAGGGACAGCATACACCAATTTTCATATAACTGCATGTAAAAGACACTACTATAAAGAGGAATATGCACAGATACTGATCTAAAAATCCAGTATAAAACCGTTTAAAAACTTACTTAGAAGCTCACAGGTTAGCTATGTTGAAAATGTTAGCTGGAACACCCACTGAAAGTGGTTGTAAACCAAAAAAGAGCAGACACTCCCTCCTCCTCTGCATATGAAAAGACTCTTTACACAAATAGGATAAAGCTGGAGTAGGTATACATCAGTAAACATCAAAAACGTTGGGGCTTGGTTAGGAGTATTAGCGCAATGTTATTCAAAAATAAGCAAAAAACTATCCATTTAAAAAAAGCAAACCTGTATAGGCTATATAAATGGATCATCTACAAAACATTTATGCAAAGAAAAATCTAGTGTATAATGTCCCTTTAAGCTCATAACATTGTATCTTATATATGCTTAAATCACAAAACAGTTAAATTAGTAGTTAATATTATTTCCCTTTAAAACAACATTGCTTCCAATGGTTAGCTTATTAAAGTATAAAAAAAAAATATATTTTCGAATGGACAAATAATACAATAAATAACAGCTATGGGCACGATCCCATATACAGCGCAGGTTTTGGCGCAAGCGTGGGAACCGGCGCCGCCCGTAATTTCCCCTCGCACATCGGGGTATTACATATATTTCGCCGGCATTTCCTAAGTGCTGTAAGTCAGATAAACTAGCGATGTCCAGAAATGAGCGTAAATTCAAATTTCTGGAGTCGCCAGTGATTTATTGAACAACAACCATGTTCTCAATGAACCCAAAAAACTCATTAATATTAATATCAAAGCTGAATATTTTTGGAAGTAGTTTTTAGTTTGTTTTTAGTTATAGATATTTTAGGGGGATATCTGTGTGTGCAGGTGACTATTACTGTGCATAATTATTAGGCAACTTAACAAAAAACAAATATATACCCATTTCAATTATTTATTTTTACCAGTGAAACCAATATAACATCTCAATATTCACAAATATACATTTCTGACATTCAAAAACAAAACAAAAACAAATCAGTGACCAATATAGCCACCTTTCTTTGCAAGGACACTCAAAAGCCTGCCATCCATGGATTCTGTCAGTGTTTTGATCTGTTCACCATCAACATTGCGTGCAGCAGCAACCACAGCCTCCCAGACACTGTTCAGAGAGGTGTACTGTTTTCCCTCCTTGTAAATCTCACATTTGATGATGGACCACAGGTTCTCAATGGGGTTCAGATCAGGTGAACAAGGAGGCCATGTCATTAGATTTTCTTCTTTTATACCCTTTCTTGCCAGCCACGCTGTGGAGTACTTGGACGCGTGTGATGGAGCATTGTCCTGCATGAAAATCATGTTTTTCTTGAAGGATGCAGACTTCTTCCTGTACCACTGCTTGAAGAAGGTGTCTTCCAGAAACTGGCAGTAGGACTGGGAGTTGAGCTTGACTCCATCCTCAACCCGAAAAGGCCCCACAAGCTCATCTTTGATGATACCAGCCCAAACCAGTACTCCACCTCCACCTTGCTGGCGTCTGAGTCGGACTGGAGCTCTGTGCCCTTTCCAATCCAGCCACGGGCCCATCCATCTGGCCCATCAAGACTCACTCTCATTTCATCAGTCCATAAAACCTTAGAAAAAACAGAATTTATGTTTACCTGATAAATTTCTTTCTCCAACGGTGTGTCCGGTCCATGGCGTCATCCTTACTTGTGGGATATTCTCTTCCCCAACAGGAAATGGCAAAGAGCCCAGCAAAGCTGGTCACATGATCCCTCCTAGGCTCCGCCTACCCCAGTCATTCGACCGACGTTAAGGAGGAATATTTGCATAGGAGAAACCATATGGTACCGTGGTGACTGTAGTTAAAGAAAATAAATTATCAGACCTGATTAAAAAACCAGGGCGGGCCGTGGACCGGACACACCGTTGGAGAAAGAAATTTATCAGGTAAACATAAATTCTGTTTTCTCCAAAATAGGTGTGTCCGGTCCACGGCGTCATCCTTACTTGTGGGAACCAATACCAAAGCTTTAGGACACGGATGAAGGGAGGGAGCAAATCAGGTCACCTAAATGGAAGGCACCACGGCTTGCAAAACCTTTCTCCCAAAAATAGCCTCAGAAGAAGCAAAAGTATCAAACTTGTAAAATTTGGTAAAAGTGTGCAGTGAAGACCAAGTCGCTGCCCTACATATCTGATCAACAGAAGCCTCGTTCTTGAAGGCCCATGTGGAAGCCACAGCCCTAGTGGAATGAGCTGTGATTCTTTCGGGAGGCTGCCGTCCGGCAGTCTCGTAAGCCAATCTGATGATGCTTTTAATCCAAAAAGAGAGAGAGGTAGAAGTTGCTTTTTGACCTCTCCTTTTACCTGAATAAACAACAAACAAGGAAGATGTTTGTCTAAAATCCTTTGTAGCATCTAAATAGAATTTTAGAGCGCGAACAACATCCAAATTGTGCAACAAACGTTCCTTCTTTGAAACTGGTTTCGGACACAGAGAAGGTACGATAATCTCCTGGTTAATGTTTTTGTTAGAAACAACTTTTGGAAGAAAACCAGGTTTAGTACGTAAAACCACCTTATCTGCATGGAACACCAGATAAGGAGGAGAACACTGCAGAGCAGATAATTCTGAAACTCTTCTAGCAGAAGAAATTGCAACTAAAAACAAAACTTTCCAAGATAATAACTTAATATCAACGGAATGTAAGGGTTCAAACGGAACCCCCTGAAGAACTGAAAGAACTAAATTGAGACTCCAAGGAGGAGTCAAAGGTTTGTAAACAGGCTTGATTCTAACCAGAGCCTGAACAAAGGCTTGAACATCTGGCACAGCTGCCAGCTTTTTGTGAAGTAACACCGACAAGGCAGAAATCTGTCCCTTCAGGGAACTTGCAGATAATCCTTTTTCCAATCCTTCTTGAAGGAAGGATAGAATCCTAGGAATCTTAACCTTGTCCCAAGGGAATCCTTTAGATTCACACCAACAGATATATTTTTTCCAAATTTTGTGGTAAATCTTTCTAGTTACAGGCTTTCTGGCCTGAACAAGAGTATCGATAACAGAATCTGAGAATCCTCGCTTCGATAAAATCAAGCGTTCAATCTCCAAGCAGTCAGCTGGAGTGAAACCAGATTCGGATGTTCGAACGGACCCTGAACAAGAAGGTCTCGTCTCAAAGGTAGCTTCCAAGGTGGAGCCGATGACATATTCACCAGATCTGCATACCAAGTCCTGCGTGGCCACGCAGGAGCTATCAAGATCACCGACGCCCTCTCCTGATTGATCCTGGCTACCAGCCTGGGGATGAGAGGAAATGGCGGGAACACATAAGCTAGTTTGAAGGTCCAAGGTGCTACTAGTGCATCCACTAGAGCCGCCTTGGGATCCCTGGATCTGGCCCCGTAGCAAGGAACTTTGAAGTTCTGACGAGAGGCCATCAGATCCATGTCTGGAATGCCCCACAGGTGAGTGACTTGGGCAAAGATTTCCGGATGGAGTTCCCACTCCCCCGGATGCAATGTCTGACGACTCAGAAAATCCGCTTCCCAATTTTCCACTCCTGGGATGTGGATAGCAGACAGGTGGCAGGAGTGAGACTCCGCCCATAGAATGATTTTGGTCACTTCTTCCATCGCTAGGGAACTCCTTGTTCCCCCCTGATGGTTGATGTACGCAACAGTTGTCATGTTGTCTGATTGAAAACGTATGAACTTGGTCCTCGCTAGCTGAGGCCAAGCCTTGAGAGCATTGAATATCGCTCTCAGTTCCAGAATATTTATCGGTAGAAGAGATTCTTCCCGAGACCAAAGACCCTGAGCTTTCAGGGATCCCCAGACCGCGCCCCAGCCCATCAGACTGGCGTCGGTCGTGACAATGACCCACTCTGGTCTGCGGAATGTCATCCCTTGTGACAGGTTGTCCAGGGACAGCCACCAACGGAGTGAGTCTCTGGTCCTCTGATTTACTTGTATCTTCGGAGACAAGTCTGTATAGTCCCCATTCCACTGACTGAGCATGCACAGTTGTAATGGTCTTAGATGAATGCGCGCAAAAGGAACTATGTCCATTGCCGCTACCATCAACCCGATCACTACCATGCACTGAGCTATGGAAGGAAGAGGAACGGAATGAAGTATCCGACAAGAGTCTAGAAGTTTTGTTTTTCTGACCTCTGTCAGAAAAATCCTCATTTCTAAGGAGTCTATAATTGTTCCCAAGAAGGGAACCCTTGTTGACGGGGATAGAGAACTCTTTTCCACGTTCACTTTCCATCCGTGAGATCTGAGAAAGGCCAGGACGATGTCCGTGTGAGCCTTTGCTTGAGGAAGGGACGACGCTTGAATCAGAATGTCGTCCAAGTAAGGTACTACCGCAACGCCCCTTGGTCGTAGCACAGCTAGAAGGGACCCTAGTACCTTTGTGAAAATCCTTGGAGCAGTGGCTAATCCGAAAGGAAGCGCCACGAACTGGTAATGTTTGTCCAGGAATGCGAACCTTAGGAACCGATGATGTTCCTTGTGGATAGGAATATGTAGATACGCATCCTTTAAATCCACCGTGGTCATGAATTGACCTTCCTGGATGGAAGGAAGAATAGTTCGAATGGTTTCCATCTTGAACGATGGAACCTTGAGAAACTTGTTTAAGATCTTGAGATCTAAGATTGGTCTGAACGTTCCCTCTTTTTTGGGAACTATGAACAGATTGGAGTAGAACCCCATCCCTTGTTCTCTTAATGGAACTGGATGAATCACTCCCATTTTTAACAGGTCTTCTACACAATGTAAGAACGCCTGTCTTTTTATGTGGTCTGAAGACAACTGAGACCTGTGGAACCTCCCCCTTGGGGGAAGTCCCTTGAATTCCAGAAGATAACCTTGGGAGACTATTTCTAGCGCCCAAGGATCCAGAACATCTCTTGCCCAAGCCTGAGCGAAGAGAGAGAGTCTGCCCCCCACCAGATCCGGTCCCGGATCGGGGGCCAACATTTCATGCTGTCTTGGTAGCAGTGGCAGGTTTCTTGGCCTGCTTTCCCTTGTTCCAGCCTTGCATTGGTCTCCAAGCTGGCTTGGCTTGAGAAGTATTACCCTCTTGCTTAGAGGACGTAGCACCTTGGGCTGGTCCGTTTTTACGAAAGGGACGAAAATTAGGTCTATTTTTTGCCTTGAAAGGCCGATCCTGAGGAAGGGCGTGGCCCTTACCCCCAGTGATATCAGAGATAATCTCTTTCAAGTCAGGGCCAAACAGCGTTTTCCCCTTGAAAGGAATGTTTAGTAGCTTGTTCTTGGAAGACGCATCAGCCGACCAAGATTTCAACCAAAGCGCTCTGCGCGCCACAATAGCAAACCCAGAATTCTTAGCCGCTAACCTAGCCAATTGCAAAGTGGCGTCTAGGGTGAAAGAATTAGCCAATTTGAGAGCATTGATTCTGTCCATAATCTCCTCATAAGGAGGAGAATCACTATCGAGCGTCTTTATCAGCTCATCGAACCAGAAACATGCGGCTGTAGCGACAGGGACAATGCATGAAATTGGTTGTAGAAGGTAACCCTGCTGAACAAACATCTTTTTAAGCAAACCTTCTAATTTTTTATCCATAGGATCTTTGAAAGCACAACTATCCTCTATGGGTATAGTGGTGCGTTTGTTTAAAGTGGAAACCGCTCCCTCGACCTTGGGGACTGTCTGCCATAAGTCCTTTCTGGGGTCGACCATAGGAAACAATTTTTTAAATATGGGGGGAGGGACGAAAGGAATACCGGGCCTTTCCCATTCTTTATTAACAATGTCCGCCACCCGCTTGGGTATAGGAAAAGCTTCTGGGAGCCCCGGCACCTCTAGGAACTTGTCCATTTTACATAGTTTCTCTGGGATGACCAACTTTTCACAATCATCCAGAGTGGATAATACCTCCTTAAGCAGAATGCGGAGATGTTCCAACTTAAATTTAAATGCAATCACATCAGGTTCAGCCTGTTGAGAAATGTTCCCTGAATCAGTAATTTCTCCCTCAGACAAAACCTCCCTGGCCCCATCAGACTGGGTTAGGGGCCCTTCAGAGATATTAATATCAGCGTCGTCATGCTCTTCAGTATCTAAAACAGAGCAGCCACGCTTACGCTGACAAGGGTTCATTTTGGCTAAAATGTTTTTGACAGAATTATCCATTACAGCCGTTAATTGTTGCATAGTAAGGAGTATTGGCGCGCTAGATGTACTAGGGGCCTCCTGAGTGGGCAAGACTCGTGTAGACGAAGGAGGGAATGATGCAGTACCATGCTTACTCCCCTCACTTGAGGAATCATCTTGGGCATCATTGTCATTATCACATAAATCACATTTATTTAAATGAATAGGAATTCTGGCTTCCCCACATTCAGAACACAGTCTATCTGGTAGTTCAGACATGTTAAACAGGCATAAACTTGATAACAAAGTACAAAAACGTTTTAAAATAAAACCGTTACTGTCACTTTAAATTTTAAACTGAACACACTTTATTACTGCAATTGCGAAAAAACATGAAGGAATTGTTCAAAATTCACCAAATTTTCACCACAGTGTCTTAAAGCCTTAAAAGTATTGCACACCAAATTTGGAAGCTTTAACCCTTAAAATAACGGAACCGGAGCCGTTTTAAACTTTAACCCCTTTACAGTCCCTGGTATCTGCTTTGCTGAGACCCAACCAAGCTCAAAGGGGAATACGATACCAAATGACGCCTTCAGAAAGTCTTTTCTAAGTATCAGAGCTCCTCTCACATGCGACTGCATGCCATGCCTCTCAAAAACAAGTGCGCCACACCGGCGCGAAAATGAGGCTCTGCTTAAGCTTTGGGAAAGCCCCTAAGGAATAAGGTGTCTAATACAGTGCCTGCCGATATTATTATATCAAAATACCCAGATAAAATGATTCCTCAAGGCTAAATATGTGTTAATAATGAATCGATTTAGCCCAGAAACAGTCTACAGTCTTAATAAGCCCTTGTGAAGCCCTTATTTATGATCGTAATAAACATGGCTTACCGGATCCCATAGGGAAAATGACAGCTTCCAGCATTACATCGTCTTGTTAGAATGTGTCATACCTCAAGCAGCAAGAGACTGCACACTGTTCCCCCAACTGAAGTTAATTGCTCTCAACAGTCCTGTGTGGAACAGCCATGGATTTTAGTTACGGTTGCTAAAATCATTTTCCTCATACAAACAGAAATCTTCATCTCTTTTCTGTTTCTGAGTAAATAGTACATACCAGCACTATTTCAAAATAACAAACTCTTGATTGAATAATAAAAACTACAGTTAAACACTAAAAAACTCTAAGCCATCTCCGTGGAGATGTTGCCTGTACAACGGCAAAGAGAATGACTGGGGTAGGCGGAGCCTAGGAGGGATCATGTGACCAGCTTTGCTGGGCTCTTTGCCATTTCCTGTTGGGGAAGAGAATATCCCACAAGTAAGGATGACGCCGTGGACCGGACACACCTATGTTGGAGAAATCAGTCTTGAGATATTTCTTGGCCCAGTCTTGACGTTTCAGCTTGTGTGTCTTGTTCAGTGGTGGTCGTCTTTCAGCCTTTCTTACCTTGGCCATGTCTCTGAGTATTGCACACCTTGTGCTTTTGGGCACTCCAGTGATGTTGCAGCTCTGAAATATGGCCAAACTGGTGGCAAGTGGCATCTTGGCAGCTGCACGCTCGACTTTTCTCAGTTCATGGGCAGTTATTTTGCGCCTTGGTTTTTCCACACGCTTCTTGCGACCCTGTTGACTATTTTGAATGAAACGCTTGATTGTTCGATGATCACGCTTCAGAAGCTTTGCAATTTTAAGAGTGCTGCATCCCTCTGCAAGATATCTCACTATTTTTGACTTTTCTGAGCCTGTCAAGTCCTTCTTTTGACCCATTTTGCCAAAGGAAAGGAAGTTGCCTAATAATTATGCACACCTGATATAGGGTGTTGATGTCATTAGGCCACACCCCTTCTCATTACAGAGATGCACATCACCTAATATGCTTAATTGGGAGTAGGCTTTCGAACCTATACAGCTTGGAGTAAGACAACATGCATAAAGAGGATGATGTGGTCAAAATACTCATTTGCCTAATAATTCTGCACTCCCTGTATTGTACCTAGTTAAAATAAATACAAAGTTGCCTGTAAAATAAAAATAAATCCTAAAATAGCTACAATGTACCGGTAATTATTAATTATATTGTAGCTATCTTAAGGTTTATTTTATAGGTAAGTATTTAGTTTTAAATAGGAATAATTTAGTTAATAATAGTAATATTATTTAGATTTATTTAAATAATATTTAAGTTAGAGGGGTGCTAGGGTTAGGGTTAGACTTAGGTTTAGGGGTTAATAACTTTATTATAGTGGCGGCGACGTTGGCGGCGGCAGATTAGGGGTTAATAGATTTAATAGGCTATGTGGGCTATGGCGGTTTAGGGGCTAATACTAAAATAGGTTTATTGCGTTGTGGGCTATGGTGGTTTAGGGGTTAATACACTTTATTAGTTATTGCGGTGGGGGACTGCGGTTGACAGGTAGATAGACATTGCGCATGCGTTAGGTGTTAGCTTTTTTTTTGCAGGCATTTTAGGGAGTTACGGTGCTCCCATACTCGGCGCAAGGCTGCCTTTTATGGCGAGGTGAAAATGGAGTAAGATTTCTTCCTTTTCGCCACGTAAGTCCTTGCGCTGGATATTGGATACCGATTTACGACACAGTCCCATGTTAGCTTATGGGAGTAAAAATTGCGAGCGACGGGTGAAATATACGTGCCGCATTTATATGCGGCGCTGTATATAGGATACCAAAACGCGCCAAAACCGGCGTCACCGGCTTTTGCGGGCGACGCTCTATATGTAATGGAGGCCCATAATTGTGACCCTCAAAAACAAATACAAAGACAATAAGCAAAGAAAATTTGTTTTGGATTTTAATAACCTTGCATACTTGTAATATTCAACTTTAGCAACGAAAACAGAGATTCTCTTGGACAATCACGATGACAGAAAATCACATGAAAAAGTGTTAACTTACGAGAATGGCATTGGGAAGGCAAAACGCTCCCGTAGGTCAACGCTCATGAAAGGCACGTACTCAATACCATTTATTTTGGATGTTTTCCTGTCAGTCAAAATAAAAAAAACAAAGCCAATCAATTCAGAATACATGGTGATTACTGTAATTTAACCATCAAAACTTGAATCTATTAAAAAAAGGTGGTGGGGGGAATAGATTAATACCTGAGTACTTCTATTTCTTCTGCTGTATACCTCTGATGAGGGGCCTCATTTCTTTGTGCAGGCCTGACAGGTTGTGACTTATCATTTAAGCTAAAATCAGGACCCAGAGGAAAGTAGGTCCTTGCAGGCTGGTTTGATTTAGCTGCAGTTGTCTTCTCTTTAGCTGCAATTTTGGATGTTGACTCTTTCAGTGATTCTGCTCTAAAAAAATAATAATAATTACTATTTATTTGTATAGCTTAGTGCAGTAGAGCTAATCTAATAGACACCTGCAAGTAGATTAGGGAACTGAAAACATTTTTCACAACAACTAGAATAAGGAGTCATGCTCTCAAGTTAGAGGGTGGTAGGTTCAGGAGTAGATTGGTTGATTTATGGAATAAACTTTGAATAGAAGTTGTAAGAACAAAGACAATATCACAAAGAATATGTTGGATATGCACCAAGACATCCTAAGTGCTTCTACTTCAAAAGATGTGGACAGACTCAATGGGCCTTTTATTTCTTATCTGCCATCAAAATCTATATTTTAAATAAGAGAATCGTTTCCCAACTCTGGGACAGATAACTCAACATTAAAAATAAAAAAAGAGATGGGGTCACCTTATAGTGCAAATATCTTAACAAAACCTATACAAATTAAGAGCCCTAATGAATTGTGAGGC
The DNA here is from genome assembly GCF_027579735.1 of Bombina bombina. Lineage (NCBI taxonomy): Eukaryota > Metazoa > Chordata > Amphibia > Anura > Bombinatoridae > Bombina > Bombina bombina. The sequence continues at coordinate 431,771,356 of NC_069503.1, forward strand.
ACTTCCTGCTTCTTAAACAGCAGGTTATAGCTTCAGACGTAATAGGCTATAAAGCGCCCCTTTTCTTTTTATATTTTCACAGCGTCGTCTATTTAAGAGGCGAACCAAGTCTAAATTGGGGCACAAACTCTAGGCATTTCACCAACAACTCCATTAATCTCCATTTTGAAGAATGACTTAAGACTTTATCTTTATTGCTATGCGGGTTTGAGAGATTGCCAGTTACATTTTAAATTATGAAATGTAATTTATGTTTGTATATATATATTATGTTTAGCATATTGTTTTTGGCACGTACTGTGTATTTACAGTATTTTTCCTTACAGAATATTATAGTGACAGTGTACCACCTTTATTCACAGTATTTGTGCTTTGACATTTTTCTTGGTTGTAGAGATAATTCAGCTGCCTCTAAATTTAGTTGAGAACCTGCTAACTGGTACAACAAACAACTTATGTTAATTCCAATTTTAAATTCAAATGATCCTTAGATCTCTGCCAGCTATTTCAGTCATGGGACAATCTCGCTGTCAAAAACCACAAATAAAACAAACAAACTAGTGAATGTCTTTATATACTTTTGAAGATGCAAGGTGTGTAAAGAATCTAAGACAATTTGCCCACATTAGCTATAAAGGGTTAAAACATGGGGAGTACATTGAAGACATTTTGCTTTCAAACACTTTGTGGTCAATCACAATTTTAAAAAAAAGTTTAGCTACTGATTTAAAACACAAATACACTATTAAAGTTTGTGGGGACCTTTTGCAGATAAATCATTTGATAAGCTGTTCAAAAAGATTGTAAATCGACCTGCCAGATAAAATAGGAGAATGTAAAAAGGATCTCAGACCAGTATGGTAAAATGCTAGATTAACTATCCCTGCATGCACACCTGTCTGCCTGCAATCACCACGTGTGATGTTGCATCACACTGTGAAATTTAGCCCCCTTCTCTGGGGCAACCAATTTTGCTAGAGCAGTGAATGTCAATCACACTGGATGTACAAGTGCCTAGGGCATTGATCTTACCCCTTCTGACTACAATACAATGGTTAATACTCACCATGTTATTGTTTATTAGGGGATTTAAGCAGAGGATGAAAACATTTTTTTCACAACAAGGGTAACACTAGAATAAGGAGTCATGATCTCAAGTTAGAGGGTAGTAGGTTCACCGTATTATCGTTTTTCCTCCTGTGCCTGCAGCTTTCTTCAAGGTCATTCTTTTATTTAACCCCTTACAAGTATTAGTTAGTAAAGCTCTGCATCTTCACACTGGGCGCCGCCATTTTGGAACTTATATTTGTTATATAACTATTAAACTTCTATATATAATGTGAGCAAATCTGAAGTGACAGGTACAGCTGTCAAAAAGCAGATCTGTGAAAGTGCACTGCTCCTATCACAGGATGTAACAATACGCAAGCTACAAGATGGCGGTGTTCTATCAGAATAGCAAACATTTCAGATTAGCAAATGGAAGTGACATTCCGTATGCTGTCTGACTGCAAATACTCACGCATGTTATCTTCCGCGTCATAGCATTCCAATCCCAGTACGTCACAAATTACTATCGGCTAGATTACGAGTTTGGCGTTAGAAGCTGTGCGGTGCTAACGAGCAGTTTATGCTCACCGCTCACTTACAGACAGCGCTGGTATTACGGGTTTTTACAAACCCGGCGTTAACCGCAAAAAAGTAATCGTAGAGCAAAATTTTGCTCCACATCTCACCTCAATACCAGCGCTTTTTACGTTAGCGGTGAGCTGGCTGAACGTGCTCGTGCACGATTTCCCCATAGGAATCAATGGGGGAGAGCCAGCTGAAAAAAAAGTCTAACACCTGCAAAAAAGCAGCGTTTAGCGCCTAACGCAGCCCCATTGATTCCTATGGGGAAAATACATTTATGTCTACACCTAACACCCTAACATGAACCCGAGTCTAAACACCCCCAATCTTACACTTATTAACCCCTAATCTGCTGCCCCCAACATCGCCGACACCTACATTATATTTATTAACCCCTAATCTGCCGCCCCCAATGTCGCCGCAACCTACCTACACTTATTAACCCCTAATCTGCCGCCACTATATTAAAGTTATTAACCCCTAAACCTAAGTCTAACCCTAACACCAATATAATTTAAATAAATCTAAAAAAAAATTACTATCATTAACTAAATTATTCCTATTTAAAACTACTTACCTATAAAAAAAAAACTAAGCTAGCTACAATATAACTTATAGTTACATTGTATCTAGCTTAGGGTTTATTTTTATTTTACAGGCAAGTTTGTATTTATTTTAACTAGGTACAATAGTTATTAAATATTTAATAACTACCTAGCTAAAATAAAGACAAAAAGGAAATTTATGCTTACCTGATAAATGTATTTCTTTTACGATATGACGAATTCACAGATTTCATCCTTACTTGTGGGATTAAACCTCCTGCCAGCAGGAAGTGGCAAAGAGCACCACAGCAGAGCTGTATATATAGCTCCTCCCTTCCCCTCCTCCCCTAGTCATTCGACCGAAGTTAGGAAGAGAAAGGAAAAGCCAAAGGTGCAGAGGTGACTGAAGTTTAATAAAATAAGTACATACCTGTCTTAGAAATGACAGGGTGGGCCGTGGACTCGTCATATCGTAAAAGAAAACAGAATTTATGTTTACCTGATAAATTACTTTCTCCAACGGTGTGTCCGGTCCACGGCGTCATCCTTACTTGTGGGATATTCTCTTCCCCAACAGGAAATGGCAAAGAGCCCAGCAAAGCTGGTCACATGATCCCTCCTAGGCTCCGCCTTCCCCAGTCATTCGACCGACGTAAAGGAGGAATATTTGCATAGGAGAAACCATATGATACCGTGGTGACTGTAGTTAAAGAAAATAAATTATCAGACCTGATTAAAAAACCAGGGCGGGCCGTGGACCGGACACACCGTTGGAGAAAGTAATTTATCAGGTAAACATAAATTCTGTTTTCTCCAACATAGGTGTGTCCGGTCCACGGCGTCATCCTTACTTGTGGGAACCAATACCAAAGCTTTAGGACACGGATGAAGGGAGGGAGCAAATCAGGTCACCTAGATGGAAGGCACCACGGCTTGCAAAACCTTTCTCCCAAAAATAGCCTCAGAAGAAGCCATCTCCGTGGAGATGTTGCCTGTACAACGGCAAAGAGAATGACTGGGGAAGGCGGAGCCTAGGAGGGATCATGTGACCAGCTTTGCTGGGCTCTTTGCCATTTCCTGTTGGGGAAGAGAATATCCCACAAGTAAGGATGACGCCGTGGACCGGACACACCTATGTTGGAGAAATAAATTTATCAGGTAAGCATAAATTTCCTTTTCTTTTACAAGATATGACGAGTCCACGGATTTCATCCTTACCTGTGGGATACAGTACCAAAGATACAGGACACGGATGAAAGGGAGGGTCAAGACAGGAACCTAAACGGAAGGCACCACTGCTTGAAGAACCTTTCTCCCGAAAATAGCCTCAGAAGAAGCAAAAGTATCCAATTTGTAAAATTTGGAAAAAGTGTGAAGAGACGACCAAGTTGCAGCCTTGCAAATCTGTTCAACAGAAGCATCGTTTTTAAATGCCCATGAGGAAGCCACAGCCCTAGTAGAATGAGCCGTAATTCTTTCAGGAGGCTGCTGTCCAGCAGTCTCATATGCCAAACGGATGATACTCTTCGGCCAAAAAGAAAGAGAGGTAGCCGTAGCTGTCTGGCCCCTACGCTTTCCAGAAAACACAATGAATAATGAAGATGATTGACGGAATTCCTTAGTCGCCTGCAAGTAAAACTTCAGGGCACGGACCACGTCCAAGTTATGCAACAGACGTTCCTTCTTAGAAGAAGGATTAGGATATAATGAAGGAACAACAATTTACTGATTAATATTCTTATTTGAAACAACCTTAGGAAGGAACCCAGGTTTGGTACGTAAAACCACCCTATCAAAATGGAAGATAAGATAAGGCGAGTCACATTGTAACGCTGAAAGCTCAGAAACTCTTCGAGCAGAAGAAATAGCAACCAAAAATAAAACTTTCCAAGATAACAACTTAATATCTATGGAATGCATGAGTTCAAACGGAACCCCTTGAAGAACATTAAGAACTAAATTCAAACTCCAGGGTGGAGCAATTGGTCTAAACACAGGCTTGATTCTGGTCAGAGCCTGACAAAAAGACTGAACGTCTGGAACATCTGCCAAACGTTTGTGTAGTAAAATTGACAAAGCAGAGATTTGTCCCTTTAAGGAACTTGCTGATAACCCTTTCTTCAATCCTTTTTGGAGAAAAGACAGAATCCTGGGAATCCTAACTCTACTCCACGAGTAACCCTTGGATTCACACCAATGAAGATATTTACGCCATATCTTATGGTAGATCTTTCTAGTAACAGGCTTACGTGCCTGAATCAAAGTATCAATGACCGAATCAGAGAACCCCCGCTTAGATAAAATCAAGCGTTCAATCTCCAAGCAGTCAGCTGCAGAGAAACTAGATTCGGATGAAGGAAAGGTCCCTGAATGAGAAGGTCCTGCCTCAATGGAAGCTTCCACGGCGGCAGAGAGGACATGTCCACTAGATCGGCATACCAAGTCCTGCGAGGCCACGCAGGCGCGATTAGAATTACTGAAGCCCTCTCCTGTTTGATCCGAGCAATCACCCGGGGAAGGAGAGCAAACGGTGGAAACACATAAGCTAGGTTGAACGACCAAGGCACTGCCAAGGCATCTATCAGTTCGGCCTGAAGATCCCTCGACCTGGATCCGTATCTTGGAAGCTTGGCATTCTGACGAGACGCCATCAGATCCAATTCCGGTCTGCCCCATCTGAGGATCAGAGTGGTAAAGACCTCCGGATGGAGTTCCCACTCCCCCGGATGAAACGTCTGTCTGCTTAAAAAGTCCGCTTCCCAGTTGTCCACTCCTGGGATGTAGATTGCTGACAGATAACAAGAGTGAGCTTCCGCCCACCGAATAATCTTTGATTCTTCTGTCATTGCTAAGGAACTCCTTGTTCCTCCCCGATGATTGATGTAAGCCACAGTCGTGACGTTGTCCGACTGAAAGCGGATGTATTTGGCCGAAGCCAACTAAGGCCATGGCTGAAGCGCATTGAATATTGCTCTCAATTCCAGAATATTGAATGGAAGAAGAGATTCCGGCTGAGTCCACACACCCTGAGCCTTCAGGAAATTCCAGACTGCACCAGCCCAGTAGGCTGGCGTCCGTTGTCACTATCACCCATGAGGGTCTGCGGAAGCACGTCCCTTGGGACAGATGATCTGGCGACAACCACCAAAGAAGAGAGTCTCTTGTCTCCTGATTCAGATCTATCTGAGGAGACAAATTTGCATAATCTCCATTCCACTGCCTGAGCATGTTCAGTTGTAGTGGTCTGAGATGAAAACGAGCAAACGGAATGATGTCCATTGCCGCCACCATCAATCCAATTACCTCCATTCACTGAGCCACTGATGGCCGAAGATTGGACTGAAGAGCTCGGCATGTATTCAGAATCTTTAACTTTCTGACCTCCGTCAGGAAAATTTTCATAGATATGGAATCTATTAGAGTTCCCAAGAAGGGAACCTTTGTCTGTGGAATTAATGAACTCTTTTCTAGATTCACCTTCCATTAGTGAGTTCTCAGAAAGGACAACACCATGTCTGTATGAGACTTTGTCAGATGATAAGTCGACGCCTGGATCAGAATATTGTCCAGTTAAGGCGCCACTGCAATGCCCCGCGGCCTGAGAACTGCCAGAAGGGACCTAGAACCTTCGTGAAGATCCTGGGTGCTGTGGCCAACCCGAAGGGAAGAGCCATGAACTGAAAATGTTTGTCCAGGAAGGCAAATCTTAGGTACTGATAATGATCCTTGTGGATAGGAATATGAAGGTATGCATCCTTCAAGTCCACGGTAGTCATATATTGACCCTCCTGGATCATTGGTAAAATTGTTCGAATAGTCTCCATCTTGAAAGATGGGACTCTGAGAAACTTGTTTAGACTTTTGAGATCTAAAAGGGGTCTGAACGTTCCCTCTTTTTTGGGAACCACAAAAAGATTTGAGTAAAACCCCTGCCCCTGTTCCAGTCTTGGAACGGGACAAATTACTCCCATAGTAGAGAGGTCTTTTACACAACGTAAGAGCGCCTCTCTTTTTATCTGGTCTACAGACAATCGTGAAAGAAGAAATCTCCCCCTTGGGAGAAAATGTTTGAATTCCAGTTGATACCCGTGGGTCACGATTTCCAGTGCCCAGGGGTCCTGAACATCTCTTACCCAAGCCTGGGCAAAGAGAGAAAGTCTGCCCCCTACTAGATCCGGTCCTGGATCGGGGGCCGCCCCTTCATGCTGTCTTGGTAGTAGCAGCGGGCTTCTTGGGTTGTTTACCCTTGTTCCAAGCCTGGTTGGGTCTCCAGATGGACTTGGCCTGAGCAAAATTCCCTTCCTGTTTCACGGACTCCTTTAAAGTTCCGAAAGGAACAAAAATTATTTTGTTTACCCCTCAATTTAGCAGTCTTATCCTGAGGTAGGAGATGACCCTTACCTCCAGTAATGTCAGAAATGATTTCCTTCAAGTCAGGCCCGAATAGGGTTTTACCCTTGAAAGGAATTGCCAAAAGCTTTGACTTAGATGACACATCAGCAGACCAAGATTTTAACCATAACGCTCTACACGCTAAAATGGCAAATCCGGCATTCTTAGCCGCCAACTTAGCAATTTGAAAGGCGGCATCTGTGATAAAGGAATTAGCCAGCTTGAGAGCCTTAATTCTATCTAAAATATCCTCTAAAGGAGTCTCAGTCTTAAGAGACTCTTCTAAGGCATCAAACCAGAAAGCCGCCGCAGTGGTAACTGGTACAATGCAGGCTGTCGGTTGTAAAAGGAGACCATGATGAATAAATAACTTTTTTAGAAGACCCTCCAATTTCTTATCCATAGGGTCTTTGAAAGCACAGCTGTCCTCAATGGAATAGTTGTACGCTTAGCCAGAGTAGATATAGCCCCCTCCACCAAGAGTCCCGAACAGTGTCAGATATGAAATACATTTTCTTAAAATTAGGAGAAGGTGAGAACGGTATACCCGGTCAGTCCCATTCCCTCTTCATAATCTCCAAAATTCTCTTAGGAACCGGAAAATCATCAGTGTAAGCAGGTACCTCTAAGTATTTGTCCATTTTACACAATTTCACTGGTGGTACCACAATAGAGTCACAGTCATCCAGAGTCGCTAAAACCTCCCGAAGTAACAGGCGGAGGTGTTCAAGCTTAAATCTAAAAGACATGACGTCCGAATGTGTCTGAGGCAACACACTTCCTGAATCGGAAAGTTCCCCCTCAGACAGAAGTTCCCTGACCCCCAAATCAGATCCCTGTGAGGGTACATCGGAGATAGCCAACAAAGCATTAGAGGACTCAGTATTCACATTGACTTCTGTCCTACTGCGTTTGCCCTGTAACACTGGCAACTTAGATAAAACCTCTGTAAGGGTATTTGGTATAACTGCAGCCATATCCTGCAGGGTAAATGAATTAGACGCGGTTGAAGAACCCGGCGTCGCTTGGGTGGGCGTTAAAGGTTGTGACGTTTGGGGAGAATTTGGCGGCATACCCTGATTCTCCTCAGACTGAGAATCATCCTTAGACACACTTTCCTTAAATAAAATCTGCTCTTTACATTGTAAGGCCCTTTCAGTACATGAGGGAGAAAAAGTAAGAGGGGGTTCCACAGAGGCATCTAAACACATAGAACAAGTAGATTCCTCAATGTCAGACATGTTAAACAGACTAGCAATAGCAATAATAGTCGTTCTTTACTTGATATATTGTACTTTTGAAGTCAAAACATATATTAAAGTATTTAAACCAAAAACGTGTACTGCGCCTTTAAATAATAAAAGCCCGGGGGCGGTGCCTGGCTGAGCTCTAAGATGGAGGTGTAGTGGGAGAGCTCCGTGTTGTTATGAGCAAGTTAGTTGTTTATAAATGACCACAGTGATATATAGAGCCGCAAAATTGAAGGATAACAAGGATTCAAGGCCAGCATGTAAGCAGCAGCAACAGTTTACCTCCAGAAGAATTCTTAGAGCCATGAGAAACGGCAGAAATATGGAGGCCTGAGCACTATGTAATTAGAAATCCCCAGAGCGAGTTAACATCCCAGGACACAACTGCGCTAATAGAACCGTATGTCCTACGCGAGAGACCCCTGTTAACCCATCTTACCGATCAGCAAGCCCCAGGAAGGAGCCGGGAGCAATGTAACGCGGTTTCTAGATAACTGAAAATGAGAAGCGCTCCGCCATTACCACGTGGGTGAGTTAACTTTGAATCACCCGGCACACAGAGGCTGGCAAAATTCCTCACAAAATAAAACAACAGTACACTACACTGTCAGAATTGAAAGGATGACCAGCCACAGAGCCACATGTTTTAAATAATTTTAGCTGGCTTTCCCCTTGAGCTGCACACACCGGCACACAGATAAATGAGGCTGTGAATAAAAACGGCACATGTCTTAATTAAACCTGCTGGGAGCTACACATAAGATATTTATAAAACGCAAAGGGGAGATTTCAACAAGGATTTCATATATAAATTTAACTTTCCACTACCAGAGGGTGAGAGACAAGGAGTAAAGTACATAATCTGAAACGCTTTTATTATTATCCTGGGTCACAGCTTTTTAGAGGGGGCAACTCCTAGCAAGCATAAGACACACATCATAGACACCAAGGATAAATTCTAGATCTGCTTAACTCCTAAACTTGAGCGGGTACTATTAAAAAATTATATAAATATGCCCTACTCCCCAATCAGGGGATTACACAGACGCTGATTCACCAGTATACAAGTATGTCTGTGAGGAGAGCCAGCAAAATGGATAAAGTCTCAAAATCTATCCCTGTAGACTCTTTTTTCAAACAATCAAAGGCAAATAAAATGTCTGAAAACTTGGAAACAGATAACGAAGAAGATAATGAGATAGAGTCTAATACCACAATTCAGGCAGATCAGATCCCAGCTACAAAAGCTGATTTACAATCGCTGGTCTCCAAACAGGACATTAACGCAAACTTTGAAAAATTATGGAGCAAGATGGATACTTTCCACTCTTCAATGACCGCCAGTCTTAAAGAAATTAAAAATGATATCACAGAAATTGGCAACAGGGTTGATACGATAGAAACACAGCAAGAAGAAATAGCAGAAGATATATCTGGGCTCTCTCAATCCATGTCCTCACAACAGCAAGAGATTATGGATCTCCACGAAAAGATGGAAGACATGGAGAATCGATCTCGGAGGTGCAATCTGCGCCTTAAGGGAATCCCGGAAACCGTCCTAAACTAAGATCTCAACGAATATCTCCAACAGATGTTTCGAGCTATTTCGGGAGACAACTCAGAAGATTCCTTCCAAATAGAGAGGGCGCATAGAGCTCTCAGAGCCAGACCTAAAGATGATATACCACCCAGAGATGTAATAGTCCGTATGTTGCAGTTCCCCGAGAAGGAGAAAATTATGCAAGCATCACGCAAGAACCCTACATTCCAATTTCAGGGTAATGTAGTGCAATTTTACCAGGACTTATGTATACGCACTTTACAAAGACGCACCATGTTCAGACCACTCACCTCGCTCTTGCGGAGAAACCAGATACCATATCGCTGGGGATTCCCCTTTGCATTAATAGTAACTAAAGATGGGAGGACAATAATGATCAAAAATCTGGATGAAGTTCCAGCAGCATGCAAAAGTCTAGGATTAGAGATGCCGGACTTCTCATCAAATGCAGCCCACTCAAGAGAGCCGGCCCCCACCACCCTGAAAAGTACACCCTCCAGGAACAAATGGTCACAGGTCACTAAGGGAAGAAGCTCCAAAACTTGAGGAGTCTATCCAGGTCTTGGTTCTAATTAACAGTCCAACCATTCACCTGCCAAACCAGACTGGGTAGCTCTCCTTGCAGGGGACGGACTCTGACCACCACAGACTGTTTTTTTTTTTTTTTCTCTTTGGTAGTCACACAAGAAATATAAACTAGCACGGAAAAGACCCTTGGATTAAGGTCACTTATATCCTTTTTCACACAAACTAAGCTCTGTTATGAACTTGGTATACATAAGTTAGCTGTGTACCTCTATATAACTTAAATGGTTTTGAAATATCCTGCAAAAATGGTTATTTAAAAGAATTGTGAAAGTTAGTAATGCTCGACAATGCACTCTCCCCTCTTCATCCCAACTGATTATTTACCACTCTTTTACCCCTCTTTTCTTCTTGGCAATACCTTGCCACGTTTTCCTCCTTTTCTAGCCTGATCTGTTTCCCCCTACTCCTCCCCCTCTCTTGCACCTTACTCGGAAGCCCACTCGAGGCTCCTAGCATTCTGTTAATAGAGTTGAAGTTGTTTACTTGTTTTTGTTAAATATGATTGTTGTTTTATACCACCTTGCTTACCTTATTCAACATTTTTTTTATAAGTCTTGAAAGAAGCTCTCACCAGATGGGTACCCTCAATAGAGGATTAGATGACTTCTATTGCGCTCACATGGTTAATCAAAAGTATGACAAAACTTCCAGGGTACGTTCTCACAGGGGTCAGGTAAGACCAAAGCACCAGACGCACTCCCCACGCTATTATAAAATCTCTTGTAGTATAGAACACATATGATGACAGTCCCAAACATTAATCTAGTTTCTCACAATGTGAGAGGCCTGCACTCAAATATCAAAAGACGTACAGCCCTGTCCCAATATAAAAACTTACACGCTAACATGATTTTTCTCCAGTAGACCCACTTCACGACCTCCTCAACCCCTAAATATTGGTCACGAGATTATACCCAACACTTTCATGCCACATCACCTGCTAAAAAGAGGGGGGTGTCTATCCTGATCCATCACTCACTCCCATTTACACATGGGGAAACAATAGCAGATAAAGAAGGGAGATACCTCCTAGTCCAAGGCCAAATACAGGGAGTAGATGTGATGCGATGTAATATCTACGCGCCAAACGAAAAACAAAATAAATTCACCAGGTTGATATCCCACTTGCTAACTAACTGGACCAAGATGAGCATTATCCTGGCAGGAGATTTTAATCTAGATTTACAGAACCTGGTTTACAGACACCCTGACACTCTGTCTAAGAAAAACATGAGACTAAGATCTATGGCAACTGCCACAATAGAACTCTTAAAACCACACGCCCTGGTAGATACATGGAAGACTTTATATGGCATAACTTCTGACACTACTTACTATTCTGCAGCCCACAAGATATACTCTAAGATAGATTACATTTTCATAAGCCAGATACTTCAACCAGTTCTTCGCTCAGCTAGCATCCACACATGTGTATGGTCGGATCACTCCATTTCACAGATTCAACTAGGGGAACTGAGAGTCCCAAACAGGTTAAAGTCCTGGACTTATGATCCTTCCTGCCTACAAAACCCACAAACCAAAACTACTCTTATGAAAGCGCTGGGAGAGTACTGGAGCATTAACTTGGGCTCTACCTCCAACCCTATATCCGTATGGGCGGCTCATAAGTCGGTGGTCCGAGGCCTACTAACTAAAGAAAACTATATATAAAAAGAAAATTAAAACACATCTGTCTTGACTGAATGCGGAGATAGAAGAGCTAGAGCGTTCACATAAATTGACATTGTCCAATGCCACATACCACTCACTTCAACTCAAAAAACAAGCACTAGCAAAATACATGAACGAAAATTCTGTCAAAATGGCACACAAATTAAAAACAAATTATTTTCTATACGCGAACAAGCCTGACAGATATTTGGCTAAAAAAATTAGGCCTAGATTTGGAGTTTTGCGGCCAAGGGGGTGCGTTAGCTACGCAGGCTTTTTTCTGGCCGCACCATAAAAATAACTCTGGTATTGAGAGTCCACAAAAATGCTGCGTTAGGCTCCAAAAAAGGAGCGTAGAGCATTTTTAACGCAACTGCAACTCTCGATACCAGAGTTGCTTACGGACGCGGCCAGCCTCAAAAACGTGCTCATGCACGATTCCCCCATAGGAAACAATGGGGCTGTTTGAGCTGAAAAAAAAAACTAACACCTGCAAAAAAGCAGCGTTCAGCTCCTAACGCGGCCCCATTGTTTGCTATGGGGAAACACTTCCTACGTCTGCACCTAACACCCTAACATGTACCCCGAGTCTAAACACCCCTATCCTTACACTTATTAACCCCTAATCTGCCGCCCCCGCTATCGCTGACCCCTGCATATTATTTTTAACCCCTAATCTTCCGCTCCGTAAACCGCCGCTACTTACATTATCCTTATGTACCCCTAATCTGCTGCCCCTAACACCGCCGACCCCTATATTATATTTATTAACCCCTAATCTGACCCCCACAATGTCGCCTCCACCTGCCTACACTTATTAACCCCTAATCTGCCGAGCGGACCGCACCGCTACTATAATAAAGTTATTAACCCCTAATCCAACTCAATAACCCTATAATAAATAGTATTAACCCCTAATCTGCCCTCCCTAACATCGCCGACACCTAACTTCAATTATTAACCCCTAATCTGCCGACCGGAGCTCACCGCTATTCTAATAAATGTATTAACCCCTAAAGCTAAGTCTAACCCTAACACTAACACCCCCCTAAGTTAAATATAATTTACATCTAACGAAATTAATTATCTCTTATAAAATAAATTATTCCTATTTAAAGCTAAATACTTACCTGTAAAATAAATCCTAATATAGCTACAATATAAATTATAATTACATTGTAGCTATTTTAGGATTAATATTTATTTTACAGGCAACTTTATAATTATTTTAACCAGGTACAATAGCTATTAAATAGTTAAGAACTATTTAATAGTTACCTAGTTAAAATAATAACAAAATTACCTGTAAAATAAATCCTAACCTAAGTTACAATTAAACCTAACACTATACTATCATTAAATTAATTAAATAAAATACCTACAATTACCTACAATTAAACCTAACACTACACTATCAATAAATAAATTAAATACAATTCCTACAAATAACTACAATGAAATAAACTAACTAAAGTACAAAAAATAAAAAAGAACTAAGTTACAAAAAATAAAAAAATATTTACAAACATAAGAAAAATATTACAACAATTTTAAACTAATTACACCTACTCTAAGCCCCCTAATAAAATAACAAAGACCCCCAAAATAACAAAATGCCCTACCCTATTCTAAATTACTACATTTCAAAGCTCTTTTACCTTACCAGCCCTGAACAGGGCCCTTTGCGGGGAATGCCCCAAGAAATTCAGCTCTTTTGCCTGTAAAAAAAAACATACAATACCCCCCCCCCAACATTACAACCCACCACCCACATACCCCTAATCTAACCCAAACCCCCCTTAAATAAACCTAACACTAAGCCCCTGAAGATCTTCCTACCTTGTCTTCACCTCACCAGGTATCACCGATCCGTCCTGGCTCCAAAATCTTCATCCAACCCAAGCGGGGGCTAGACATCCATCATCCGACGGCTGAAGAAGTCCAGAAGAGGGTCCAAAGTCTTCATCCTATCCGGGAAGAAGAGTAGATCCGGACCGGCAACCATCTTCTTCCAAGCGGCATCTTCTATCTTCATCCGATGACGACCGGCTCCATCCTGAAGACCTCCAGCGCGGACCCATCTTCCTCCGGCGACGTCCAACTGAAGAATGACGGTTCCTTTAAGGGACGTCATCCAAGATGGCGTCCCTCGAATTCCGATTGGCTGATAGGATTCTATCAGCCAATCGGAATTAAGGTAGGAATATTCTGATTGGCTGATGGAATCAGCCAATCAGAATCAAGTTCAATCCAATTGGCTGATCCAATCAGCCAATCAGATTGAGCTCGCATCCTATTGGCTGATCGGAACAGCCAATAGAATGTGAGCTCAATCTGATTGGCTGATTGGATCAGCCAATCGGATTGAACTTGATTCTGATTGGCTGATTCCATCAGCCAATCAGAATATTCCTACCTTAATTCCGATTGGCTGATAGAATCCTATCAGCCAATCGGAATTCGAGGGACGCCATCTTGGATGACGTCCCTTAAAGGAACCGTCATTCTTCAGTTGGACGTCGCCAGAGGAAGATGGGTCCGCGCTGGAGGTCTTCAGGATGGAGCCGGTCGTCATCGGATGAAGATAGAAGATGCCGCTTGGAAGAAGATGGTTGCCGGTCCGGATCTACTCTTCTTCCCGGATAGGATGAAGACTTTGGACCCTCTTCTGGACTTCTTCAGCCGTCGGATGATGGATGTCTAGCCCCCGCTTGGGTTGGATGAAGATTTTGGAGCCAGGACGGATCGGTGATACCTGGTGAGGTGAAGACAAGGTAGGAAGATCTTCAGGGGCTTAGTGTTAGGTTTATTTAAGGGGGGTTTGGGTTAGATTAGGGGTATGTGGGTGGTGGGTTGTAAAGTTGGGGGGGGGTATTGTATGTTTTTTTTTACAGGCAAAAGAGCTGAATTTCTTGGGGCATTCCCCGCAAAGGGCCCTGTTCAGGGCTGGTAAGGTAAAAGAGCTTTGAAATGTAGTAATTTAGAATAGGGTAGGGCATTTTGTTATTTTGGGGGTCTTTGTTATTTTATTAGGGGGCTTAGAGTAGGTGTAATTAGTTTAAAATTGTTGTAATATTTTTCTTATGTTTGTAAATATTTTTTTATTTTTTGTAACTTAGTTCTTTTTTATTTTTTGTACTTTAGTTAGTTTATTTCATTGTAGTTATTTGTAGGAATTGTATTTAATTTATTTATTGATAGTGTAGTGTTAGGTTTAATTGTAGGTAATTGTAGGTATTTTATTTAATTAATTTAATGATAGTATAGTGTTAGGTTTAATTGTAACTTAGGTTAGGATTTATTTTACAGGTAATTTTGTTATTATTTTAACTAGGTAACTATTAAATAGTTCTTAACTATTTAATAGCTATTGTACCTGGTTAAAATAATTACAAAGTTGCCTGTAAAATAAATATTAATCCTAAAATAGCTACAATGTAATTATAATTTATATTGTAGCTATATTAGGATTTATTTTACAGGTAAGTATTTAGCTTTAAATAGGAATAATTTATTTAATAAGAGATAATTAATTTCGTTAGATGTAAATTATATTTAACTTAGGGGGGTGTTAGTGTTAGGGTTAGACTTAGCTTTAGGGGTTAATACATTTATTAGAATAGCGGTGAGCTCCGGTCGGCAGATTAGGGGTTAATAATTGAAGTTAGGTGTCGGCGATGTTAGGGAGGGCAGATTAGGGGTTAATACTATTTATTATAGGGTTATTGAGGCTGATTAGGGGTTAATAACTTTATTATAGTAGCGGTGCAGTCCGCTTGGCAGATTAGGGGTTAATAAGTGTAGGTAGGTGGAGGCGACGTTGAGGGGGGCAGATTAGGGGTTAATAAATATAATATAGGGGTCGGCGGTGTTAGGGGCAGCAGATTAGGGGTACATAAGGATAACGTAGGTGGCGGTCGGCAGATTAGGGGTTAAAAAATTTTAATCGAGTGGCGGCGATGTGGGGGGACCTCAGTTTAGGGGTACATAGGTAGTTTATGGGTGTTAGTGTACTTTAGGGCACAGTAGTTAAGAGCTTTATGAAAAGCTCTTAACTCCTGGGTTTTTTCTGCGGCTGGAGTTTTGTCGTTAGAGCTCTAACGCTCACTTCAGCCACGACTCTAAATACCGGAGTTAGAAAGATCCCATTGAAAAGATAGGATACGTAATTTACGTAAGGAGATCTGCGGTATGGAAAAGTCGCGGCTGAAAAGTGAGCGTTAGACCCTTTTTTGAGTGACTCCAAATACCTGAGGGCGGTAAAAACCAGCGTTAGTAGCCTCCAACGCTGGTTTTCACGGCTACCGCCCAACTCTAAATCTAGGCCTTAGAGATTTACACCAAGCCTCTTCTATCCCAATACTGATAGGCACTGAGGGCACCCCAACATCCCACCCTCAAGAGATAGTGGACACCTTTGCCAGCTACTACGGACAGCTATATGACGGAAATAAGGTATCCCACTCCAACACTACGCACGATCTGTGCAGAAATTTCCTAGATTCTGCAGCACTAGGTAAAATTACGGAGCAGGATCGTGACCTGTTGAATACTAAAATCACCCAGGGAGAAATAGTAGAGGTCTTGAGGGAACTCAAACCAGGGAAAGCATCAGGCCCGGACGGTTTCCCGGGAGAATATTATAAACTATTTAAATTCACTTTAATCCCCCACTTAGTTAAGTTCGCGAACCATATTATGGAAGGCCATGATATCCCGGTAGAACTACTCCAAGCCATAATAGTAGTAATACCAAAGCCTGGGAAAAATCCTAAATATTGCCCTAGCTACAGGCCCATATCCCTCATAAACCAAGACATAAAAATAGTGACAAAAATACTGGCTAATCGACTTAGACAGATAATACCAACAGTAGTGCACCCAGACCAAGTGGGTTTCATCACGGGGAGGGAAGCCCCCGACAACATAAGGATGACAGCAGTAGTGGACCACCTGACTGATGGAGGAGTGCCTTCTCTGCTTCTTTCCTTGGATGCGGAGAAGGCATTCGATAGGGTGGACTGGCAGTACATATGGACAGTGATGGAAGACTTGGGAATTAGAGGCCCCTTCCTAACAGCGATCAAAAATGTTTACTCTAATCCCACAGCAAGAGTCAGGGCAATGGGACACCAATCTACAACAATAAACATTAAAAACGGAACCAGACAGGGGTGCCCCCTGTCACCTCTCCTATTTGCCTTATGTATTGAGCCACTTGCAGCAGCTATAAGAAATAGGGTAGATATCTCCTGGATACAAATTGGCAAGATTACCCACAAAATAACCTTATTTGCAGACGACGTCCTACTGACTTTTGACCAAACCCTTACTAACTTTACCTAATTTATATGACATTATAGATAAGTTCTCCACTATCTCGGGATACAAAATAAATTTAGACAAATGCGAGGCCCTCCCTATGCACACAATCAAACTTATTGAAGCCAACTTTGAATTCAAATGGGTGACAAAAAGCATTAAGTATTTGGGAATTAATTTGACTCCCCATTCTAATGATCATTACAAACAGAATTTTATACCTCTATTTAAACAGATTCGCTCAGACCTGAGCAAGTGGCAAGCATATAACTTTTCATGGTATGGAACACTATCCTCTATAAAAATGAATGTGCTACCAAGAATCTTATATTTATTTAGAACTCTTCCAATTAAGATTAATAAGCAGGATATAGACTCACTACAAGGAGCTCTCCATAGCTTCCTAAGAGACAAAAAACAGGCGAGAATTCCATCTCAAATCTTATCACGACACAGAAAATTGGGGGGGGGGTGGGATTACCTAACCTTTGTGATTACTACAAAGCTGCTAGGTTGGCTCAGACATCTTTGTGTGGCAGGAGAGATAAACATATCATTTGGCCAAATTTGGAAGCGGCACTGGGAGGGTTGGATTCCCCAGAAGATATCATATGGCACTGGGAGGCGGTGGGGGGGACACAGGGCGATGCCCTGCAATAACAAAGCTGTCGGCCCATGAATGGCATTTAGTAGCCAGGGCCTCTGGAATGTTTCCCATGAACTCCCTTCAAAAACCCCTAAGGTATTTAGTGACTGACGAATGTAGACCTAGTATCAATAAATGGGAGAACAAAGGATTCTATAGAGTCGCAGATATTATTAAAAAAGGAGTCCCCTTATCATTCTCACAACTAAGCCAACAGCTAGACCCGATCCCACTACGCTGGTTCCAATACCTACAGATTACCTCGGCTACGCGAGCTTATCTATCGGGATTTACCCTACAAGTCTCCACTACCTTGGAGAGATTAAGCGGTACAACTAAGAGACCGAAACATGCAATCTCACAGATATACTTAGAATTACAAAAGACTAGGTCTAAACCCAAACACTCTCTGATGCTTAGATGGGAATCAGACATGGGAATGGAATGGGAGCAGGGGGTTTGGGAGAGTGTACACTCTGATTCAAGTAAAAACCTACTGAGTGCTGACCTCAGAGAAAATATTATAAAAACCTCCTTTAGGTGGTACTTAACACCTATTCGGACGGCCCACTTAAATAGACTGGGTCCCGGTCTCTGCTATAGAGGGTGTAAAGACAGGGGATCATACCTACACATGTGGTGGGAATGTCCTAGAGTTAAAGAAATATGGGTCAAAATATCTGCACTTCTAAGCGACTTACTAGATGAGCACATAACCCTTGAAGCCTCCCATGCCTTACTACACGACAAAATACCTAGATTAAACAGACACATCAACGCATTTATTAGAATAGTATGCACTATAACTAGAACTAGTATAGCGAAATATTGGAAAATAGGTACCCCCGCATGGTCTGAAATCCTATCCAAAATCCGACAGACATACTCCTTGTATGAAACAGCAGCACACATACAAAACACGTCGGATTCATTCCAAAAAATTTGGTATTACTGGATACTTGGGGGAGAGGGGAGGAACATTTCAGAAAGGGATACCACGTGAGTGGGAGACGACTAGCCCAGTGAGAGAAACAGAGGGGACTGAGAGAAAGACCCTGTGAGAACGAGGGACACATAACAACTTATTATCGGGTAGGAATACTAGAGATAATTGATATATTTTGTATTTGACCATGTATACTTGTGAACAGGTGATAATTATTGTTTTTCATAGTTAATTATTTTGTATTTAGTATTTAGGGTTTCTATATTGTTTAACTTGGTGGGCGAAAGCTCACCTGACATCCTTTCTTAAAAAAGGACCGCCATCACTCTCCTTCTACATTTTGGAACTACACAAAGGTCTGTTCAGAAAGACCTATGGTTCTTTTCTTTTTTGTATTTACCACACATCAGAGACACATAACCACTCTTATGAACTCATACAGGAGACCATAACCCGATTGGATGAGTAAGATTCAAATGAAACAGCAACCTATGTGCAACTATCCCTGTTTGTCTTTACAGTCCTTAAATAGTTCACTAACAAATGAGAGTGTGGTTCTTGATCATGGTTAGATATCTCCGGGTGAAACACTACTAGACTTTGTATCTTTAAAGATGTAACCTGTAATAGATATCTGTATTCTCATTCAAGAAGGAGGCTAGATAATATATAAGGTAGAAAATCAGCCAATAGGATTTTTTCTACCTTAATTCCGATTGGCTGATGGAATTCTATCAGCCAATCGGAATTGAAGGGACGCCATCTTGGATGACGTCACTTAAAGGTACCGTCATTTAGTAAGAATACTCCGGATGAAGAGGATGCTCCGCGTCGGATGTCTTGAAGATGGACCCGCTCCGCGCCGGTTGGATGAAGATAGAAGATGCCGTCTGGATCAAGACTTCTGCCCGGCTTGGATGAAGACTTCTGCCCGGTTGGATGAAGACGTCTCCCGGTAGGGTGATCCTCAGGGGATTAGTGTTAGGTTTTTTAAGGGGGTATTGGGTGGGTTTTTAGAGTAGGATAGGTTGTGTGGGTGGTGGATTTTAATGTTGGGGGGGATCTGTATTTTTTTTTACAGGTAAAAGAGCTGATTACTTTGGGGCAATGCCCCGCAAAAGGCCCTTTTAAGGGCTATTTGTAATTTAGTGTAGGGCTTTTTTATTTTGGGGGGGGGCTTTTTTATTTTGTTAGGGGGATTAGATTAGGTGTAATTAGTTTAAAAATCTTGTAATTTGTTTATTATTTTCTGTGATTTAGTGGGGTTTTTTTTTGTACTTTAGATAATTTAATTTAATTTAGGGAATTAATTTAATTATAGTGGTAGTGTTAGGTGTAATTGTAACTTAGGTAAGGTTTTATTTTACAGGTACTTTTGTCTTTATTTTAGCTAGGTAGTTATTAAATAGTTAATAACTATTTAATAACTATTGTACCTAGTTAAAATAAATACAAACTTGCCTGTAAAATAAAAATAAACCCTAAACTAGCTACAATGTAACTATTAGTTATATTGTAGCTATCTTAGGGTTTATTTTATAGGCAAGTATTTAGTTTTAAATAGGAATAATTTAGTTAATAATAGTTATTTTATTTATATTTATTTAAATTATATTTAAGTTAGGGCGGGGTTAGGGTTAGATTTAGGGGTTAATAACTTTAATATAGTGGTGGCGACGTTGGGGGCGGCAGATTAGGGGTTAATAAATGTAGGTAGGTGTTGGCGATGTTAGGGACGGCAGATTAGAGGTTAATAAAATGTAACTAGTGTTTGCGAGGCGGGAGTGCGGCGGTTTAGGGGTTAATATATTTATTATAGTGGCGGCAATGTCCGGTTTGGCAGATAAGGGGTTCATTTTTTTTTTTAAGTGTTTGCGATGTGGGGGGCCTCGGTTTAGGGGTTAATAGGTAGTTTATGGGTGTTAGTGTACTTTTTAGCACTTTAGTTAAGAGTTTTATGCTACGGCATTGTAATGTAAAACTTTTAACTACTGACTTTAAAATGCGGTATCAGGCTTGACAGAAGAGGGTCTACCGCTCACTTTTTGTCAGACTCGTAATACCGGCGCTATGCAAGTCCCATTGAAAAAATAGGATATGCAATTGACGTAAGTGGATTTGCAGTATTTCCGAGTCTGGCCAAAAAAGTGAGCAGTACACCTGTACCTGCAAGACTCTTAATACCAGCGGGCATTAAAAAGCAGCGTTGGGACCGGCCAACGCTGCTTTTTAAGCCTTACGCAAGACTCGTAATCTAGCCATATGTTTGCTTTTCTGATAGAACACCGTAATAGTGCAAAACTGTCCCTGTGCTATCAGTTGTAACAATCATAGGTTCTCACCAAATGTGATACTAACACTAACTCACTAATGTACTAAACATTAAGTGCTATTGCTCCCTTCTGGAATCTGTATGATTAGACACTTGGGACCAGATTGGTGTATTTAAATGGAATAGTATTGGAACCAAATTAGAGAATATTTTTTAATAAATAGTAAACTGGGATGGTTCAATTAGATATGATCATTCAATAGGTGTATAACAACAGTATAATGTATGGATTGCATCTTATTGAACACTTGCTGGATTATTTATTTCATGACCAGTAGTGTTAGATGTCAGTACAAGCATTGGGGTGTATAATATCATCACCTCCTCTCACCACCTTGTTACTTACAGGGGTGTTAATACTACGTGCAAGTGATTATATTGCACACTGGCTATTCTGCTCTTGAGATCCTATAATATTCCCTAATCTGGTATATATAAATAAATAAATAAATAAAATGCATCATTTTATCATACCATCTCAAAGTGTTTAATGTCCCTTTAACCCTCAGTGATCCTTTGTTGCCTCAGTTTATGATGCTACTATGTAAGGTGTAGCATATCATTGTCAGGGTATGGCTGAGTGGCATTGGATATCACATAATTTAATATCTAATTTAGCTAATATCAACTATGAATTGATTTAGCTGCACTGTGAATGACACTAAAGCGGGCGGCATCGACCCCCCTCTTGTTCTGAAACACAAATTTCAAGAACAAACAAAGAGACATTTGGAGAACTCAGGATGTCACTCTACAGATGATCTTTCTTCTATGTAATAAAATTACCAGATAATGAAACCCTGGGGGGAGGGAGCCCAAGAGTCTGACTTACAGGAAAGGCAACTGCTCTGCATGCAAAAGTTAATTACCCCACGCTGAGTTCAAATACACAAAGTTCAGACGTCACGTCTCCATAGAATAGCAGAGAAATCTACTTTGAAACCTATGTCTTTTTGAAAGCATAAGAATCGGGATGATTTAAAATTTAAACAAATTATCTATATAGTTTTCAAATATTTAATATGTGCCTCAGACTGTCCAAATAAATTGTATAAATGTGTATTTATGGATCTGAGAGAAAATGCCTAGCAGTGGCATGTTGGATAAGTATTTGCTAAATTTAATAAGTAGCTATATAGTCAATTTAAAAATGTTTAACCAATTTGTTTCAAAATAACATTTTCTTTGTTTTTCCAGGAGTCTAATAATCATCGCAGAGGATAACCTGATGTGAAGATGAGGTTTCTAAATAAGTTACTATAAGTTAATATCATAGATTTTGAGCCCATGTCTTAAACACTGTTGAGACATGTATTAATAAATAACTATAAATGCTAATCTATATATGATATAAAATGGTGACTAGGAAATGAAATATATACCAGTATATCAAATGAACGGATATACAAAATAAGTAAGATAAACACATATATTTTATTGATTCTTACTACTAGTCCACTCATAAAAATGTAACTTTAAAGGCATCTTCTAAAATATTATAAGTAGTATATCATATTAAGTATGAAAATACTCAGGGTAAATAGTATAAAATAATCCCATATATATTAAACATATCATTTATCAATGCTAGAAATTATAGGTGTGTTTAATGAACATATTGAAGAATATCTGTATTTTCTGTGGCACTTTGATGGTGAAACAGTTTTTCTGTGTCTGTTGCCCCTAGTGGACTAAAACTGCTATGATAGCCAAACAAATGGACTGTTAAAACCCATACATTCCCAGTAAGCCAATGAGAGGTTCAGCTCCGAAGGGCCTATCAGAGACAAGCTTCGGTGGAGCATATCCAAAAGGTTCACCAATGATTAGAATAAAAAAAATGTGGGATTTATAATGTGATATATTCTCTTGCACTGGAAAAGAAATGGGTCTTTGCTGGAATTTTGACTGACTCACAACTGCTGCCTTTGGAACACAGTCTCTATAGAGCAAGACTGGGCCTAACTTTCTTTTTCCATAATTGCAAATATTTATGAAGTGAATGGATTTATCCGAAAAAGCTGAAAATTCTCATACTGGCTTATGTTGTAATGTATATGTTATAATTTTAATTATTTTAAAGCTAATACATTCATTGTTGCTACAGTTTAATTGAAGCTGGTAATTTAAAGAAGTACTTTGTATTTTAAATTTATATTCATAGTCCTGCGTAGTTTTGAACTAGTCACATTAATGCTAAATAATTTTATTTGATAGAAAATAATCTGGACTTTTATATTTATAAGTCATTCTTACTTATTGTAGTCAAATCTATATGGTGCTTATCAAGTTATTTGTAGCTATTGTTATATATTTTAAAATTTGTTTTATTGTGGCTATATAAGACCTTATTTCAGCTCAGATTAATTGGCATAGACATTGGCTGTTGCATTAACAATACACAATTTCTGATGGTTTGATTGGAATTATATAGAACCATTTGTGGTATTATAATAATCATGTATAATTGATTCATAATCTAGTTTCTACATAAATATAATTCAAGGTGTCTATATGGATAACTAATCTAGAACTAAGGAATAAATATTGAGTTTTAATAAATATATTGTTACGTATATACATTTTTATCGGTTGGCAACTGCTGAGATAAGTATTCCAACATTTTACTGGAGATCACTGCTGATATAATAATAAATGATATTGTAATCTAGCATATCCTAACATCATACATTATTTAAATTGTCTGATAGTACAGAGAATATGCACACTACAATAGACAATATATATGTATTATAATTTAATGTTCATATGGTCTTAATAATTTAAGCATTTGCTAATATATCTTATGCTAACAGTGTATGGATTTTGGAATCAGAGGAATTTATACTGAGATGAGACATTTAGCATCTTATGGCAATATGTTTAACTCACCTGTCTAACGCTTGTCTAGCCAGCTGTTTGAGTTTTGTTTGTAGGGTCTGATCTGTAGTTTCATTAGACTGAAAAAATGCAAAGCAATAAAAAAGATGAGTGAAACTAATGGGTATATTTATTGCTACCGGAAAGATAAAATGGTTTAATTATTTTTATTTATTTCCCCAAAGTTGTGAAAGTTTTTTAAAGAGGTGTTGCGTTTATCTCAAAGCTTAAAGAGCCAGTAGATTTTTGTACAGTAAGAGGAAGATATTATGCAAATTTAAAATTCAAAATGTTGTGCTTGCTCTGAAGTATGAAGCACTGCCGCCATTTTTACTGCACAGAGTTCTTGAATCCTTAAAGGGACAAGAAACCCAAACTTTTTTCTTTCATGATTTAGAAAGAGAATGCAATTTTTAACAACTTTCCCATTTACTTTGATTATTTAATTTGCTTCTTTCTCTTGTTATCCTTTGCCAAAATTTTTATCTAGGTAAGCTCAGGAGCAGCAAAGAACCTAGGTTCTAGCTGTTGGCTTCATGTAGATACTGATTGTCATTTGCTCACCCATGTGTTCAGTTAGAAACCAGTAGTGCAATGCTGCTCTTTCAACAAACGATACCAAGAGAATAAAGCACATTTGATAATAGAAGTAAATTGGAAAGTTGTTTAAAATTGTATGTTCTACCTAAATCATGAAATATTTTTTGGGGGTTTCTTGACCCTTTAATTTAGATTCTGGATACATATCTACATTTCTGAAAAGCTCAGAGAAGACACTGGAATTTGAAGTTTTTTTTAGCAAATAATAAAAAACATCCATTGCAGAGTTAGAGAGCTTTTAAAACCACTAACTTCCTTGTGGGATTCAAATCTCAGCACATTAAAATGTCAAGTTTCAGATATTGCAATAGTGAAGGAATGTCACAATTTCAGCATTTAAATGTCAAAGAAACTTATGACTAAGTGAATACAAAAGGTACAATGACTGTTTGACCTTTTCTGGTCAAACAAGAAACATGTTTTTAATAGCAAAGAAGAAAGATCTTCAGCAGATAACATTAAAATATATCTTTAAAAGGAGTAGACCAGGGGGTCAAAACAGTACAGAATTTCAGCATCTCTTAGCTTGATGTGTCCTGATCTAGACTCTTGATAAGTCCAATTTTACAATAGCCCATCATAGAAACATATCAAATATGTTTAGAAGCCAACTTTCTATACAAATAATCTTGACTTCTCAATTAGTATTTTACTTTAAAGGGACAGTTTACTCAAAAAATGTCTGCACTTTAATTTGTTCAAAATTATCTACTTTACCTGCTGGAGTGTATTAAATTGTTTACAAGTATTTCCATTACCCTTATATTGGCATTTTAAATAGTTTATTTAGCCATTAGTATCCCCACCCATCCTGAAAGTTTTGTGTTAACAGAAGCCAGTAGAAGAAATTACACTCCCAGTGGGTTATAGAAGAGATAAGGTAACCAAATTTTAATTTTCCATTGTTCTCTCCAAGTATTGGTGATTGGTTTATAGACAGATATAAGATAAAGAAGCAAGTATATGTACACAATGTGATAAAGTAATGAGATCTGATTATACCTACAAGCTCAACCCATTTTATAAGGTTGTGGCTTCAAAACACAAAATCAGCTCATTCATATACACAAATAAACATTAAACAAGCAAATCTCCTACATTTTATACTCTGCAGCTGGTAAAAAATGTAATTGGAAAACCTTTAAGGGAAAAACAATTTTATAGTATACTGTCCCTTTAACTCTGTTAAAAAAAAGGAGGAGTGAATCTATGTAAGTTTAATGTCTTAACAACTTAATTTTTTACTAGAAGCATTACATGTATATTGCAAATATGTTTCTATTCAAAGATGTAATGAATCTATGTGCATTTAAATTTTGACGAGAGAGAGAGAGAAAGAGAGAGAGAAAGAGAGAGAAAAAAGAGAGAGAGAAAGAGAGAGAAAGAGAGAGAAAAAGAGAGAAAAAGGAGAGAGAGAGAGAAAGAGAGAGAAAAGGAGAGAAAGAGAGAGAGAAAGAGAGAGAGAAAGAGAGAGAGAAAGAGAGAGAGAAAGAGGAGAGAGAGAGAAAAAGAGAGAAGGAGAAAGAGAAAGAAAATGAGAGAAAGAGAGAGAAAGAGAAAGAGAAAAAGAGAAAGAGAGAGAGAGAAAAAGAGATAGAAAGAGAAAAAGAGAAAGAGAAAGAGAGAGAGAGAGAGAGAGAAAGAGAGAGAGAGAGAGAGAGAGAAAAAAAGAGATAGATATTTATATACACACACTGTATGCAACCTTTCCTTGAAAATATAAAAACAAAAATGTAGAAAAGAGAAAAAAATATCAGGTACACCACCCAATTTATTTTACTAACTAGCCGGCTAAAATGTAAGCCAACATTAAGCTAAAATGAGCAAATAATATATTTTTTTCATTGTTTGCACATCAATTTATATTAAATAATGCAATTAATTTGTGGCTTGGATAGCTTAGGTAATATATATATATATATATAAATATGTTATTATATAAATTACAGAAACGTTATAATATTGCAAAGTATTACACTGCCCCCACTTTGTCAAGAACACTGCATATTACTTACCGTTGTGAGACACAGCTCTACTGCTTCTGTGTAAAGTTCTATTGCCTCTTCTGCGTTGCCTTTATCATCTTCATCAAATGCCTGAGTAACCAGAAAATGGGCTCGTTCTAAGTCCAACTGCTGCTTTGACTTCAGTGGGTCCACGTTATGTGCTTGGACTAATTGTATAGTGAACAAAATATGGATGTAAAACAGTTAACTTTGCTTTTTTTTTTTATTTATTACAAAAATATAAACATTTAAAATGGTCTCTTTCACACACGCACACACACATTCAAAATGCTGAGAGCTCTAGGTTCTCAGAAAAATTGTAATCATACCACTGTGTGTCTAATCCGTTAATATCTGTACATTTATGCATTCGCTTCTGTATGATGCGGTATGTATAGAGCAGAGGGAGGAAACACGTGTGTGATTAAAGGGAAAACTGCCACTGTCACCCCTGTGCTTGTAATGTTAGCAGGAGCTGCCAGATGTAGTGAGATCAGCCTCACTGTCCTATATGTATACATGCCACAAAAGGCTACAAGTATTTCTGACCATGAAAGGGTTAACACATACACTAATGGCTTATTCAGGCTGCAGATCTCTAGCTCCATGTGTATGGGAAGAGTGTGTGATAACTTACAAACTGCACGGATCTCCCTCCCCCTCTGTCCTCACAATGGAATTCTGAATACTTTACAAACAGCTTTTCTAAACGATTTCAGCAGGATCATCTTGTGTCTACAGAATTCTTACCGGGAGGACAGAGGGGGAGTGAGATCCGTGCCCAGTGTAAACAGTCAGGGAGAAACTGTGTTCTAAAATAAGTTGTCTACCACGTCACTTCCGGTGACGTGATTCAGCTGCTTGAGATTTGTGGCGCTCACTGCGCATGCACTAGCCCAACCTCCTTAAAACAGCTGATTTACACAGGTCGAGGAAATATATGGCACCACATTCCTTAACGCACGTTACTGGTTGCAAAATCAGACGGAACAAGCTGTCTGGCGCATTTTCTGGTTACAAAATTCGATGACAGACGGGTCGCAGAATCTGTACGCCACCACACAACAGCTGCAACGACTTGCACAGCTATTAACTCCTTATACTTAATCAACAAGTCCAGTCAGTCCCTTCAATGTGTAACAATCTGAGGGGGGGGGGGGGAGTATTTAAAGTTATCTATTTTTGCGAATAAGAAAAGATGATTGACAGAGGGTGTCTGAGACTCACTCCCTCAGATTGTTACACAGTGAAGGGACTGGCTGAACTTGTTAACTGAGTATAAGGGGTTAATAGCTGTGCAAGTCGTTGCAGCCATTGTGTGGTGGTGTACAGATTCTGCGACCTGTCTGGCGCACTTTCTGGTTACAAAATCCAATGACAGACAGCTTGTTCTGTCTGATTTTGCAACCAGTAACGTGCGCTCAGTGTGGTGTGACATATTTCCTCGATCAGCTGTTTGTAGGAGGTTGGGCCTCTAGCGCATACGCAGTGAGCGCCACAAACCTCCAGCAGCTGAATGTGTCCACCGGAGGTGACGTGGTGGACACATTCCTATGGTAGACAACTTATTTTAGAACACCGGCCGAGGTGAGGGGTTGTAATTTACATGTATTATCTATTACACAGACAGCTCCAGCATGGGGGCTGGCTGTAAGGACACTAGCTAGGGAGTGTAGGAAAAAAGCCTTGTTCTGAAGCTAGTGGGTATTACGTACGTATTCTTATTCAGTCAGAGGATTGCAAACTTTAGCATCATTTTTAGAAGCTTTAGCACCAAAATTGCTTATACATGTGAAATGCAAACTTTATCTTCTTTGAATTCTTTATTCAAATAGCCCATATTGTTTTGTGTGTATAATGTCCCTTTAAGCCATTTATAAACAATGGATAAACGTTTCAATGAAAATAGAGGATAAACATTGCACACAACATCGTCCTCATATTTCATTCAAATCATATTGCGAGGCCTAAGAAAATGAATACAGCACTTCAATGTTCCTTATAAAACTCAGGTAGAAGTAAGCTTTTTGCGCGCTCATATTACAAGTTGAGAGTAAACTGTTTTCGCTCGCTTGCGCGCTAACCCAATGACTGCAAAAAGCCAAACTTAGGATATTGCGATTGCGTTAATGTATAACCCATAGAAGTCAATAGAGTGAAAAAAGTGGGGGGAAAACACCCTACTCTCGAGCAAATATGATCGCATATTCTCAAGTGCGCTAACCGGACATGAAACTATGAATATTTCACATTCCAATGTTCTTCACATACAAAAATATGACCTATTTATTCATAAATACATATGTCTACATATATCTGATAGTATTTTTGTACAATATAAATCTATACACATGATTATATATAGGTATAAATATATACAGATAGATTATATATATATATATATATATATATATATATATATATATATATATATATATATATATATATAGAATATATCTATGTGTTTATATGTATACACAAGTATTTATGTGTCTGTAAAGAAATACATATATACATATATACACATAAATACATATGTACACACACACACACACATTGATTATATATATATATAAATAAATATATATATATATATATATATATATATATATATATATATATATATATATATATCTCACACATATACATCTTTAGACATGTATATATGTATGTATCACTATGTTAAAGCCCTTTGCCTGCCTTTTTTTCCTAACACCAGAGACCTTCTATCTTTGAGCCCTTATAATTTTTTGGGCAATTTTGTTTTTTTAAATAATTTTTATTAGATAGATAGTGTTATTATGAGCGTAACTGTACTTTGTAATGTATTTTTGAAGTGTTTTGTGACACTTTTTTGTTTTGCAAGACAGTTAACCAGAGCTCTGAGGACGTGCTATCCCGATGAGAGTTAACTTCAATTGCAGTCAAGCAATAGCGTTTACTTTCAATTTGTAATACAAGTGAAAAACCTGACACGCACAAACACCTGCGATAAACCCCTTTTCACTTGAGCATAGCTGTTAGGGCTCCACTCGTAATCTGGCCCTTAATGTTTTAGCTAATTGTAGGTGGAATATAAAATGTGTGTTCCTTGTTTTTATTAAAGCAAGCCTTCTCTGTAAAAAGAAAATTATAAAAAAAAATATGTTGCCTGATTCTAAAAATAGCTGTTTTATTGTATGAATACATTAAATACTGTGTCCCATCTTTTAAATTTATCATAACCAAAAATGTATCCCTCAGCATTATATTAATTTGACATGCCTAGCCAGAGATCAAAGACATCCTATAAGATAATAGTCTAGCAAAGCTTTCTTTTTTCTAACAGTAAAGATTAAAGCTTTAGTCATTTTATTTAAAAATTCTTTCTATTCAGCATTTACTTTTGTAGTGTTTTGTTCTAAAATTGTGAGAGTAATATTCAATTCAACTCTTAACCTATGGCTCTTATTTTCTACTACCATAGACCCATTTTTTTGGCCAATAAATACTGAAAATAATTAAAAGATTGGTTCTTCAGCCTAATCGTGTTTAATTTGTACTTTAGTGAGGGTATATAATAAATAGTAAAAATTAACAACTCTCTGCAATGCATTGCTAGCATTACATTACAACTATCTTAAAGGGATATTAAACCCCCAAAAAATCTTTCATTATTCAGATAGAGAATATAATTTAAAAAAAGTTTCCAATTTATTTCTATTGTCATATTTGCTTCGTTCTCATGTAATTCTTTGTTGAAGGGATACCTAGATAGGTATCGTGCACATGCCTGTGGCACTGCATGACAGGAAATAAAGCTGCCATCTAGTGCTCCTGCTAATGTATAACATTGCTGCAAAACTACTGCCATATAGTGCTGTAAACACGTAAATTGGAAAGTTGTTTAAAATTGTATGTTCTACCTGAATCACAAAAGAAAAAAAATTGTGTTTTATGTCCCATTAATGCTTATTTTTTACTAAATAATTTACCTTAAAGGGACAGTCAAGTCCAAAAAAAACTTTCATGATTCAAGGGCATGTCATTTTAAACAACTTTCCAATTTGCTTTTATCACCAATTTTGCTTTGTTCTCTTGGTATTCTTAGTTGAAAGCTAAACGTAGGCGGTTCATATGCTAATTCTTAGACCTTGAAGACCGCCTCTTATCTAAATGCATTTTGACAGTTTTTCACCACTAGAGGGCGTTAGTTCATGTGTTTCATATAGATAACATTGAGCTTATGCACGTGAATTTACCGAAGAGTGAGCACTGCTTGGCTAAGATGCAAGTCTGTCAAAATAACTGAAATAAGTGGGCAGGCTGCAGAGGCTTAGATACAAGGTAATTCCAGAGGTAAAACATATTATTATAACTGTGTTGGTTATGCAAAACTGGGGAATGGGTCATTAAGGGATTATCTATCTTTTAAAAAAATAAAAATTCTGGTGTTGACTGTCCCTTTAATGATACATTAAACACCTCTTGTTTTTGTGTAAAAATTGTGCTTCATCATTGCTCTCTAGAGATGCCAAAAAGCGAAGTCTGTAACACAAGTTTTCTTTAAACGCTGTTAATCACCTAAACCAGCTATTTATTTGGAGCATTATGAAATAAACTAGGTTACAGAATTTACTTTTAGCATCTCTAGAAATCGTGGTGGTAAAAATTAAATTTGTACACAAAAGCAAGAAGTGTTTAATGTCCCTTTAATTTAAGGAACTCCATTGTTTGCATGTTCAGTCACTCATCCGGCTTGCTGAAGGCTTCATTCTTCTTCATACCGTCCTAACAGCGCTGGGCTTTAATGCCGTTAGAATGACATGGAGCGCCCTACCCTATATGGCGTCCTGCATCTTCCCCCTTTGACGCAAGCAAGAATCGGACTGGGTTCGTGCCTAGCAACGTATGCAATCCCCAATGATCTGATCCTGGCCTTGAAATCACGCGATAGCATCGACAATCGCAGGATTTCATTTTTACAGCAAGTGTTTATATCGGAACTTTGTTCCCATCTAAGCACTTGTACTCCAGCATGAAGGGGTTAAGGTGGACTGATCAGTCAACCAAATGCCTAACAGACTACAGGGGCACATTCCCACAGACAAACAAATGAGTCCCTTAGCATCATGTAAAAAGATGCATTTTTGTAAATACAATTCAGTATTTAGATAGCAGTAATGAAATCCATGTAATACACTACATATATAGAAACATCATTTTGATGGCAGATAAGAACATAGATCCAAAACATCTGCTCACATTTCCTATAAAGTGTAAGCTTAATTAGTTTGTAGGATAGCCTTATACTTATCCCAGGCAGTCTTGATTTAGGTGGGAGAAAAAGAAGGCCTAGTTATCTTAAAGGGACACTGAACCCAATTTTTTTCTTTCATGATTCAGATAGAGCATGCAATTTTAAGCAACTTTCTAATTTACTCCTGTTATCAAATTTTCTTCGTTCTCTTGCCATCTTTACTTTAAAAGCAGGAATGTAAATCTTAGCAGCCAGCCCATTTTAGGTTCAGCACCATGGATAGCGCTTGCTTATTGGAGGCTTACATTAACACACCAATAAGCAAGCATAACCCAGGCTCTCAACCAACAATGGGCGGGCTCCTACAGATCACATTCCTGCTTTTAAATAAAGAAAGCAAGAGAACGAAGAAAAATTAATAATAGGAGTAAATTATAAAGTTGCTTAAAATTGCATGCTCTATCTGAATCATGAAATAAAACATTTGGGTTTAGTGTCCCTTTAAGCCCTGGGTACTCCAAGACGACTCTCCTATAAAATGTTATCTAGCCCTCCAAGCTGAATAATGTGTGTATGAACAAGATAGCACGTTTTCACTAATGTCAAAATAATAATATCTATCTTCATGAAGCAAATATTTACTGACAGAGATGCAGGAAATTAAAAATTGCAGTAAACCATTTAATTATTTGTGTGTATATGCGCACGCCTGCGTGTCTGTACGATAACACATATATGACTTCACCATGTTTCCAGGCAAATATCTGCAGGTGTGAACAAAACAGTTTAGCTGATGAAATCATTGGAAATTTGAAGATTTGTTTACGTCAGAATGTGATATATTTTTATTACAACTAGCAGTATTGCTAAATTGTGCTTGCTGGCTCTCTGTGGGAATAAAAAAATCCAATATGGCTCCTTGATACTTCTAGTTCCCATAACTACTGACACTCACTGATCATGTAAAAAAATATTGTTTTTTCCACTATATTTGAAAATACAAAGGTTACCTTTAGTATTAAAAATATATGGACATTTTGAAGCTGTATCAGATAATTGGTATTAAAATGTAAAAATTGTTAATCAGTAATGAGTAACTGTAGTATTGGCACATCTTCAAAGAGTTTGGATGTCCCTGAATTATAACAACACAAATTAGGACACTCTATACTTTTGATTTATGGTTCCATCAGTTTATCACATTCATTTATATCTGTGTAGAAAATGCTCATTTGTTTAAACCCCAGCCCAAGCATGAATACATAGGTAAATATTCAGCACACAGACGGCTTGTGCACGGCATGCTCTGCTGAGGAATGGCTTATGCAGCGTAAAACTATGTGCCAATCATCCAATTGCTATGGAAAATATTTGGCATCAGAGCTGCTTGGTTAACATGCCTGGGATAACTTACACTTTTTATGTAAAGACATAGCACAGACCAGCTGAACTCTTGGCTAATAATATCTTTCAGTCCAACACTTTAAAGGGCCATGATACCCACATTTTTTCTTTCATGATTTAGAAAGATAATGCATTTTTAAACATATTTCTAATTTACTTCTATTATCTAATTTGTTTTATTCTCTTGATATTCTTTGCTGAAAAGCTTAGTAGCTGCTGATTGGTTGCTGCACATAGAAGCCTCATGTGATTGGCTCACCCATGTGCATTGCTTTTTCTTCAAATAAGGATATCTAAGAAATGAAGCAAAATAAATAATAGAAGTAAATTGTAATGCTGTTTAAATTTGTATGTTCTATCTGAATCATGAAAGAAAGATTTTGGGTTTAGTGGCCCTTTAAGTTTAAGATTGTGCTGAAAAAGTGAGGAAATCACACATCTTTTGCAACAATACAGTTACATTATCAGACAGCTTTACATATAGATTCAAATGATAAAACTCTATGACCCCATGTACTCACTCAGGAACCTGTCTGATCCTATTAACAGCAAGTGTACCCTGTGCACATGCTCAAACCTGCACAAGGGCTGTAACGCAGCCTCTGCTGCTCATTATATGGAGCTCAGTATGTCTATATCACTGATAATAAAGTGGGTGAATCAGTTATAATCCCAATTTTTCACCATCTGTATGAGACGTTAGCAATAAAGTGATTGGGACAAATAAAACACGGACAAAAGTATTCTTTACATACATACATACATACATTTACAATATAATAAATATGTACAAAAGTGTGTGTACATAGATAGATTTTCATCTTTCTTTCACTACTCAATGCAGCACTTTGAAGACCTTAAATGGTGATAATATTACAGAGAAAGATAAAATAAAGGACACATTTAGCCAATGAAAAAGCTAAATTTGAACAAGCTGGAAACAATGACCAATCATAATAGCCGGAATGACCATACTGTCCACTGAGCACCCCAACCTTCTCAATCTTTTGCTGTTCAGCAAACAGATAAGTGCTCTCTGTGTTCTTACTAAAAAAATACTCATTGTTAAATTTAAATTGTTATTTTCATCATATCTGTCTTTTTTCCCCATTTACTTTTTATGTTCATATTTTCTGAATATTTATTTTACTTGTCTTCCATTTGGTCTTTCTTTAGCCCCATGGATCTTCACAAAGATCCTAAAAACAATTGTAGCCTGGTTAAGACTTTGAGGACTTCTAATAATTTATTTAGACAATATTCTTCTGATGAACCAGAATCCTTTAAACCTCAAAAAGCAATTACATATTACAGTTCACTTGTTCCAAAACCTAAGTTTTCTAATAAACAAAGAAAAATCTATTCT
Source organism: Bombina bombina (assembly GCF_027579735.1). Classification (NCBI taxonomy): domain Eukaryota; kingdom Metazoa; phylum Chordata; class Amphibia; order Anura; family Bombinatoridae; genus Bombina; species Bombina bombina. The sequence continues at coordinate 431,805,736 of NC_069503.1, forward strand.
CACTCCAATTAAATCCTTAATCTATCTAGGTTTTCAAATAAATACCGAAACATCCACTTTAAGTCTTCCTCTATAAAAAAGTAGATAATATCAAGAAAGAAATCTCCCGTACCCTTTCCAAAAAGACTGTCCCTTTAAGATTAATAGCCAGAATAGTATTGTTACTCTCATCCTCTATTCAAGCTATATTTCCAGCCCCCTTCATTAGAACTCCAAAGATGAAGGATCTCTCATCTCTAGAAAGGTTTTTCCTATTTTCAACATATTCCCTTATCTTTAGAAGCCAAGAAGAACTCTTGTGGTGGCTCTCACTTGGAAGCAGCAGCAATATATGCCTTTCTCCAGTCTTGGCCCCCATAAAATGCTTATGCATCCCCCCCCCCCTTTTCGATGATTTCTCAAACGATTTTGATTGTAGATCTGGATCCCTTTTTAGTAGATATCTCAAATTCTAAATTACTTATCCTCCCTCTTCGATTTAGGTTTAGCATACAGATCTATTAATGTTGCCCGTTCTGCAATTTCCTCTAAACACAAAATGATCGATAATGCTCCTGCGAGTTAACACCCTCTAATAAGCAGACTCTTTAAAGCTATCAGACTCAAACGTCGTCCTATTCCTAAATATAATTCCTTTTGGGATGTAGATTTGATTTTCTCCCTTTTTACATCTTGGCCCTCTAACGAACTTCTGTCCTTAAAGGGCCACTAAACCCAAAATCTTTCTTTCATGATTCATATAGAGAATGCAAATTTAAACAACATTACAATTTACTTCTATTATTTATTTTGCTTCATTTTTTAGATATCCTTAGTTGAAGAAAAAGCAATGTACATAGGTGAGCCAATCACACAAGGCTTCTATGTGCAGCAACCAATCAGCAGCTACTGATCATATCTAGATATGCTTTTCAGCTAAGAATATCAAGAGAATAAAATAAATTAGATAATAGAAGTAAATTAGAAAGATGTTTAAAATTGCATTCTCTTTCTAAATCATGAAAGAAAAAATGTGGGTTTCATGTCCCTTTAAAACTACTTACTTTTAAACTCACTCTTCTCCTATGTCCCATACCTTTTCATAGATTCTCTGACGTTAAAGCTATAGACTTTAACTATAAACACTTCTCTCCTTAAAGGGACATGCCACCCACATTTTTTCTTTTATGATTTAGAAAGAGAATGCAATTTTAAACATCTTTCTAATTTACTTATATTATCTAATTTGTTTTATTCTCTTGATATTCTTTGATGAAAAGCATATCTAGATATGCTCACTAGCTGCTGATTGGTTGCTGCACATAGAAGCATCGTGTGATTGGCTCACCATGTGCATTGCTTTTTCTTCAACTGAGGATATTTAAAAAATGAAGCAAAATAAATAATGGAAGTAAATTGTAATGTTGTTTAAATTTCTATTCTCTATCTGAATCATGAAAGAAAAATTTTGGGTTTAGTGGCCCTTTAAGGAGTGACTTTCCTTTTGTCTTGAAGAACTAAAACTTTTTATTCCAATATATTCTATCCATACTTAACTTCCAAACCGTCTCTATGTGTTGTCAAATGTCTCAAACAATATGAACTTAAAAACACCTTCTCTAAGAATTCCTTCTGAATCTCAACTCTTGATCTCTTTCATTCTATAGCTAGGTGGGTTAATTGGGTTATGAAAGAAGCATGCATAAATTTGTCCTTTTCTGCTCATTCTATAAGAGGATCTGCATCTTTCAAAGCATTTTTCTTAAATCTGCTCCTCTTCAAGAAATTTTAAATGCAGCAGATTAGTCCTCTGACTCTATTTTCAAACAAATTTACTTCAAACCCATACAATATTTAAATTTATTTAATTAAACTGCTTTGAACAAGCAAATAGAAAGTCTCTGGTCTTGTAATAAAAAGCAGATTATCCTAGCTTGTGAAGGAGTAATCTAGATTTTATTAAAGACACAGAGACGAATATTTTCCCACTTCTGTATCACCCACCATTTTAATCATGTCTTAATATTTATTATGATTTATTTCAGTTACCATCTAACCAGGATGATTTACAGCAAACAGGCTTTGTTCCAGCAAGGTCAATCCTTTCGTCCCAACATCAATCAAGATCCATCAGACCCTTCTTATTAAAAGTTCTATACAAGTTCATCTGGATTTTCTGCATTGAACTTTTATTTTTATGACTGTTTTGTCTCAGTTCCGTTATTTCAAAGTTTTACTTCATGAGCAACCAAAAAAAAAAGAGGAGGTTGAGTTGCTCAGTGGACAGTATATGGTCATTCCGGCTATTTTGATTGGTCATTCTTTTAAGCTTGTTCAAATTTAGCTTTTTCATTGGCTACATTTGTTTGCGCTTTATTTTATATTTCTCTGCAAAATTATCACTTTTTTAAGTGAAGGTTAAGTTACCTGTATCACAAACTCAAATTCAATTCTATTTGCCAAATAAATATGAGTCTCATTCATCATCTTCTTCACATTGAACGCTTTTCAAAGTTATCGCTGTATGAAATCGCAATTTTAATGTAATCCAAATCAACCCGTTTTTTTTTTTTATTATTATTTGATCACGTTCTCAAAAGCACCAATTGAAAATCTGGCCATTAAGCGGCCGTCGATCTACGTCACCCGCCTCATATTTTAAATGTGCATGCGCTGCTGTCTTATCCTCCGTTTAGGTCTCCAAGCGTGCTCCTGTTTCGATATGTTGCAAGCAAACTGTGTTTACCGCATGCACATTAATGATTTAGACTGAATAGTATCGCATGCGCAGTAGTTGGTTCACATCAGCGTTTCACGCATGCGCAATAGTTTGAATCGTTGTGAAGGCACTTGGGAGATGTGTATAGAGCGGGTGGGACCGCTCTATACGTAACATCAGAGATAACACGTAAGTAGAGGTGGGGAGGAGTTTGGACGGAAATGGTAGGAAAATTAATATATATTCTAAATATTGAAATTCATAAATTAGATGATAAAAATAAACTTAGCGACCATCTTAATGTGCTATTAATGAATGCATTTATCTATTCAAAGCATTAAAACTTTACCTTCACTTTAAGGTCTTGAAAAGTGTTGCATTGAGTAGTAAAAGAAAGATGAAATCAAAATATTCGTATGTGTCTTTAATAAAATCTAGATTATTCCATCACAAGCTAGGATAATCGAAATTTATAATAATATCAAGTCTGCACTCTTACCAAAAGCAGTATTAACTTGCAAGGCTGCAATTTAACCAAGATAACATAACCCCACAAAACATGCACTCAGTAGACTTTAATGTGCAATGAATATTCATGTAAGAAGTCTGTCGATAGTAATCTCATGCTTGCAGACTGCTTTCAGTGGTGTCTGGAGCTGCTGACAGTGACAAACTATTATTATGGAAATGGTTAATCAGCTTAGTTATGTCTGTAGGAGCTTTTTTCTTCCATCAGCACAGACTGATCATAGTCTATTACAGGGATGGCCAAATGGAGGACATGGGCCACATGCACCTCACAACACTAGTTTTCACAGCCTCCAGGAAAAACAGAATGAATATTATGTGCCAGATCGTCTGGGGTTGTCATGTTCCTTGTTCAGTGGAGGACTGCCTGGTATTTCGGGGCTAGAGTGACCTTATTTGGCAGGGTCAGACTGATATACTTCAGGAAAGTTGTCATCTGTGAAAAGCATAACTGGGTTAGAAGAGGCTGCTCCTAGGTGGTAACTTGCAATAGAACACGTAACTGAGCTGTTGTTTGTTCCTGGTAGAGCGCTTCTCTCTTGGTATGCCATAGTTTTTGTAGCACAAGGAAAAGTGGAACTACATTTTGGAAGTAAAAATAAATTTTTAAATGGGACAAGACTTAGCCAAACAGAGGAGGAAAGGGATTTGGGAGTAGTAATAGATAACAAGCTAAAGATGGGTGCACAATGCAGGCTAGCGGCTTCGAAGGCTAATAAGATACTAGCATGTATTAAAAGAGGCATTGATTCAAGGGAGGAAAGCATAATTCTGTCACTATATAAAGCCCTGGTAAGACCTCACCTTGAGTATGGAGTGCAGTTCTGGGAACCGATCGCAAAAAAAGATATTGCAGAACTAGAAAAAGTTCAGAAAAGGGCCACAAAACTAATAAGGGGATAGGAGAATTTAACCTATGAGAAAAGGCTAGCCAAACTGGGTCTGTTTTCTTTAGAAAAAAGGCGCTTGAGAGATGACATGATTACTTTATATAAATATATTCAAGGTCCATATACAGAGATGGCAGAAGCTCTGTTTATTCTAAGAAAATTGTTTGACAAGAGGTCACAATTTAAGGATGGAGAAAAGGAGATTTAATCTCCTGCAACAGAAATGTTTTTTCACTGTAAGAGCAATAAAATTGTGGAACTCATTACCAAAGGCGGTAGTGAATGCCAATACCATAGATACATTTAAAAATAGTCTGGATACATTTCTGTATATAAACAAAATTCATGAATATGATTGCTAGTATTAAATGGATCACCTTTTAGTGGGGTTATTTAAGTTTAACTGGAGCTTTTTGTAAGTATTTTAGATTTGTATAGGTTGAACTCAATGGACTTCGGTCTTTTTTCAACCTTATCTACTAGGTTACTATTTTACTAAATTAAAAATACTTTGGGGATTACTGGTAGGTGGGCAAACAATGCGGTTGCAACTCAAGGGTCCCCTGGAAAGGAAAACAGCAGATAGAAGGCACCTTGTGACCTTACCTAAATGAGGCCCTGATCCAGATGATCATTGGGTAGTTTTAGGAAATATATTATTATTTGTGCGTTTAATAGCCATAAATGTATATTCAGGCTTCTAAAATACTGATCTGCAGTCCCGTGTGTTAGGAAGTTCAGCATTAGTGGTCTAATTGCTCTTTTGGTCTTTTCTATAAATAAACAACATTTGGCACAATAAACAGGTTTGAATTTATGCAAAACTAATTTGATGGATTTACACAATATATGCTTTATACACACACATAAATATATATATATATATATATATATATATATATATATATATTTATATCTCAAAATTTCATCAAGGGCAAGGACATGATATTCCTCTAGGGCTATAAGGACCCCATTAGTGCTTAGACTGTTACTTCTGAGAGGGTAAACAGGGCAGAGAGAGATTGGAGAGGAAAAATTAAAGTAGATAAAGAGATATCGTTAAGAAAGAGGGGGGGGGGGGAGAGAGAGAGAAAGAGTGTAAAGAGAAGCTAAGGCCTGATAGAGAAGGGAAGGGTAAAAAGATAGTTTGGAGAGATGAGGGAGTAGAGATAGATAAGAGTTATAAAACAATTTTTTCCAGGTCTGCTATGACCTCACATTAAATGTCAACACTCTGCTATCTCTCAGTTCAACTTCCTTTTTCTATCCAGCTGTTGTATTCCCCAAAATCCTAGGTGATGTTGCTAATTGCTATGCACTTATTTTTATTAAGTTATTTCTGTATATAGCATTATTTAATTAATTCTATAAAATAAAAACAATAATAAAAAAATAAAAAAAAAAACTACTGCACAATAAGGTTTTTCACATTGGCTAAACATATGCAAAGGGGGGGGGGGTCAAAAGTGGCAAGTAACACTTTGGACTGGCTAGTACCTTAGAGCGTGACATTTTGGGCCCTGTTATACACACACACACATTATATATATATATATATATATATATATATATATATACATACACATATACATATAGACACACACACATACATACATACTCAAATGGAATAGGCACTCCAAAAATTATATTCACCAAGTCCTTGTATTCAAATAGTTAATTCATGAAGACTCAGCTTTTGTATTTCAACTCAATATTTTATTGCAGTGAGAAAAGCCCAGGTGTGGGCTGAAACGTCGGATATGCTCGCTGCAATAAAATATTGAGTTGAAATACAAAAGCTGAGTCTTCATGAATTAACACATCCGGAACCTCAGAATGTACATACACAGCAAAAGAACACAAAACCACGTGAGGACTGGATAGGTGCAAAACAATTGCTTACCACTATTTATTGAGCAATCATATTATACAAGCACAAAAGGATACAGTTCAGATATTCTCACCTGCATTATACAATGCTTCTACTCTCTCCAAGTACTCGTTTACTTTGTCTTGTATGTTTTCAAGTGTTGAACCAGCCATACCAGCGTAAATCAAAGCTTGTGCTGCTTCCTGGGGGGGGGGAATACATAAACAAAATAAAAAATAAAAATTATATATTTATTTACTGCAATATAAACACATCCATGACAGGTTTATCCTCATTCCTAGATAACTGCACCCACAATGTAAAGGAGCCACATATCCAGTAGGGTAGGTAGCGATTTGCATTGCATGCTGTTAGAATAAACATTTTTCAAAAAGTCCTGAATGTCCAGGTATAAAATGTTAAAGGGATGATTTTCTTTTATGATTCAGTCAGAGCATGAACTTTTTAAAAAAACTTTCCATTTTACTTCTATTATTTGACTGACTTTGTTCTTCTGGCATCCTTTGTTGAAAAGTATACCTAGGTAGACTCAGGAGTGGCAACACACTACTGGGAGCTAGCTGCTGAATGGTGGCTGCACATATATGGCTCTTGTCATTGGCTTACCCGATGCATTCAGCTAGCTCCCAGTAGTGCATTGCTGATTCTTCAACAAAGGATACCAAGTGAAAAAAACAAATGTGATAGACGTAAATTGGAAAGTAGTTTAAAACTGTATGCTCTGAGTAATGAAAGAAACATTTTGGGTTAGATGTCCCTTTAATATCAGTTCTATGTTGGTTGGTGTTAACCAGTCAGCTGCTGTACTGTACATGATTGCATGTTAATTCAAAAGTAAAGGAATCTTCACGTTTTATACTGTTCAATTTTTTCATGCTTGCTTCATTCAGGGAGACGTCCCTGAAACTTAAATGTGATATATAATTCGATATGATTATGTGGATACTATTGCAATAATTGCACATTAAATACTGTTTTTATTTTTTAACAAATACATAGGGGCCAATTTATCAAAGGTCTTGCGGACATGATCCGACAGTGCGGATCAGGTCCGCAAGACCTCGCTGAATGCGGAGAGCAATACGCTCTCCGTATTTAGCATTGCACCAGCAGCTCACAAGAGCTGCTGGTGCAACGCGGCCCCCTGCAGACTCGCGGCCAATGGGCCGCCAGCAGGGAGGTGTCAATCAACCCAATCGTACTCGATCGGGTTGAATTCCAGCGATTCCTGTCCGCCTGCTCAGAGCTTCACAACTGCTGTTTCTGGCGAGTTTGAATACTCGCCAGAAACACGGGCCCACAGTAAATGGGCCCCATCGTATCATTTTAAGCAGAATACTAACTTCTAAAGTGTCAGCTGTATAAGAGCCCTTTTTAATTTTGAATTCTACACATTTCTAACACCCATAAGCCAGTGAGGAGCTTATATCAAAAAGAGGCTAAGTCACCCCCTGCGCCTCCCTTTAACACTTTGTAAATTCTGCACATTAATAAATCCTGGGAAATGTCTATTATGCACAAGAAAAATACATAAAAAGAATGTTTTACATGAAAAGCTGTTTATTTTGGTTTTATAACAAACAGAGATAACCAAACTATGATACAAATTACAGTGCCCTCTTTAAGACGTAGCAAATAACTAATGTCCTTTTAAATGAATTAACAAGCTTGGCTTTTTAGCAAAGGAAAAATTGTAACCTGTAAAATAAACATATGCAAGGTCAAAGTATATATTTAAGTACATATTTTAAAAGCAAGATCATAGGTGTTTTGGTAAAGGAAGTGATCACAAAAACATAAATACATTATGACTCATACCGCTATCGTGATTCATATATTTTGTGTATCCCTCTAGTTTTATAATAGTTATGGAAATAACTTTATCTATTTAATTAAAGAGGTGAAACACCATTTGGAAACTGCAGAAAGGCTGTTATGTTTATCCGAGTTTATCAACACAAAACAGATCCAACACATTTACAGTGTCAAAATAGTGAATCATGTTAAAGTGACAGTCTACACCCAATTAAATAATGAGCCGTTACTTTGCTCACCCTAAAAACATACCATTGCACCCCTTTACATACATAGCAGATGGACCGCTACACAAGTAATGTTACGATGAGTAACTTTTTTTGTCTTCTAGATATGGCCGCCAAACTCCTCCCCCTCCTCCTTTGTCCCCTTCTCTATTCCTTTTCCATACTCGTAAATGTAAGAAACTGTGACGTCGCTGTTCTGCTTATGCGCATAGTGTTCCGACTGCTGACAAGTAGCGGTCGGAAAACACTATGTATTGTTGTGTAGATTCATGTAATCAAACTAAAACTCAGTTACACAAAGGTTCCGGATATTTGGTTCCTATTTAATTGCACATGCCTGAATCGGTGTGAACGCTTCTTCAAAATTTAACTAGTGAGCAGATTCTGATTGGACAATTTAATAATATAACAAAATGTAAAGACGTAACAATAGGGGGAGTTTGGCGGCCATATGTACATGAAATAAACCAATGTTCTTTTTAGGATTACTCGTGTACCTGTCGAGCTACAGGACATGCAATGCAGTGCAGGTGGATCTTCTTTGGTTAATCTAAGGTATGGGTTTATGTTTATTCAGGTGTAGACTGTCCCTTTAATCCTGTGACTGGCAAGGAAAGCAAGTTAAAGGGATATGAAGCAAAAAAAAAATCTTTCATGATTCAGGTAGAGCATGCAATTTTAAACAACTGTCTAATTTACTCCTATTATCAAATTGTTTTTTCATTCTCTTGGTATGCTTTGTTGAATGAGCAGCAATGCACTACTGGTAGCTGACTGAACACATGGGTGACCCAATGACAATCAGTATATATATGCAGCCACCAATCAGCAGCTAGAACCTGGGTTCTTTGCTGCTCCTGAGCTTTCCTCATAAACCTTTCAGTAAAAGGATAACAAGAGAAGGAAGCAAATTAAATAATAGAAGTAAATTGGAAAGTTATTTAAAATTGTATTTTCAATCTGAATCATGAAAAAAAGGGGTTTCATGTCCCTTTAAGTATAACTTAAAATCTCGCAAACCTTTTTTTTAAAAATCATGTAACATTATTATTTACGTTTACTGTCCCTTTAAAGTGGTTTATTTTGATTTTGAAACTATTATTACATAGCTGGTCTATGTGGCAGGAGATAACTGGCTGATAAGGATCAGCATAAGGGCAAAAATGTTTGTTGTTCAATAAAGAAACATACATTAAAAACTGTAATACAAAACAAAATTCCCTCTTTTAGATGGAACAAAGAAATAAACCTTAATGTTATTTTAAAAACTATAAAATCTCTGTCTTCTCCCGCATTTTATTGAAAATAACATACAGAAAGAATTTGGGTTACAATCTAATTATGTGAATTTATGCTGAGAAATATAGCGTGTAAAAAAATAAATGATAAACTGTTTGAGAAATAACTATTATTATGGCTTTGAATGATGCAGGTTGACAAGTGTGACTTCATGTGAGTTTATGGTCTAAGAGCTGACATTTTTTTTTTTTTTTTAAATTTAGGAAACAACAAGAATATTAAAACCATTGGCTGCGGATGACAAAATGGTGTCATCCTCCATCTTCGCTCTGGTGTGCAGTAGAGCACTTATTTTTCCAATCTGCTGTAAACCAGCAAAGCGTGGTGATGTAATGAGGAAAGCACTGGCCACAGCTCCATTTAACCTTGGGTTAGACACCTTATCAAGGAGCAGTCAACTAGACAAAAGGCAATGGCACTACTCTTATTTGATCAGAGGAAACACTATAATGGCTATCGTCAGAAACTTATATACGCTTATAATTAGTGTTGAAAAGGTGCTGTGTAGTAGAGTACGAATACTATATTGACAAATCCCAGCATAGAAGCTGGGCTGGATACCATAGTAAGCTCTCTTTACCCTCTTACGTAGAGGTGTTTGAACGTGTTAGGACAATAAAATACAAACTTTATTAAATTCATTAATATATTCCCTCAGTTAGGTGGTGTATATAGATAATCCTGAGCTGCTACTGGGGAAACATAGAAGATTGAGCTAAATCCCTGTATAGATGGCAGAATTGAATCCAAAAAGGGGGTGTAAAAGTGGATATAATTATTCCCCTTAGGGATGCCAATCATCCGCGGAGGTTATGATCCATAAATTAGCGAATATTCGTAACCGTGGTAAATAAACTGGCATGTGCATCTCACTGTGTGATACACAGATATAAGCCTTGTAATGATATATTGGAATAGCAATTATATCGATACGGTCTCTTTAAATACCGTGATGTGTCAAACGCTCTGGCTTGTAACTAACAATTAGAACACTGGCGTTATTCCATTCAAGCTACAAGTTATATAGTAGTTTAGTACGTGATATGCCTGGAATGCTATTATTTCAATACTGTCACTTCAAACAGTGCACTTAGTAAACAGTTCAGGCTTGTAGTTATCTCACCCTGACCATACCAGAATATAACTTTCAATTGGCCTTTTAAATTGTCTTTTGACTTAGCAATCAATTAATTTAGTGGACTCAGCTGACTGCCCTGTCTATATATTTAACACTAGCTTGGGCTGAGGGGGGAAATTGCCTGGGCAGTATGCATTGTTACAATAGCATATGCTCACATTTCTAAAGTGAACATTTTATAAGTGAGGCACTAAGATAAGAATTATACAAGGGTTGGACAAGGGGCAAGACACAAGGCAAGTACTCTTGTAATATTGTGTTTTAGGTATTTCATTGTTTCCTTATGCAAGTGCTGCTGTAATACTGTGTCTTATGTGTTTAATTGGTTCCCACTTTTGTAAAAATGCTCAATAATCTATATTCTATTTTGCTACCTCTTGTCTCTATAACAAACTAATGTATTCAATTACTCCTTCCCCCTCACCACCTGCACTGTTCATTAGCCCATCTCTCTTAAACTCACCTTACTTTTCTACTCATGAACTTTATCTATTCCTAAACACTCTCTCTCCCCCTGCACCTAGTCTCAAAAACAGTCTCATTACTGCAAATCTGTATCTCATCTCATGTCACTCTCCCTCTGTTGGGGTACCGCAAGGCTCTGTCCCCTTCTCAATCTACACGTCATCATTAGGTTCCCTAATAAAGTCCCACGGGTTCCATTATCATTTGTATGCCGATGACACCCAATCTACTTCTCTGCACTCGAAAACTCCATCATTACCCCTATCCCGTATGCCCGATGTCTTGGGGTCACACTTGATTCAGATCTTTCTTTCACTCCTCACATTCAGTCCTTGGCTAAATCCTGCCGCTTTTACCTTAAAAACATCTCTAAAATTAGACATTTCCTTACACAAGACACAATTTAATCCACTCTCTCATTCTTTCCCGCCTCGATTACTGCAACTCTGTCCTCTCTGGTCTCCCTAGCTCCTTTACAATCCATAATGAATGCCTCTGCCAGGCTAATCTTCCTTACACGTTGCTCTTCATCTGCTGCACCTCTCTGCCAATCCCTTCACTGGCTTCCTCTTGCCTCCAGGATTAAACACAAAATTCTGACTCTGACATACAAATCCCTCAACTGCACTGCTCCCTTCTATATCTCAGACCTTGTCTCCAGATACTCTCCCTCCCATCACCTTCGCTCTGCTCACAACCTTCTACTCTCCTCCTCTCTTGTTACCTCCTCACACTTATGCTCACAGGACTTCTCCAGACTGGCTCCCATCTTGTGGAACTCTCTGCCTCGCTCCACAAGACACTCCCCTAGTTTTGAAAACTTCAAGCGCTCCCTAAAGACTCTACTGTTCAGGGATGCATACAACCTACGCTAACCTTTCTTTATACCAGTTCCTCTTCTCCATTGCTATCCCCTTGAACTCCCTTAGCATGTAAGCCTAAGATCCATGCTGTTTGTAGAATATCTTCTTTAGAGCTGACTACAACAGTGTGACTCTTGGCAGGGCCCTCTACCCATCTGATCCCTATAAATGTTTCCTTGTATTCCGCCTATGTTTCTAGCGCTGCGGAATCTGTTGGCGCTCTACAAATAACCGACAATAATAATAATAAAGGGCCTCTTGATAGATTCATTCACCTCGGTTGCCAAGAACATACATTTGCTTTTTAGCTGCCCTAGTGAATTCATGAATACAAGAACATACACTAACGACTAAGGGGATAAATAACTGCTCCATAATACACAGCAATTATTTAGCCCCTGACTGTTAAAAAATAAATACATTTAGAAAAACAGACTGCAAATAATTTATCTACCTAGAACTTTGTGGGTCACATGTCTTTGGTTATGGGCAAAGACTGTCACACTTCTCATGTAGCATAATGTCATAGCACAAGGGTATTTCACTGAGCACCCGGTCCATTTTTTTTAGGTGAAATGACATCTGGCATATAACATGCCCTATCCTAATTAATGTATTTACTTATGGTAGACAGACTAAATTAGGTGCCTTGTCACTCAAGTTAGTAGGCGATTGCTACAGGATGGCTATTTCCTGTCTACTAGATAACTTCACCAGTAATCTAAGTACTAAGAGAGGCCTTAGCAACTCCTTAAAAGCACAACTGGGTAATTGAAAGATGCAAGTCCCCTACTTTAATTGAGGAATCTCATTCTCATCCAGCAGTAAGGCGATCACCATGACAGTACCAAGCACCAGATAGATGCAGAGGTATATGCAGTAAAATTATGAGTGGTGTGCAGCCACTCCCTTTTCCACCGATTTTATTGCTTTTAAGGGACCACAGTATTTTGGCTAATGTGGAGCTGACTAACTACTTGAAAGTTTTGGTCTCTGTGCGGAGGATCAGACTAACCATAGCAGACAGAGGTGAATAACCACTGACATCAATGAACATACAACTTTTTGATGTGACTATATTTCATAAGAATCTTGTAAATGCAATTTTATTGCATATTTGCTTTCATTATTTTATTAAACTCTAGAAAATTGGAGATTTGCTATTCCCTTTTGTCTTTATAGATAACTCCATATCTCCCAGAACGTACCAAGTCCTGGACAGTGAATGACCTTAACAAGACTATTCAACATGTCCTGGTCTTTGTATAGCTATTCATCTGCAGTTCAGTAAGCAGTTTAAACAAGAATATAGAGTAAAATAATTGTACTTCCTTATTATCTCATGTTTTCACAATTTGGCCCTATCTTTAGGGTATATACATTATTACCAAGAAATGACTTAGCAACTTTTGGATGATTAAGTCATAGCAGAAAGATTTCCAGTAACTCAACCACAAGGAAGGAAAAATAATATGCGGTGACAGAAAACAATGGATAATGGTATAGAAATGAACATAGACACCTACAATGAAACAAGACTATATATAATTCCCAACTTGCCCTCCTGTGTACTATATGACCTCATTCTGATCTTCCATAATACATTTAGGCAATTCCCCAGTTGAATTTATGAAATCATAGAGAACCTAGATCTCCTGCTTTGTAAGATAACTAGTTTGGTGGTTCAACATGGGATAAGTAAATAACCCTTACAGCCATACTTCTTAAACTGGGGTTGCTTACAAAATGTTCAGGGTCGCGTTTTCCTGCACCAGCTCAGGTCCTGAACCACTCACACACATTTCCAGTGCTACATCTTTGCTGCTTCAGAGGGTCCTTAAGATATCAGATAAACTCCTACAGCAGCGCCTGGACTACCTTTTACTATGATCTGATGTGGATCAGTTAGCAGTCGGAGCAGTAAGGGCACTTCTGTGACACTCCCTTTAGTTCAGTGAGAAAGTGAGCAGGAAATAAAGAAGATGCTGCAAACTGTTTTGCATAAGAGATATATCATATTTTACCTTTATTTTTACATTTGAAATAACTGTTTTTACCCATGGTAACCCCACCTGTACTAAACATTTTAATAATTAAGTATTGGCTAAAGAAAAGCTTTGTAAACATAGCCAGCAAAAGCAATTACACCTCCAGTGGGGAGTAGGAGAGATGGGTAATAAAATGTTAAATTTTCCATTCTTCTCTCTTTGGGCCTGATAATCTAAAGTTCTCTGGACTAGCGAGATTATTAAAGAATGCTCACCAGTACTTGTATTTCCAGGGTGGAATTATCTAAAGCTACTTTTTTACCCTGAAAACAGGGTATCTCACTAAGGGGCATATAGTGCATTTTCGTATGAAAAGTGCACAATATAATTTGTATTATAAACATCATACAAATTGAATATTTGAACCACACATAAATAAGCAGGAAAAAAAATGTATTGTAAAGGTGCATCAAAAATTGTAACGAAATTGTTCACCAAAAATCGTATGTTATCAAAAATGTTATGTAAATTACACAGGAATAAATCATATTAACTATGCACAGCGTAAATCATAATTTAAGTACACTGGATGTACAGAAAAAAAAGCAAGAAATTTGTACTTAAAAGTACAAAATACAATGCGTAATTGTTTGTTTTTTCGTAAAATGGGCGTTCCATGAGCATAGATGAAATTGTCTCTCTAATCACAGCGTAATTCTGTAAAGATTTTCGCACAGCAGATCTCAGTTTTTTCTTGCCAACTAAAAGGTGGCGAGCTTTTCTCAAAACAATATGAATACTTAATACCCTAATAGAAAAAACACATGCATACGACAATATAGGTAATTGTAAGATTCTATAGGCAGAAAGCAGCGTAATGTGGTTTATATTGGCAGCAGGATTTACATTTTTATATTGCGCCCCCTGCTCACTGCTATCTTTGCTCCACAGAGGGAAGTGTCCCTTTCCAGCGAGCTCCTTTAATTTAAATAGGAGACATCTCGTAGGGACTGCCCCTTTTTTATAATAATTCCACCAGGGCAGCCCCTGCGAGGGTCGGCGAGAAAACCACATCTGAAGTTGCGAGGTTTAGATCAGGCCCTAAGCATTGGTATACAGACAAATGTATGATTAGGAAGCATCTGTGTGTATAGAAAGTCATAAGAAGGTCTGATTTCCATGCAAGCACAGCCCATTTTAATAGGTTGTGTTTTCAAAAGAACAAAACCAGCAATTTCATATACAAAAATAAAACCAAATGGAGCAATTATCACTTGTATAGAACTGCAATATTCTGTAGGGCTGAGCAATCTTATACATTTTATTCTCTGCTGATAGTGTAACAAGTTATTGGAAACAAGGAAACCAGCTT
Source organism: Bombina bombina (assembly GCF_027579735.1). Taxonomy (NCBI): domain Eukaryota; kingdom Metazoa; phylum Chordata; class Amphibia; order Anura; family Bombinatoridae; genus Bombina; species Bombina bombina. The sequence goes on from NC_069503.1 coordinate 431,820,910, forward strand.
TACAGTACACTGTACCTTTAATACATCTGTTGAGCCAATGACAAGAAAAACAATATGTATAGTCACCAGCTAGCTCCCAGTAGTGTATTGCTGTTGCCAAAGATATGTACATATACTTTTCAACAAACAATACCAAGAGCACAAAGTACATTTTTATTAGAAGTTAATTTAAAATAATAAATTATCAATTAATTTTGACTTTCATGTTTCTTTAAGGCAACCCTGAGTATATTAAATGAAAAAGAACCAAATAAAATCTAAGGATTAAACTATGGCAGTCAAAGTGGTAATGTTGATTTATGAATTGTTCATTGAATGTAACCCTATTTCATGTGAATATAAAGAGCCATACCTTATAAAAGAACACAGCATCTCTGTACTTCCCAGCTTGGTCATTCACCACTGCCAGTTTGGCAAATTTTAATGCATCCACTTCGAGGACAGAGGCATCCATGATGTCAGAAGAAAAGAGAGCTAAAGTAAAACTAATGTGAGCAAAAAAAATAAAATATATCAACTGGGTAATAATAACTGCATGCCCAGCTATTAGTATTACAATTGGATTCCTCTTTCAGTTCAATGCTGTAAATTCAGTTCAGTTCCGGGATTATAATTTGTCTCATTGGGTGCTGCTAATCCAGGTCTTGGAATGTAGTTTACCTTAATTTGGTGCTATAAATAGTCATTGGTTTTAATATTTAATTTTCAACTAGATAAATTGTATACATTGTAAATCCAGTTACACAACTAAGATTTGTTTCAGTAAATTGCTGTAGCTCCCAGATTGTTGTGTCTCAGACAGAGGCTGTAAAACTAAATCTCATCCTATAAATGTATTATGAGTGGTAAAAAGCTACTCGTCTTCCTAGAAAACTATTACTCCAGGTTCCAGGTTTTCAACAGTTACAGTTGCCTGGAACTGAATCAGTATACTGTGTAATAAAATCACTACAGAGCTGTAGATTTGTTTTTATAATGTTGTGTCCAGTCTGTGCAGCATGTGTAACAAACTATGCATCATGATAAATTACCAAGACTATTTTAGGACCATTTCATAATCCAATCCTCAACCTATCCATTGGGGCAATGACTTATTTTAAGGTGCCACATTTGCATTAAAGTCTGCTATGTAAACACGTTTTATTTTTGTACAGCACATTACAGCTCTATTATTCCTCAATTATCCCCAAATCTCCTTTTAATAATCCAGACTGTATTCCAAATCAGAGTTAATCTGATGTATTCTGCTCCAGAGTGCACAGAAACAGATGCAAAATGTGAGGGGTTTCCTTCTTCAATATCCCTCTGAGCGATCCTTGTTTGTAAAGTGATGACAATGATATATTTCCCTGCATTTGCTTTGCCTTTATCGTCCAATCTGTATTTATCGTCAGGTTTATTTCACAACTAGTGCGGTCTATTGGCTGATCCTGTGCTGTTACATAGACCCTTGTCTATAGACCACCGTGTTTATATATCTCGGGCACACTTCCATTTCCTCCTTTGTAGGACGCTTCATAAAACAAGAAGGAGGAATCAGGAATAACGATGATGCACTCTCCTCCCCATTTATAAACAAACTTCCTTCCCACTTCTATTAACTAGTTCATTATACCAACTCTCTGCAGGACAATGAACAGTCAATGCACAGCCTTTACTTGTGTGTTCTAGTTATAAATACATATTAACTTAAAGTGTAAAGTCCTAGTTGAGAGGGGTGAGACTTTTTTGCTAGATTGACAGTTCTGCTGCAGCGGTGGGCTAGGAAGATGTTTGCGCTGTCATGTTCTACCCTGCCCATAAAGGAGTGGCTGTGAGATGACGAGTGCTTCCAGTGCAGAGCGAGCATTGCTTCCTGGGTGACCCGAAACTGTTCTGGGCATGCGCGTCCTTTAAACTTGACAGCTGAACGCATTGCATGTTAACATTATTCTTTTACGGTTTTCTACCGTGGTAAAGTTGGTTTGATGTTCGATATTTGACAGATTTTCGAACATTCAAAGCTCAATAGCACCACAACGATAACAGCTAGAAACCTTGTGTTAGTCTAGTTTTGAAAGAAAAAATGTGTACAACACTGCACAGATCTTGTTTTCCTGACTCTGATAAAAAATAAACAATGGCACCATATTTTATGCTCAAGGTTGTGTACAATATGTGCACAGTCAATGGAAATTGCAAGGGACCGTCAACAAAGCGCATCACTACATTTTTGGGCACAGTTTATAAATTCAAAAGCTCCATGATCACATGACCTAGAAACTTCAAATTAATGTAGTATGTTTTAGAGAGCTGGCCACACATTGCACAGCATTTAGTTTATCAAAAAAGGTGCACATTTTATTAATAAGCTGATATAGGTGCTAAAAAGGCTTTGAAATCCAATAGCTTGAAAGTCACATGACCTAGATAGTTCTAATCAAAATTGTATCCTTCAGATGGATTGGACACACATTGCACAGCCTTTAGAATTACAAAAAACTGATGCACATTTTATTAATAAGCAGATATAGGTGCTAAAAAGGCTTTGAAATTCAATAGCCTCAAGGTCACATGACCTAGGATGTTCAAATCAGTCCATATCCTTCAGATGGATGGGCCACACATTGCACAGCCTTTAGTTTTGATTACAACTGATGCACATTTTATTAATAAGCTGATATAGGTGCTAAAAAGGCTTTGAAATTCAATAGCTTCAAAGTCACATGACCTAGATAATTCTAATCAAAATTGTATCCTTCAGATGGATGAGACACACATTGCACAGGCTTTAGAATTACAAAAAACTGATACACATTTTATTAATAAGCTGATATAGGTGCTAAAAAGGCTTTGAAATTCAATAGCTTCAAAGTCACATGACCTAGTTTGGTCAAATCAGTACAGTATCCTTCAGATGGATGGGACACACATTGCACAGCCTTTAGAATTACAAAAAACTGATGCACGTTTTATTAATAAGCAGATATATGTGCTCAAAAGGCTTTGAAATTCAATAGCTTCAAAGTCACATGACCTAGGTTGGTCAAATCAGTACAGTATCCTTCAGATGGATGGGCCACACATTGCACAGCCTTTAGTTTAGAATAAAACTGATGCACATTGTATTAATAAGCAGATATAGGTGCTTAAAAGGCTTTGAAATTCAATAGCTTCAAGTTCACATGACCTAGGATGTTCAAATCAGTAAAGTATCCTTCAGATGGATGGGCCACACATTGCACAGCCTTTAGTTTTGATTACAACTGATGCACATTTTATTAATAAGCAGATATAGGTGCTAAAAAGGCTTTGAAATTCAATAGCTTCAAAGTCACATGACCTAGATACTTCTAATCAAAATTGTATCTTTCAGATGGATGGGACACACATTGCACAGCCTTTAGAATTACAAAAAACTGATACACATTTTATTAATAAGCTAATATAGGTGCTAAAAAGGCTTTGAAATTCAATAGCTTCAAAGTCACATGACCTAGATAGTTCAAATCAAATCTGTATCTTTCAGATGGATGGGACACACATTGCACAGCCTTTAGAATTACAAAAAACTGATGCACATTTTATTAATAAGCAGATATAGGTGCTAAAAAGGCTTTGAAATTCAATAGCGTCAAGGTCACATGACCTAGGATGTTCAAATCAGTCCATATCCTTCAGATGGATGGGCCACACATTGCACAGCCTTTAGTTTAGAATAAAACTGATGCACATTGTATTAATAAGCAGATATAGGTGCTAAAAAGGCTTTGAAATTCAATAGCTTCAAGTTCACATGACCTAGGATGTTCAAATCAGTAAAGTATCCTTCAGATGGATGGGCCACACATTGCACAGCCTTTAGTTTTGATTACAACTGATGCACATTTTATTAATAAGCAGATATAGGTGCTAAAAAGGCTTTGCAATTCAATAGCTTCAAAGTCACATGACCTAGATACTTCTAATCAAAATTGTATCCTTCAGATGAATTGGACACACATTACACAGCCTTTAGAATTACAAAAAACTGATACACATGTTATTAATAAGCAAATATAGGTGCTAAAAAGGCTTTGAAATTCAATAGCTTCAAAGTCACATGACCTAGATAGTTCAGATCAAATCTGTATTTTTCAGATGGATGGGCCACACATTGCTCAGCCTTTAGAATTACAAAAAACTGATACACATTTTATTAATAAGCAGATATAGGTGCTAAAAAGGCTTTGAAATTCAATAGCTTCAAAGTCACATGACCTAGATAGTTCTAATCAATATTGTATCCTTCAGATGGATGGGACACACATTGCACAGCCTTTAGAATTATAAAAAACTGATACACATGTTATTAATAAGCTAATATAGGTGCTAAAAAGGCTTTGAAATTCAATAGCTTCAAAGTCACATGACCTAGATAGTTCAAATCAAATCTGTATTTTTCAGATGGATGGGACACACATTGCACAGCCTTTAGAATTACAAAAAACTGATTCACATTTTATTAATAAGCAGATATAGGTGCTAAAAAGGCTTTGAAATTCAATAGCTTCAAAGTCACATGACTTAGATAGTTCTAATCAAAATTGTATCCTTCAGATGGATAGGACACACATTGCACAGCCTTTAGAATTACAAAAAACTGATACACATGTCATTAATAAGCTAATATAGGTGCTAAAAAGGCTTTGAAATTCAATAGCTTCAAAGTCACATGACCTAGATAGTTCAAATCAAATCTGTATTTTTCAGATGGATGGGACACACATTGCACAGCCTTTAGAATTACAAAAAAACTGATGCACATTTTATTAATAAGCAGATATAGGTGCTAAAAAGGCTTTGAAATTCAATAGCTTCAAGGTCACATGACCTAGGATGTTCAAATCAGTACAATATCCTTCAGATGGATGGGCCACACATTGCACAGCCTTTAGTTTTGATTACAACTGATGCACATTCTATTAATAAGATGATATACGTGCTAAAAAGGCTTTGAAATTCAATAGCTTCAAAGTGACATGACCTAGATAGTTCTAATCAAAATTGTATCCTTCAGATGAATTGGACACACATTGCACAGCTTTTAGAATTACAAAAAACTGATACACATGTTATTAATAAGCTAATATAGGTGCTAAAAAGGCTTTGAAATTCAATAGCTTCAAAGTCACATGACCTAGTTTGGTCAAATCAGTATCCTTCAGATGGATGGGACACACATTGCAGAGCCTTTAGAATTACAAAAAACTGATGCACATTTTATTAATAAGCAGATATAGGTGCTAAAAAGGCTTTGAAATTCAATAGCTTCAAGTTCACATGACCTAGGATGTTCAAATCAGTACAGTATCCTTCAGATGAATTGGACACACATTGCACAGCCTTTAGAATTACAAAAAACTGATACACATGTTATTACAACTGATGCACATTCTATTAATAAGCTGATATAGGTGCTAAAAATGCTTTGAAATTCAATAGCTTCAAAGTGACATGACCTAGATAGTTCTAATTAAAATTCTATCATTCAGATGAATTGGACACACATTGCACAGCCTTTAGAATTAAAAAAACTGATACACATGTTATTAATAAGCTAATATAGGTGCTAAAAAGGCTTTGAAATTCAATAGCTTCAAAGTCACATGACCTAGTTTGGTCAAATCAGTACAGTATCCTTCAGATGGATGGGACACACATTGCACAGCCTTTAGAATTACAAAAAACTGAGGCACATTCTATTAATAAGCTGATATAGGTGCTAAAAAGGCTTTGAAATTCAATAGCTTCAAAGTCACATGACCTAGATAGTTCTAATCAAAATTGTATCCTTCAGATGAATTGGACACACATTGCACAGCCTATAGAATTACAAAAAACTGATACACATGTTATTAATAAGCTAATATAGGTGCTAAAAAGTCTTTGAAATTCAATAGCTTCAAAGTCACATGACCTAGATAGTTCAAATCAAATCTTTATTTTTCAGATGGATGGGACAAACATTGCACAGCCTTTAGAATTACAAAAAAACTGATGCACATTTTATTAATAAGCAGATATAGGTGCTAAAAAGGCTTTGAAATTCAATAGCTTCAAAGTCACATGACTTAGATAGTTCTAATCAAAATTGTATCCTTCAGATGGATGGGACACACATTGCACAGGCTTTAGAATTACAAAAAACTGATACACATGTTATTAATAAGCTAATATAGGTGCTAAAAAGGCTTTGAAATTCAATAGCTTCAAAGTCACATGACCTAGATAGTTCAAATCAAATCTGTATTTTTCAGATGGATGGGACACACATTGCACAGCCTTTAGAATTACAAAAAACTGATGCACTTTTTATTAATAAGCAGATATAGGTGCTAAAAAGGCTTTGAAATTCAATAGCTTCAAGGTCACATGACCTAGGATGTTCAAATCAGTACAGTATCCTTCAGATGGATGGTCCACACATTGCACAGCCTTTAGTTTTCATTACAACTGATGCACATTTTATCAATAGGCTGATATAGGTGCTAAAAAGGCTTTGAAATTCAATAGCTTCAAAGTCACATGACCTAGATAATTCTAATCAAAATTGTATCCTTCAGATGGATGGGACACACATTGCACAGACTTTAGAATTACAAAAAACTGATACACATTTTATTAATAAGCTGATATAGGTGCTAAAAAGGCTTTGAAATTCAATAGCTTCAAAGTCACATGACCTAGGTTGGTCAAATCAGTACAGTATCCTTCAGATGGATGGGATACACATTGCACAGCCTTTAGAATTACAAAAAACTGATACACATTTTATTAATTAGCTAATATAGGTGCTAAAAAGGCTTTGAAATTCAATAGCTTCAATGTCACATGACCTAGATAGTTCAAATCAAATCTGTATCTTTCAGATGGATGGGACACACATTGCACAGCCTTTAGAATTACAAAAAACTGATGCACGTTTTATTAATAAGCTGATATAGGTGCTAAAAAGGCTTTGAAATTCAATAGCTTCAAAGTCACATGACCTAGATAGTTCAAATCAAATCTGTATCTTTCAGATGGATGGGACACACATTGCACAGCCTTTAGAATTACAAAAAACTGATGCACGTTTTATTAATAAGCAGATATATGTGCTAAAAAGGCTTTGAAATTCAATAGCTTCAAAGTCACATGACCTAGATTGGTCAAATCAGTACAGTATCCTTCAGATGGATGGGATACACATTGCACAGTCTTTAGAATTACAAAAAACTGATGCACATTTTATTAATAAGCAGATATATGTGCTATAAAGGCTTTGAAATTCAATAGCTTCAAGTTCACATGACCTAGAATGTTCAAATCAGTACAGTATCCTTCAGATGGATGGGCTACACATTGCACAGCCTTTAGTTTTGATTACAACTGATGCACATTTTATTAATAAGCAGATATAGGTGCTAAAAAGACTTTGAAATTCAATAGCTTCAAGGTCACATGACCTAGGATGTTCAAATCAGTACAGTATCCTTCAGATGGATGGGCCACACATTGCACAACCTTTAGTTTTGATTACAACTGATGCACATTTTATTAATAAGCTGATATAGGTGCTAAAAAGGCTTTGAAATTCAATAGCTTCAAAGTCACATGACCTAGATACTTCTAATCAAAATTGTATCCTTCAGATGAATTGGACACACATTGCACAGCCTTTAGAATTACAAAAAAATTGATACACATTTTATTAATAAGCTAATATAGGTGCTAAAAAGGCTTTGAAATTCAATAGCTTCAAAGTCACATGACCTAGATAGTTCAAATAAAATCTGTATTTTTCTGATGGATGGGACACACATTGCACAGCCTTTAGAATTACACAAAACTGATGCACATTTTATTAATAAGCAGATATAGGTGCTAAAAAGGCTTTGAAATTCAATAGCTTCAAGGTCACATGACCTAAGATGTTCAAATCAGTACAGTATCCTTCAGATGGATGGGCCACACATTGCACACCCTTTAGTTTTGATTACAACTGATGCACATTTTATTGATAAGCAGATATAGGTGCTAAAAATGCTTTGAAATTCAATAGCTTCAAAGTCACATGACCTAGATAGTTCTAATCAAAATTGTATCCTTCAGATGGATGAGACACACATTGCACAGACTTTAGAATTACAAAAAAACTGATACACATTTTATTAATAAGCTAATATAGGTGCTAAAAAGGCTTTGAAATTCAATAGCTTCAAAGTCACATGACCTAGATAGATCTAATCAAAATTGTATCCTTCAGATGGATTGGACACACAGTGCACAGCCTTTAGAATTACAAAAAACTGATGCACATTTTTATTAATAAGCAGATATAGGTGCTAAAAAGGCTTTGAAATTCAATAGCTTCATGGTCACATGACCTAGGTTGTTCAAATCCATGTACTATTCTTCTGAGGGATGGGCCACACATTGCACAGGCTTTAGTTTTGCAAAAAACTGATGCACATTTTATTACCAAGCTGATTTAGGTGTTAAAAAGGTTTTGAAATTCAATAGCTTCAAAGTCACATGACCTAGGTTGGTTAAATAACAATTTGATAATTTTGAGGAATGGGCCACACATTGCACAATTTTTAGTTTAGCAAAAAAATAATGCACATTTTATTAATAAGCTGATATAGGTGCTAAAAAGGCTTTGAAATTCAATAGCTTCAAGGTCACATGACCTAGGTTGGTCGAATCAGTACAGTATCCTTCAGATGGATGAGCCACACATTGCACAGCCTGTAGTTTTGAACAAAACTGATGCACATTTTATTAATAAGCTGATATAGGTGCTAAAAAGGCTTTGAAAATCAATAGCTTCAAGGTCACATGACCTAGGTTGGTCAAATCAGTACAGTATCCTTTAGATGGATGGGCCACACATTGCACAGCCTCTAGTTTTGAATAAAACTGATGCACATTTTATTAATAAGCTGATATAGGTGCTAAAAAGGCTTTGAAATTCAATAGCTTCAAGGTCACGTGACCTAGGTTGGTCAAATAACAATTTGGGGCGCAATCCGATATATGACGCAGGTTTCGGCGCAAGCGTGGAAACCTGCGCCGCCCGTAGTTTCACCTCGCACATCGAGCTATCACATATACGGCGCCGTGCCATTTCTAAAGTGCCGTAAGTCAGACAAACTAGCGATATTCCAGAAATAAGTACAAATTTCTGCAGTCGCCAGTGACTTACGGCACTTTAGAAACTGCCGCCACCAAAAAACTAACTAAAGTATAAAATCTCCCGTTACTGTCTAACACGCCTCCCAAAAATAGCCTGACATGTATACCCCTATATCCGCAATCCCCCCTCTCACTCCTAACAATAAATGTATTATCCCCTAAACTGCCGCTCCCAGACCCCGCTGCTACCTATTTTATATGTAATACCCCCTAATCTGACCTCCCTACACTGCCACCACCTATATTATATGTATTACCCCCTAATCTGAGCCCCCTACACTGCCGCCACCTATATTAACTATATTACCCCCTAAACCTAAGTCGAACCCTAACACCCCCTAACTTAATTATTTTTTAAATAAATCTAAATAATTTTAATATTATTAACTAAATTATTCCTATTTAAAACTAAATACTTACCTATAAAATAAACCCTAAGATAGCTACAATACAATTAATAATTACATTGTAGCTATTTTAGGGTTTATATTTATTTTACAGGTAACTTTGTATTTATTTTAACTAGGTACAATAGCTATTAAATAGTTAATAACTATTTAATAGCTACCTAGTTAAAATAATTACAAAATTACCTGTAAAATAAATCCTAACCTAAGTTACCATTACACCTATCACTACACTATCAATAAATTAATTAATTAAATAAACTACAATTATCTAAACTAAAATACAATTAAATACACTAAACTATATTACAAAAAACAAACAAAAACTAAATTACAAAAAATAAAAAAATATTACAAAAATTTTAGGCTAATTACACCTAATCTAAGCCCCCTAATAAAATAAAAAAGCCCCCCAAAATAATAAAATTTCCCTACCCTAAACTAAATTACAAAAGTAATCAGCTCTATTAACAGCCCTTTAAAGGGCCTTTTGCGGGGCATTGCCCCAAAGTAATCAGCTCTTTTACCTGTAAAAAAAAGCACAATCCCCCCATTACAACCCACCACCCACACACCCCTACTCTAAAACCCACCCGATCCCCCCTTAAAAAAACCTAAGTCTAACCCCCAAGTGGTCCTTACCTGTCCTGAAGACCGGCGGAGAAGGTCCTGTTCCAGGCGGTGACGTCTTCTGTCAAGCGGCGACCTCTTCTTCGTCCAGATGGACGGTCTTCAGCTCCACGGCCATCGGTCTTCAACTCCTCCGCTCCGCGCCGGCTGGGTCCTGGAAGAAGAAGAGGTCGCCTCCGGGAACAGGACCTTCTCCGCCGGTCTTCAGGACAGGTAAGGAGCACTTGGGGGTTAAACTTAGTTTTTTTTTAAGGGGGGATTGGGTGGGTTAGAATAGGGGTATGTGGGTGGTGGGTTTTTAATGGGGGGGTGTTGTTTTTTTACAGGCAAAAGAGCTGATTTCTTTGGGGCATGCCCCACAAAAGGACCTTTTAAGGGCTGGCAATAGAGCTGTTATCTTTTGTAATTTAGATTAGGGTAGGGAAATGTTTTTATTTTGGGGGCTTTGTTATTTTATTAGGGGGCTTAGAATAGGTGTAATTAGCTTAAAATTCTTGTAATCTTTTTTTTTATTTTTTGTAATTTAGTGTTTTGTTTTGTTTTTGTAATTTAGTTTAGTGTATTTAATTGTAGTTTAGTTTAGATATTTGTAGTTTATTTAATTTATTGATAGTGTAGGTGTATTTGTAACTTAGGTTAGGATTTATTTTACAGGTAAATTGGTAATTATTTTAACTAGGTAGCTATTAAATAGTTATTAACTATTTAATAGCTATTGTACCTAGTTAAAATAAATACCAAGTTACCTGTAAAATAAATATAAACCCTAAAATAGCTACAATGTAATTATTAATTACATTGTAGCTATCTTAGGGTTTATTTTATAGGTAAGTATTTAGATTTAAATAGGAATATTTTAATTAATAATATTAATATTAATTAGATTTATTTTAATAAGAATTTAGTTAGGGATGTTAGAGATAGACAGGGTTATTATATATAATATAATAACGATATTAACTATATTAACCCTAATATAATTAGGGTTAATATAGTTAAAGGGACAGTATACTGTAAAATAGTTTTTCCCTTGATGTGTTTACAATTGCTTTTTTTACCAACTGCAGAGTAAAAAATGTATGAAAATTAGCTTTTTAAGGTTTATTTCTGTATATTAAAGCTCTGATTTTGTGTTTTGAAGCCACAGCCTAATAAAATAGGTTGAGCTTGTAGGTATAATCAGATCTCATTACTGTATCACACTGTGCACATATACCTGCTTCTTTATCTTATATCTGTCCTTAAAACAATCACCAATACTTTGAGAGAACAATGGAAAATCAACATTTTATTACCTTATCTCTGCTTTATCACACTGGGAGTGTAATTTCTTCTGCTGGCTGTGTTTACAAAGCTCATCTATAGCTGGTATGCGCGGCCACAAACTTTCAGAATAGGTGGGGATACCACATGCTAAATTAACAATTTCAAATGCCAATATAAGGGTAAAGGAGCTACTTGTAAACAATTTAATACACTCCAGCAGGTAAAGTGGACCATTGGGAACAAATTAAAGGGGAGAACATTTTTGAGTAAACTGTCCCTTTAATATATATAATATAATAACTATATTAACCATAATATAATTAAGGGGGATTAGATTAGGGGTTAATCTATTTAATATAGGTGGCGGCGGTGTAGGGGGATTAGATTAGGGGGTAATACATTTATTATAGGTGGCGGCGGTATAGGCGGATTTAGATTAGATGCAAAAGAGCTGATTACTTTGTGACAATGCCCCACAAAAAGCCATTTTAAGGGCTGGTAAAAGAGCTGATTTCTTTGGGGCATGACCCGCAAAAAGCCCTTTTAAGGGCTGGCAATAGAGCTGTTACTTTGGGGCAATGTCACGCAAAAGGCCCTTTTAAGGGCTGGTAATAGAGGTGATTATTTTAGGGGGATTAGATTAGGGGTTAATGTATTTAATATAGCTGGCGGCGGTGTAGGGGGATTAGATTAGGGGTTAATACATTTAATATAGCTGGCGGCGGTGTAGGAGCTCATATTAGGGGGTAGTTTAATGTAGCTGGTGGCGGGGTAGGAGCTCACATTAGGGGGTAGTTTAATGTAGCTAGCGGGGGATTATGGGGCTCACATTAGGGGTAGTTTAATGTAGCTGGCGGCGGTGTAAGGGGCTCACATTAGGAGGTAGGTAATATAGATGGCGGCGGTGTAAGGGGCTCACATTAGGGGGTAGGTAATATAGATGGCGGCGGTGTAGGAGCTCACATTAGGGGGTAATATAGATAAAATAGGTAGCGGCGGTGTAGGGGGCTCACATTAGGGGGTAATATAGATAAAATAGGCAGTGGCGGTGTAGGGGGCTCACATTAGGGGGTAATATAGATAATGTAGGTGGCGGTGGGTCCGGGAGTGGCGGTTTAGGGGTTAATAACTTTATTAGGTGCGGCGGGGTCCGGGAGCGGCGGATAGGGGTTAATACATTTATTATTATTATTAGGAGAGTGAGGGGGGATAGCGGAAAGAGGGTTAGACGTGTCGGGCTATGTTTAGGAGGCGTGTTAGACAGTACGGGTGATTTAATAACTTAGTCAGGTTTTTTATGCAGCAGCAGTTTCTAAAAGGCCGTAAGTCACTGGCGACTCCAGAAATTTGTACTTACGCAGATTTCTGGACACCGCTGGTTTGTGAGACTTACTAAATTCAATAGCTTCAAATTCACATGACCTAGATAGTTCAAATCAAAATTGTATCCTTCAGATGGATGGGACACACATTGCACTTTAGCCTCTGACCGCGCCGTATATGGGATAGCTCGAGTTGCAAGCTGAAACTACGGGCGGTACAGGTTTCCACGCTTGCGCCGAAACCTGCGCCGTATATCGGATCACGTCCACAATGTGCATCAGTTTTATTCAAAACTAGAGGCTGTGCAATGTGTGGCTCATCCATCTGAAGGATACTGTACTGATTTGAACATCCTAGGTCATGTGACCTTGAAGCTATCGAATTTCAAAGCCTTTTTAGCACCTATATCAGCTTATTAATAAAATGTGCATTATTTTTTTGCTAAACTAAAAATTGTGCAATGTGTGGCCCATCCCTCAAAAGGATCAAATTGTTATTTAACCAACTTAGGTCATGTGACTTTGAAGCTATTGAATTTCAAAGCCTTTTTAGCACCTATATTAGCTTATTAATAAAATGTGTATCCATTTTTTGTAATTCTAAAGGCTGTGCAATGTGTGTCCAAATCATCTGAAGGATACAATTTTGATTAGAAGTATCTAGGTCATGTGACTTTGAAGCTATTGAATTTCAAAGCCTTTTTAGCACCTATATCAGCTGATTAATAAAATGTGCATCAGTTGTAATCAAAACTAAAGGCTGTGCAATGTGTGGCCCATCCATCTGAAGGATACTGTACTGATTTGAACATCATAGGTCATGTGACCTTAAAGCTATTGAATTTCAAAGCCTTTTTAGCACCTATATCTGCTTATTAATAAAATGTGCATCAGTTTTTTGTAATTCTAAAGGCTGTGCAATGTGTGTCCCATCCATCTTAAAGATACAGATTTGATTTGAACTATCTAGGTCATGTGACTTTGAAGCTATTGAATTTCAAAGCCTTTTTAGCACCTATATTAGCTTATTAATAAAATGTGTATCCATTTTTTGTAATTCTAATCAAAACTAAAGGCTGTGCAATGTGTGGCCCATCCATCTGAAGGCTACTGTACTGATTTGAACATCCTAGGTCATATGACTTTGAAGCTATTGAATTTCAAAGCCTTTTTAGCACCTATATTAGCTTATTAATAAAATGTGTATCCATTTTTTGTAATTCTAATAAAAACTAAAGGCTGTGCAATGTGTGGCCCATCCATCTGAAGGCTACTGTACTGATTTGAACATCCTAGGTCATGTGACATTGAAGCTATTGAATTTCAAAGCCTTTTTAGCACCTATATCAGCTTATCAATAAAATGTGCATCAGTTGTAATCAAAACTAAAGGCTGTGCAATGTGTGGCCCATCCTTCTGAAGGATACTGTACTGATTTGAACATCATAGGTCATGTGACCTTGAAGCTATTGAATTTCAAAGCCTTTTTAGCACCTATATCTGCTTATTAATAAAATGTGCATCAGTTTTTTGTAATTCTAAAGGCTGTGCAATGTGTGTCCCATCCATCTGAAGGATACTGTACTGAATTGACCAAACTAGGTCATGTGAATTTGAAGCTATTGAATTTCAAAGCCTTTTTAGCACCTATATTAGCTTATTAATAAAATGTGTATCAGTTTTTTGTAATTCTAAAGTCTGTGTAATGTGTGTCCCATCCATCTGAAGGATACAATTTTGATTAGAACTATCTAGGTCATGTGACTTTGAAGCTATTGAATTTCAAAGCCTTTTTAGCACCTATATTAGCTTATTAATAAAATGTGTATTAGTTTTTTGTAATTCTAAAGTCTGTGTAATGTGTGTCTCATCCATCTGAAGGATACAATTTTGATTAGAATTATCTAGGTCATGTGACGTTGAAGCTATTGAATTTCAAAGCCTTTTTAGCACATATATCTGCTTATTAATAAAATGTGCATCAGTTGTAATCAAAACTAAAGGCTGTGCAATGTGTGACCCATCCATCTGAAGGATACTGTACTGATTTGAACATCCTAGGTCATGTGACCTTGAAGCTATTGAATTTCAAAGCCTTTTTAGCACCTATATCTGCTTATTAATAAAATGTGCATCAGTTTTTTGTAATTCTAAAGGCTGTGCAATGTGTCCCATCCATCTGAAAAATACAGATTTGAATTGAACTATCTAGGTCATGTGACTTTGAAGCTATTGAATTTCAAAGCCTTTTTAGCACCTATATTAGCTTATTAATAAAATGTGTATCCATTTTTTGTAATTCTAAAGGCTGTGCAATGTGTGTCCAAATCATCTGAAGGATACAATTTTGATTAGAAGTATCTAGGTCATGTGACTTTGAAGCTATTGAATTTCAAAGCCTTTTTAGCACCTATATCAGCTGATTAATAAAATGTGCATCAGTTGTAATCAAAACTAAAGGCTGTGCAATGTGTGGCCCATCCATCTGAAGGATACTGTACTGATTTGAACATCATAGGTCATGTGACCTTAAAGCTATTGAATTTCAAAGCCTTTTTAGCACCTATATCTGCTTATTAATAAAATGTGCATCAGTTTTTTGTAATTCTAAAGGCTGTGCAATGTGTGTCCCATCCATCTTAAAGATACAGATTTGATTTGAACTATCTAGGTCATGTGACTTTGAAGCTATTGAATTTCAAAGCCTTTTTAGCACCTATATTAGCTTATTAATAAAATGTGTATCCATTTTTTGTAATTCTAAAGGCTGTGCAATGTGTGTCCAAATCATCTGAAGGATACAATTTTGATTAGAAGTATCTAGGTCATGTGACTTTGAAGCTATTGAATTTCAAAGCCTTTTTAGCACCTATATCAGCTTATCAATAAAATGTGCATCAGTTGTAATCAAAACTAAAGGCTGTGCAATGTGTGGCCCATCCATCTGAAGAATACTGTACTGATTTGAACATCATAGGTCATGTGACCTTGAAGCTATTGAATTTCAAAGCCTTTTTAGCACCTATATCTGCTTATTAATAAAATGTGCATCAGTTTTTTGTAATTCTAAAGGCTGTGCAATGTGTGTCCCATCCATCTTAAAGATACAGATTTGATTTGAACTATCTAGGTCATGTGACTTTGAAGCTATTGAATTTCAAAGCCTTTTAATCACCTATATTAGCTTATTAATAAAATGTGTATCCATTTTTTGTAATTCTAAAGGCTGTGCAATGTGTGTCCAATTCATCTGAAGGATACAATTTTGATTAGAAGTATCTAGGTCATGTGACTTTGAAGCTATTGAATTTCAAAGCCTTTTTAGCACCTATATCAGCTTATCAATAAAATGTGCATCAGTTGTAATCAAAACTAAAGGCTGTGCAATGTGTGGCCCATCCTTCTGAAGGATACTGTACTGATTTGAACATCATAGGTCATGTGACCTTGAAGCTATTGAATTTCAAAGCCTTTTTAGCACCTATATCTGCTTATTAATAAAATGTGCATCAGTTTTTTGTAATTCTAAAGGCTGTGCAATGTGTGTCCCATCCATCTGAAAGATACAGATTTGATTTGAACTATCTAGGTCATGTGACTTTGAAGCTATTGAATTTCAAAGCCTTTTTAGCACCTATATTAGCTTATTAATAAAATGTGTATCCATTTTTTGTAATTCTAATCAAAACTAAAGGCTGTGCAATGTGTGGCCCATCCATCTGAAGGCTACTGTACTGATTTGAACATCCTAGGTCATGTGACTTTGAAGCTATTGAATTTCAAAGCCTTTTTAGCACCTATATTAGCTTATTAATAAAATGTGTATCCATTTTTTGTAATTCTAATAAAAACTAAAGGCTGTGCAATGTGTGGCCCATCCATCTGAAGGCTACTGTACTGATTTGAACATCCTAGGTCATGTGACATTGAAGCTATTGAATTTCAAAGCCTTTTTAGCACCTATATCAGCTTATCAATAAAATGTGCATCAGTTGTAATCAAAACTAAAGGCTGTGCAATGTGTGGCCCATCCTTCTGAAGGATACTGTACTGATTTGAACATCATAGGTCATGTGACCTTGAAGCTATTGAATTTCAAAGCCTTTTTAGCACCTATATCTGCTTATTAATAAAATGTGCATCAGTTTTTTGTAATTCTAAAGGCTGTGCAATGTGTGTCCCATCCATCTGAAGGATACTGTACTGAATTGACCAAACTAGGTCATGTGAATTTGAAGCTATTGAATTTCAAAGCCTTTTTAGCACCTATATTAGCTTATTAATAAAATGTGTATCAGTTTTTTGTAATTCTAAAGTCTGTGTAATGTGTGTCCCATCCATCTGAAGGATACAATTTTGATTAGAACTATCTAGGTCATGTGACTTTGAAGCTATTGAATTTCAAAGCCTTTTTAGCACCTATATTAGCTTATTAATAAAATGTGTATTAGTTTTTTGTAATTCTAAAGTCTGTGTAATGTGTGTCTCATCCATCTGAAGGATACAATTTTGATTAGAATTATCTAGGTCATGTGACGTTGAAGCTATTGAATTTCAAAGCCTTTTTAGCACATATATCTGCTTATTAATAAAATGTGCATCAGTTGTAATCAAAACTAAAGGCTGTGCAATGTGTGACCCATCCATCTGAAGGATACTGTACTGATTTGAACATCCTAGGTCATGTGACCTTGAAGCTATTGAATTTCAAAGCCTTTTTAGCACCTATATCTGCTTATTAATAAAATGTGCATCAGTTTTTTGTAATTCTAAAGGCTGTGCAATGTGTGTCCCATCCATCTGAAAAATACAGATTTGAATTGAACTATCTAGGTCATGTGACTTTGAAGCTATTGAATTTCAAAGCCTTTTTAGCACCTATATTAGCTTATTAATAAAATGTGTATCCATTTTTTGTAATTCTAAAGGCTGTGCAATGTGTGTCCAAATCATCTGAAGGATACAATTTTGATTAGAAGTATCTAGGTCATGTGACTTTGAAGCTATTGAATTTCAAAGCCTTTTTAGCACCTATATCAGCTGATTAATAAAATGTGCATCAGTTGTAATCAAAACTAAAGGCTGTGCAATGTGTGGCCCATCCATCTGAAGGATACTGTACTGATTTGAACATCATAGGTCATGTGACCTTAAAGCTATTGAATTTCAAAGCCTTTTTAGCACCTATATCTGCTTATTAATAAAATGTGCATCAGTTTTTTGTAATTCTAAAGGCTGTGCAATGTGTGTCCCATCCATCTTAAAGATACAGATTTGATTTGAACTATCTAGGTCATGTGACTTTGAAGCTATTGAATTTCAAAGCCTTTTTAGCACCTATATTAGCTTATTAATAAAATGTGTATCCATTTTTTGTAATTCTAAAGGCTGTGCAATGTGTATCCCATCCATCTGAAGGATACTGTACTGATTTGACCAACCTAGGTCATGTGACTTTGAAGCTATTGAATTTCAAAGCCTTTTTAGCACCTATATCAGCTTATCAATAAAATGTGCATCAGTTGTAATCAAAACTAAAGGCTGTGCAATGTGTGGCCCATCCATCTGAAGAATACTGTACTGATTTGAACATCATAGGTCATGTGACCTTGAAGCTATTGAATTTCAAAGCCTTTTTAGCACCTATATCTGCTTATTAATAAAATGTGCATCAGTTTTTTGTAATTCTAAAGGCTGTGCAATGTGTGTCCCATCCATCTTAAAGATACAGATTTGATTTGAACTATCTAGGTCATGTGACTTTGAAGCTATTGAATTTCAAAGCCTTTTAATCACCTATATTAGCTTATTAATAAAATGTGTATCCATTTTTTGTAATTCTAAAGGCTGTGCAATGTGTGTCCAATTCATCTGAAGGATACAATTTTGATTAGAAGTATCTAGGTCATGTGACTTTGAAGCTATTGAATTTCAAAGCCTTTTTAGCACCTATATCAGCTTATCAATAAAATGTGCATCAGTTGTAATCAAAACTAAAGGCTGTGCAATGTGTGGCCCATCCATCTGAAGGATACTTTACTGATTTGAACATCATAGGTCATGTGACCTTGAAGCTATTGAATTTCAAAGCCTTTTTAGCACCTATATCTGCTTATTAATAAAATGTGCATCAGTTTTTTGTAATTCTAAAGGCTGTGCAATGTGTGTTCCATCCATCTGAAAGATACAGATTTGATTTGAACTATCTAGGTCATGTGACTTTGAAGCTATTGAATTTCAAAGCCTTTTTAGCACCTATATTAGCTTATTAATAAAATGTGCATCATTTTTTTGATAAACTAAATGCTGTGCAATGTGTGGCCAGCTCTCTAAAACATACTACATTAATTTGAAGTTTCTAGGTCATGTGATCAGGGAGCTTTTGAATTTATAAACTGTGCCCAAAAATGTAGTGATGCGCTTTGTTGACGGTCCCTTGCAACTTCCATTGACTGTGCAGATATTGTACACAATCTTGAGAATAAAATATGGTGCCATTGTTTATTTTTTGTGGGAGTCAGGAAAATAAGACCTGTGCAGTGTTGTACACATTTTTTCTTTCAAAACTAGACTAACACAAGGTTTCTAGCTGTTATCGTTGAGGTGCTATTGAGCTTTGAATGTTCGAAAATCTGTCAAATATCGAACATCAAACCAACTTTACCACTGTTTCTCTGTGAACTAGGGGAGTAGTATGTTGGGATTTGGTTGGTAAATCTAAATATGGGTTTTCAGATAAGAGCAACCAATAATACAGATCTGTTTGTGTTTCCAGGAACAATAAGGGGAACCATATTTTGTAAAATTAGCCAAGTCTAAACATTTTTAAAACAAATTAACATCCTTTTTTCTGCAATTATTTTTCAGTAGCCAAATTCCACCCACCATTTGCCTTGGAGGAGCCAAGCTGGGCTTTAGTCAGCAGACTACTAGGCTAGCCACAGTCATAAGGTTAGTATAAAATGCATTAGGGACATATGTAGCAGAGTTATAGCCTTGATAAGTTAGCAGGGTGCATTTCAAGTTTTGAGTATTAGAAATCAGAAACAGAAGTACATTAAAAAGTTGTTTAAAATTGTATTCTCTATCTGAATCTTGAAATCATTTTTGTGCGTTTCATGTCCCTTTAAAGCAGCCCTTCCAGTACCAACTGCACAGGTACACACTGCTGACACACAGCGCAGCCTTAAAGGTGCAAACTCATCAAACGCTCACGCAGTCTTAAAGGGATACTAAACCCACATTTTTTTCTTTAATGATTCAGATAGTGGATGCAATTTTAAACAACTTTCTAATTTACATACATTAAAAGAGAGACGCTCTAATTCTGGGAACGAACAATAGCATAATAGCTTGTTCTATGACTAGTTACTACCCAAGAAGCAGCCTCTTTTTGCTCAACATGTGCCTTTCACAGAGAAGAACTTCCCTGAAGCATATCAGTCTGATCCTAACTTCACAGTACAGTCCAGCCCCGAAATACCAGGCAATCCCTCTCTGAGACGTGGACCCGTTGCTCAGTGTGCCTAGAGAAATTTGGCTGCACCTCACTGACGAGGCCCACAATAGGCTGAAATGTATTTCTGGGGTTTTGCTGTTTCTCTCGTTCAGAGAGAGATTGCCTGGTATTTCGGGGCTAAACTGTACTGTTAAGTCAGGATCAGACTGATATGCTTCAGGAAAGTTCTTCTCTGTGAAAGGCACATGTTGAGCAAAAAGAGGCAGCTTCTTGGGTGGTAACTAGCCATAGAGCAAGCTATTACGCTATTGTTCGTTCCCAGGTTGAACGCTTCTCTCTTTTTACTTATGCAAACTTTCTAATTTACTCCTATTAGCAATTTTTCTTCCTTCTCTTGCTATCTTTATTTAAAAAGCAGGAATGTGAAGCTTAGAAGCCAGCCCATTTTAGGTTCAGAACCGTGGATAACGCTTGCTTATTGGTGGCTACTTTAAGCCAACAATAAGCAAGAGTAACCCAGGTCCAAAAATAGGATGGCTTCTAAGCTTCACATTCCTGCTTTTTAAATTAAGAACGCAAGAGAACGAACAGGCACACGCAATCCATATAACCTTTAAAAGGACAACTAACATCACATACAGTCTTAAAGGGACAGATCACAGTATATGCACACACACACAACCTTGCATGTCCCCAAAGTCTTAACGGAACAGGCACATACAATAAAAAAAGCCTTAAAGGGATGCTCAGTCTTAAAAGGACAGACGGACACTTACAAAACGCAAGTACAACTCACTGTACAGTCACAGTCTTAAAAGGACAAGCACATACTCACCACACAGCCTTTAAAGGGACTACTTACAACACACACTCATAGTCTTAATGTGACAGGTCACAGTATGTGCACACACACACAACCTTGCATGCTCCCAAAGTCTTAAAGGGACAGACAATGCACACAGTCATTAAAGGCACACTCAGTCTTAAAGGTGCAGGCCCACAGACACAATGCACACAGCCTTTAATTAAACAAACATGCCATTTTTCTCTGCACGTCCATTGAAGCATAACTAAATATTCAATCTCAGTGTATCATCATTTTAAATGCTGAAGTTGATCAGAAAGCCAGTGGGGCTTCTATCATGTCAGCATGGATTCATATTCAGCCATAACCAGATGATGCAAGCACCTTAGGCTCTCTGTCTAAGTGCTGTGTTTAAAATGCTAGTGCACATGCATATTGCAAAAATGCTTCTATTTAAAACAGAAATGCATCCATGTCCATTACAATTTTGACTGAAATGTCCCTTTCAAGCAAAAGATCACAGTATGTGCACACACACTACCTTGTACAATCCCAAAGTCTTAAAGGAAGAGACAATACATACAGCCTTTAAAAGCATAATCAGTCTTAAAGGGACAGGCGCACACACATAATGCACACAGCCTTTAAAGGGACAACTTACACCACACACACAGTCTTAACAAGATCGGTCACATTATATGCAAACACACAACCTTGCACACTCTCAAAGTCATAAAGGGACAGGCACATACAATGTACAATGCGTCTTAAAGAGACACTCAGTCTTCAATGGACAGAGGTGCACACTCACACAATGCACACACCTTTTAAAGGGTAGCTTACCATGTACAGAATCTTAATGGTGCAGGCACACAAATACTCAAGGCACACATCCTTAAAAGAACAGCTGACACCATGCACAGTCTTTAAGGAATTTGCACACCATTTTATAAGCGCACAGGGGCGCACAGGCACACCCACAATGCACGCAGCCTTTAAATAAACCACACACAGCCTTAAAGAACAGCACACATCATTCATACACAGCCTCACATGACTTAAAGGAATGTTTCATGGTACACTCACCCTTAAAGAGACTACCCAAGGTATTCATACACAGTCTTAAAGAGATAGCTTATGGCATTCACACCCAACTGTAAGCTGTCCCTTTAATAAGTCTCTGTGTGTGATTGCCACTTTAAGTAGGCACTTTAAGGCTGTGTGTATATGTGTTTGTGTATTATGAGTTGTTCTTTTAAGACCTAGGGCCTAATGATGAAAAGCTTGCTGGCATGGAGAGAAATGTTTTTTTTAGCAATATATTGTAATGTAGGTGTCTCTCCTTCAGATGCAGGATCCTGCCTAGATGATTCAGATAGAGCATGCCGTTTTAAGCAACTTTCTAATTTACTCCTATTATCATTTTTTCTTTGTTCTCTTGGTATCTTTATTTGAAAAAGCAGAATTGTAAACTTAGGAGCCGGCCCATTTTTGTTTCAGAACATGGGTCTGCTCTTGCTGATTGGTGGCTACATTTAGCACCAATCATCAAGCGCTACCCAGGTTCTGAACTAAAAATGGGCTGGCTCCTAAGCTTATATTCCTGCTTTTTAGATAAAGATAAAAAGAAAAATAAGAAAATTGATAATAGGAGCAAATTAGAAAGTTGCTTAAAATTGCATGCTCTACCTGAATCATGAAAGAAACATTTTGGATTTCATATCCCTTTAAGTCTCTGCGTACAATGTACAGTAAACAGTTACAAATATATAAAAAAATGCAGAAATGTATACAAATATGTAGGCTGATGGTTTCATTCAATGTATCGTAGGTGAGCAGAGCCCATGTGTAAGTACTGACTGGGGAAAGTCTATTGAGAAATAAACACTATAATAAAAAATCATGTAAGCAGAAAGGGCGAGTGCGCAGCTAGTATGCATTGTTGTCAGCAGTACAGATTCTGACTGGCTGCGCGGCTCGGCTTAAAGATAAAGGAAAAAGTTATTCTGCTGCTGTGTGGCTGTCGCCTAAGGTAACCATCCACACGGGGGATAAGTACAATGTAATGGTAGCATAATATAGCAGTTTCCTTATTAGATTGTATTACACCACATAACCAAGGGGTTAATTACAATCTATTATTTTATAACAATCTGCATAACGGCTGCAGAGGAACTATTTTTAATGTTAACAAGATCACAAGGAGAATTATTTTTTTTAACATTATCAGTTTTTGCAAAAAATGTCCTGTTTGTTCTAATCACCATCCAAATTCTCATTATTAATCAACAGATTTTCAGAGCCATTTTTTGCATAATGTAAATATGCAGTGCGTCTACATGACACAACTATGGCAAACAAAATGAAACACCACATTGCTTCTTTGCATTTTCCTGAGACTGCACTCACTACATTTATGCAGTAATAGCATTGGGTTGGTACGAGTCACCAAGGTGCTTAATTAACACGAGGTAACTCATATTTACACCCCACATTTTTACATCATAGTCACAGTTGACTTAATATGAGCATAAATATTAGGCATGAGTAGAGTTTATTCTGCATTTGATGGCCACAGGCAGTGACAAACGGTTATGTTTGGTGACGGATTTATTTGTGTAATAGTACGACACACATATCTGGATTAGCACAGATATTTGTGTGTTGTACTATTACACAACCAAATCCGGCCCGAAAATAGATAAATGCAACTGCCTGTGCCCATATTCAGCATTTGTTTAATAACCAAATGCGAATAATTAAATTCTACCCATGCCTAATAAATATATACACCACTTTAGCCAGATGCTTGATTAAAGGGACAGTAAAGTCATAATTATACATTTTTAAATAGAACATAAAATTGTAAACAACTTTCCAATTTGCTACTATTATTTAATTTGCTTCCTTCTCTTGTTATCCTTTGCTGAAAGGTTTATCTAGGTAAGCCCAGGAGCAGCAAAGAACCTAGGTTCTAGCTGCTGATTGGTGGCTGGATATATATACCGATTGTCATTGGCTCACCCATGTGTTCAGTTAGAAACCAGTAGTGCATCGCTGCTCCTTCAACAAATGATACCAAGAGAATGAAACAAATATGATAATAGAAGTAAACTGGAAAGTTGTTTAAAATTGTATGTATTTTGATTTGACTGTCCCTTTAAGAGAAGTGCTTTATAAATTTGCTCTACAGTGACATCTTGTGGCTCCTGCATAGTTGAAAAAAGAAAAAAGATTTCCAGGTCATCTTACATCTAACCTGGTCATTAAATGTAATTATCTTGGGAAACAAGAGATTAGCAGACGTAAGAATAGCACATCTTCATCCCAGTAACCCTTTCTGATTTCTTCCTTGCTTGCAAATATTTTTATGCTGAACAATCTGAGGTATTTCCTTTATTTTCATTTATTACTAAAAAGTGACATTTTCACCCATGTTTTTTGCACAAGGACGGCACTTACCCATACAAAATTATTTAAATTGTAATAATAGAATATTATAAAATATTCTGTATGTTTATTATATAGTTATAATTAGAAAGCACGTAATGCAACTACTTCTGAATGTGTTTGCGTGTAATACACGCGCTGAAAGGAGATAGATCTTAGGGGGTTTTGCTGACTTCATTAAAACATGCATGTAAATCAGTTCCCATAATTTCACTGATTTATACATGTAGGTAAAAAGGAAAAAAAGGTTGGTACTCCAGGGTGTTTTTTTTTCTCAATACCAAAATGGCACAATTTGTTATTAAGGAAAATATATTTCCCCTATTAGTTCTATCTTCAATGGAGAAATGTAATCTTTTGATTTCTGTCAGCTATTACCTGACTGACTATTGAGTATGGTTTCTTATATCAGCCCTTCTTAAACTGTGGGTCACGACCCCATATGGGGTCACGTAACCCTAATGTGGGGGTCGCGGGCTGTGTGTTTTAAAAAAAAAATATTTGTTTCCCTTTCAGGCATGTTTTCTGTAAGGTGCGTGGCAGCGCGGCCACGCACTTTCCCTCCCGCTATAGGCCAGGCAGAATGTCAGGGTTTGCAACACCAGAGGGATGGGGAAAGTGAAAGTGAGGCCCTGTGCTATGGGCAGAGACCGTTGCTATTACTGTACAGGCTGCGTACTGGACCAGATATGGTTGCCTGGGTTGCACTTAGGATAGTGATGTGAAAAGGCTGACTGCAATGTCACTTGTAGGCATGACTAGGCCTTGCATTTGCTTCTGATCGGCTTAGTGGGGACTGTAAATTGACTGAGTGTGGCATTTTTTAGTGTTAGCTATGCCTAGACCCTTTTCAGAATCCATTAAGAAGAGGGCATGCAGGTACCTGCTGCAGAGGTACATGGGACACTTCTTGCAGGAGAAGCTGAGTTTGGAGCAGCTCACACTGGACTTGTATCAAGGGACTGGCTCCCTGTCAAAGGTCCCCCTGGATAAATGGGTATGTAGTTCTCATAGATGTTTGCATTAAAGCACTTGCAGTATTTCTTTAATAGACCTGGTGTTTTATAATATATTACAAGATCTCTTTAATCGGCCAGGTTCTGAGCCAGACATTGGCAGACTATGTTATGTGCCTGACGCTCATGTGCTAGGTGCTGGATGATGGTTTGTCTGACAGTGCCAGATCCCTATTTCTAAAGTTGGCTGACTGCTTGCCAGGTGCTGGCTGAACATGCTGGCTGACGGATGGGGGGTATAAGTATGGGAGGGAGGGTATGAGAATGGAAGGGGGGTATGAATATGAAGGGGGAGTATATAAGGAGCAGGGGAGTGAGCATGGAAGGGGCAGTAAGCATGGAAAGGGGGAAGTATGAGCATGGAAAGGGAGAGTATGAGTATGGAAGGGGGAGTATGAGTATGGAAGGGGGTATGAATATGAAGGGAGTATGAAAGGTGCAGGGGAGTGAGCATGGAAGGGGGGAGTATGAGTGTGAAAGAGGAGTGAGCATGGAAGGGGCAGTGAGCATGGAAGGGGGGATTATGAGTGTGAAAGAGGAGTGAGCATGGAAGAGGCAGTGAGCATGGAAGAGGGGAGTATGAGCATTGAAGGGGGGGAGTATAAGTGTGAACAGGGAATATGAAGGTGCAGGGGAGTGAGCATGGAAGGGGCAGTGAGCATGGAATAGGGGAGTATGAGTGTGAAAGAGGAGTGAGCATGGAAGGGGCAGTGAGCATGGAAGAGGGGAGTATGAGCATTGAAGGGGGGGAGTATAAGTGTGAACAGGGAATATGAAGTGGCAGGGGAGTGAGCATGGAAGGGGGGAGTATGGAAGGGGCATGGGGTGAGCATGGAGGGGGGGGAGTATGAGTATGAAGGGGCGAGTATGAGTATGATTTATTATCAGTAAATGTTTTATTTGTATACCTATTTTATATACCCGGGGTCACGTACAAATTTCTTGCGCGAAAAGGGGTCGCAAGTGGAAAAAGTTTAAGAAGCTCTGTCTTATATGGCCCCTGAAAACAGAATAACAAACTTAATGATCGTTTAAAGGACAAACTTGTGTTTCGGGATCTTCCGGAATCCCTAGAAGACCTAATAATCTCTGCATCAGACTTGATGCCAGATATAGTGAACAACAACAAGAAAGGGACAGAAACCGAAAACCTATGTCCAGGACGTCTTTCCGTCTTGCTCCCCGCTTCTCCAATCCTGTTTCTGGAACAAGTAGAACTTATAGAAGTTGCTACTATTAAATTGACAGAGACTAAACGCCTTATAAGATGGACTCTTGGTCTGCGTTTATATTGTGGCTTAAAAGGCCATTTGTTTAGAGCGTGTCCTACTAGACCAGTAAAAGCCAGGGCTTAACTCCTGTTCGAGGGACTGAGTTAAGCCAAAAAGAACTCCCTTTCCTCACTAATAAACTCATTGTACCTGTAACCATCCATCTGGGAAATCACAAAATGAATTCCAGAGGCCTTATTGGTTCAGGGGCAGGCTGTGTTTTCATTGATTCCTCGTTTGCATCATCCCAAGGTATACCTCTCCGTTCCAAAGTCCATTCTGTCAAATTTACTACTATCAGCGGTGATCCGTTGGGCTCCTGACTCATTTCATTCTCCACTAAACCCTTAAGTTTCTCTGTAGGAGTATTGCACACCAAATTGATTAGCTTTGATTTGTTATCAGCTCCACAGTTTCCCATAATCATTGGCCTTCCCTGGCTTCAGTTACACAACCCAGCATTCTCTTGTACTCAAGGTGAACTTTCTTCCTGGGGCTCCACTTGTTTTGACCACTGCCTGCAATGTCCTACCTAACCACCTGTTACCACAGACGCTGCATTAAACATACCTGAATCATTGCCAGTACCTTACCAGGGATACTTAGATGTGTTTTCTAAAAAGGAGGCTGAACGCCTTCCCCCCACATCAAGCCTTCAATTGTCCTATAGACCTTCTTCCTGGGGCACCTTTACCCCGTAGAAAGACCTACCCTCTGTCTAGACCAGAAAATCTTGCCTTGTAGGAATACATCAATGTAACACATGCCTTCCTGATTTCACTGTCCCTTTTAAGACTGCCTTCCCTGCTACTGACAATCATACTGTTTGGGCAGTATCTGCATTCAACTTACCTGCCAAATAATTAATCATTCATGCACCTGATTCCCTCAGCCTCTTTTTAAATCTTCTCAGGCCTAATGTGCATTGCATTAGCTTTAAAGTTTTGTTCCAGAATAACAGAGGGCTGTGACTGTTCCAGCATGGATTTTACCAGCATATTCAAACTACAGCCTTTCCTTTTAGCTATGCTTAAAATCATCTAATTGCAAGTATCCATATAAATCTATTTTGTTTCCTGGATACTGCTACTTAAATTCTGAACTTATTCTAAATTACATGTATGCATTTGGTTATAATCACTATCTGATTACTACAATAGCATCTTACTCAGAACTTTGTAACTATTTTCTGCTACAAGTTGTCATAGCTGAAATATCCTGCTCCAAATAAGTTAATATATTCAGAACTCTGCATCTATGTGTTCAGTTAAACAACTTTCCTGTGATTCTCCAATATATGCACATACAGTATTTAATGCCTTATACTTGCAACTTGTCTATCACCTGTGCTGCTCTGCTTATTACTGACAAGCTATGTACTGTGAACCTGCAACAAACCTTTGCATCTATGAGTCAATCTTATTCCTGTTTACTCTGAAGCCTGAACATCTTACATTGCTATATTTTTCACTCTTGAATCCTGCAGCTACTCCTATTAACTATGTCACAGTATCAATTTATGTTTCCATTGAAGCCAGAATATATTGTATACATATGTTTCACTCTCCATTAATTCTACAATAACTTCTTGCAACTATGAAACACAGAATATCATCTATCCACGTCCAGGATACTTTTCCCCGGTCAGTGGTCGGTGTCTCCAATTCCTTACCACTGCCCAGAGGGTCTGTGTCCTGAGCGCATATACACCGGAACATGACAATCAAGGACAATCTGGCTAGATGTTTCATACGTCCCTCTTCTTCCCCAGTTGGTGCTGGATTCTTTTTTGTGGAAAAGGACGGTGGCCTTCGTTCCTGTTTAGACTATAGGGGTTTGAACCAGATAACAGTCAAAAATAGTTATCCCTTTCCGCTTATTCCAGAGCTTTTTACCTTCAAGGTGCTTCTATATTCACCAAATTGGAACTGCAGGGTGCATATAATCTCATCAGAATACGCAAAGGAAATGAATGGAAGACAGCTTTCAATACTCAATTCGGACATTACGAATATCTGGTATCTGCAACACCCCCACAGTATTCCAACATTTTGTGAACGAAATATTTTGTAACTACTTAAACAATTTAGTTATCATCTATCTGGATGACATCCTCATCTTCTCCCAGTCTCTTCAGGATCACATATTACATGTCATAATGTTTTTTCAACGGCTCAGAGATAATCACCTGTTCGCCAAAATAGAGAAATGTTCTTTTCATCAGGATTATGTTCCCTTCTTAGGCTACATAATTTCCAAGTCTGGTTTTGAAATGGATGCCACTAAACTATCAGCTATTATCGAATGGCCCAGGCCAACCTCCCTTAAAGCACTCCAAAGGTTCCTCAGTTTCGCTAATTACTATCAGAAGTTTATAAAAGGTTTCGCCACTATTTCTTTACCTCTTACTTCCTTAAAGGGCCATAATACCCAAATGTTTAAATACTTGAAAGTGATGCAGTATAGCTGTAAAAAGCTGACTAGAAAATATCACCTGAATATCTCTATGTAAAAAAGAAAGCTATTTTACCTCAAAAGTTTCTCTGTATCCACATCCCATTGTAAAGGACTTCTAAGCAGCAAATCAGTATGTCTGTCCTGGGACAGCGGAAGGAGTGAGCTTTCGTGCACACTCATCATATTTCCCTATTCAATGTAAGGAAGTTTACAATGAAATCTCATGAGAGTTAAGTGAAATCTCATGAGATCACAGTAAAAGAGTTCATGACCTCCGCACTGTTGATGCTGATTGGCTGCTGTTCATTTCTTAATTATTTTTTTTTTTACCTGCAGCTGGGCTGCAGCTGAGTATAACTTTTTACACAGAATTTACTCTGCTGAGCTGAGGAAATTTTACATAGAGATGCTCAGGTGATATTTTCCTGTCAGCTTTTTAGAGTTATACGGCATCAGTTTCCAGTGCTTTAGTATATTAGTATTATGTCCCTTTAACTAAAAAAGGACAGAACTGTAAAGACTGGCCTGCTGTATCCATTGAGGCCGTTGACACTCTCAAAGCAGAATTCTCTTCTGCTCCTATCCTATGACATCCCAAACCTGACCTTCAATTTATCTTGGAGGTCGATGCATCCTCTGTAGCCACAGGAGCGGTTCTTTCTCAACATAACCCTGAATCTGGTAAGATCCATCCTGTGGGTTTCTTCTCTAAAAGATTCACTCCATCTGAGTTAATTTACGATGTAGGAAATAAGGAGTTGTTAGCTATTAAGATGGCTTTGGACGAGTGGGGGCATTGGTTAGAAAAATAATTTCAGGATAGGAAAAAGGAAGGGGGATAAGAAGGGATTAATGAGCACTCATTCCTAATACATTATTGTAAATATGCTGTATGGAATCAGATATATGATATGTGAATTATAGTTTAAAAACAAACTTTATTCATTATGTTTTAAAAATGGAGGTGAGAACCTTGTCACCAATAACTACCACCACCTATAAAAAACTCAAAATACTGAACTAAAAACAGAACCGCTGTGGCCTACCCCCCTGTGTTCCTGGCTGATAGCTGGAATTGTCAGCTTCAGATGCCAGGGGTAGCTGAACACAACGTTCTGGGATAAAATAAAGAGAACTGAATCAAAATATTATTGCACAAAGCGTTTCGGACGTTACACCTTGGCCTTTCTCAATGTGGTTCAAGTGATTTTTGACAAGCCGAATGCCGGAGACTTGCCTCTTTTTAAACTCATTGCCAATTTTTGGCCAATAGAAAGTCATTTTCTATATACGCCTCCATACTAGCCAATCATTGCCATTATTCTCCACTAACGTGTCATTCAACCTAAGTACTGAGTGATTGGATCACGTAGCAGTCCTCTGCAGCCAATCAAACTCAGCTATGTGACACACACCTTTACGCTGACCCGTTGCAATTGGCCACAGCCCTCTTCACACTGCTTCTCAGGAAATGCGTGTATTTGTTATGACAGTTATAGGCCAATGAGTTAGAGGATTATTAAAAGATCCAAATATGGATAATGTAATACCAACGAGACAATGTAATGTATACTTTTCAACAGTGAAAATGAAGGTGAAAAAAGTTTATGCGTATATATTTATAATGCTATTGCACATTATTGTTGGGGGATCTGATATATATACATTGTTTCTATTAACCCTCTATTTTATGTGCTGCATTAAATTTGACAAATAGATCCTTAAACTATTAACCAACTCTGGGTGCACATCTATGTATGGGTTTCTTGCAGATATTATGTGTTCCAATGCAGATATATACATAGATGTTTACTGCCTTATGATTCAGGTATAAATTGATAATATCTACATTAATTTCCACTTAAGCATATAATTATTTTTAAAACTTCTATGCCCTTAGAATAATTTATATACCTCTTATGTGCTATTTATATTAGCTGTGTATTCAATCCTACATCAGGTTTAGATAAAATAGCTATTAAATAGGCTATACACCATTAGTACCCGGATATCTCATAAGAAAACCCAAAAGTTATTGTTTTCATTCATGCCATGGGGCATGACAGTGTTCAATCTAAAAATCCATCTGGCTTTTTTTTTTTAATAAAGCCTGTTCAATGTCTCCCCCTCTAATACCAGGTCTCAAGGTTTCCAGTACCCAACATTTGAAGTGTTGCCAGACATTTTTTACTATACCATGATGGCAACACTAATGCCTTTAAATGTTGGGGACTGGAAACCTTGAGACCTGGTATTAGAGGGGGAATACACAGCTAATATAAATAGCACATAAGAGGTATATAAATTATTTTAAGGGCATAGAATTTTTAAAAATAATTATATGCCTAAGTGGAAATGAATGTAGATATTATCAATTTATAAGGCAGTAAACATCTGTGTATATATCTGCTTTGGAACACATAATATCTGCAAGAAACCCATACTTAGATGTGCACCCAGAGTGGGTGAATAGTCTAAGGCCCATATTTATCAAGCTCCATACGGAGCTTGAAGGGCCGTGTTTCTGGCAAGTCTTCAGACTCGCCAGAAACAGCAGTTATGAAGCAGCGGTCTAAAGAACGCTGCTCCATAACCCTGTCCGCCTGCTCTGAGCAGGCGGACAGACATCGCCGGAAATCAACCCGATCGAATACGATCGGGTTGATTGACACCTCCCTGCTGGCGGCCGATTGGCCGCGAGTCTGCAGGGGGCGGCGTTGCACCAGCAGCTCTTGTGAGCTGCTGGTGCAATGTTAAATGCGGAGAGCGTATTGCTCTCCGCATTTAGCGAGGTCTTGCGGACCTGATCCGCAGTGTCGGATCAGGTCCGCAAGACCTTTGATAAATTGGGGCCTAAGGGTCTATTTGTCAAATTTAATGCAGCACATAAAATAGAGGGTTAATAGAAACAAAGTATATATATCAGATACATGTGCAACAATAATGTGCAACAGCATTATAAATATATACGCATAGACTTTTTTCACCTTAACTTTTAACTTTGTGGAATAGTATACATTACATTGTCTCATTTGTATTAAATTATCCATATTTGGATCTAAATATACTCAGGCAAATATCCGTAATACAATGTAAAACAGTGAATGGTTAAATCTCATGATGTGCATGTCTAAAAACCTTTGTTATTGTGTCATACTTTTAATAATCCTCTTTAACTCATTGGCCTATAACTGTCATAACAAATACACGCATTCCCTGAGAAGCAGTGTGAAGAGGGCAGCAGCCAATCGCAACTGGTCAGCGTAAAGGTGTGTGTCATATAGCTGAGTTTGATTGGCTGCAGAGGACTGCTACGTGATCCAATCACTCAGTACTTATGTTGAATGACACGTTAGTGGAGGATAATGGCAATGATTGGCTAGTATGGAGGTGAATATAGAAAATGATTTTCTATTTGCCAAATATCGTTAATAATGAGTTTAAGAAGAGGCGAGTCTCCGGCATTTGGCTTGTCAAAAATCACTTGAACCACATTGAGAAAGGCTGAGGTGCAACGGCCGAAACGCGTTTGTGCAATAATATTGAGATTCAGTTTTCTTTATTTTATCCAAGAACGTTGTGTTCAGCTACCCCTAGCACCTGAAGCCAACGATTACAGCTATCTGCCAGGAACACAGGGGGGTAGCCCACAGTGGTTCTGGTTTTAGTTCAGTTTTTTTTAATTTTGTATAGGTGATGGTAGTTATTGGTGACAAGGTTCTCACCTCCATTTTTAAAACATAATGAATAAAGTTTGTTTTTAAACTATAATTCACATATCATATAGCTGATTCAATACAGCATATTTACAATAATGTATTATGAATGAGTGCTCATTAATCCCTTCTTATCCCCCTTCCTTTTCTCTGTCCTGAAATTATTTAGTTATATTTAAAGGGCAGCACCGAGGTTATCAAACCTTAATTTCCTATAGCAACTTGATCACAATCCCAATATTTACTTTCTCTTTTTTTGTAAGGCATTGGTTAGAAGGAACGACTCAACCCTTTTTGATTCTGACTGATCACAAAAATTTGCTCTACCTCCAAACTGCTAAATGTCTAAACTCCCTCCAGGCCAGGTGGTCACTGTATTTTTCCAGATTTCACTATGTCCTTTCCTACATCCCTGGTACAAAAAATATCAAAGCTGATGCTCTTTCCAGACAGCTTCTACCAGTTGATTCAATACAACATGAATCAGGTACCATCCTTCATCCTCATAAGATAATAGCTCAATTCTCAGACTGTACTCTCCAAGAGTTACAGAAGGCTCAAGTACTTCTTCCCTCCACTTGTAAACCAGCCACTGGCCTCCTCTTTGTTCCTGAACGTCTCCACTTTAAACTGCTGAATTGGGCACATAATGTCCTTTCTGGACATCCAGGAATCTACAATACCTTGTGGAAATTGAGATGACATTTCTGGTGGCCTTCTTTAGCAAAGGATGTTAAGGAGTATGTGTCTGCCTTTACAGTTTGTGCTTCCAATAAAGCATCTCATCACCTTCCTACTGGTCTGCTTCAACCTTTTTCCATTCCTCATCAACCCTTAACCTAATGAGGCCCCTGTATGCACAAGTTTGTTTGTGGGGTGAAACATGTGTTGGCATGATTTGCACTTCTTTTACCTTCACTGTTGGAGCTGTAATAGTGTTGGTTTTCTACTGAGGACTTTCCGTACTTTCCGCTGCATTAAAAAAGAAGAACTGTTTCTTTAAGAAGGTTTGGTACAAGGTATGAAATATCTGCGGTGCCGAGGTATGGCCCCTAGATGCACAAAATAATGTATGGGGCTCTAGAAAGGATAAGTTTAATCTACTGACCAAAGATTACCTTCATATTGACTCTCCCTGAGGTGGCAAGTGTAATTTGCGATAATTGGATACTCTGACATTGTACAGAAAAAAAAAATCGTGCTTTGGAAACAATTGTGGTGTTTTTCAACCACTGGACTATGCCGGTCTACCCTGAGGCTACTCGCTCCTGAAAGTTTGTGGATGATAATTACTTTAAAACGGACAACCAATCAGCATCTGGGAGTTGTTTGTCTTCACCAATAACAAGCTCTCTACAGCACAATGTCTTTCCATCTACTTACCCAAGGCTAGCCCATCCTCCTCTGTGATGTCACAGTATTATGTGATTCGACCTCACCGGGAGTAGTGTCTCTCTGACAGAAATCCTGGACGTATGGGATACGTGAGTAATTGACCTAATGTGCAGCTGCTGGCTGAGGTCGTTAGCTGTCCAGGACTTGAACTCTGAGACTTTGTTAGTCATTTGGGATGCGCACAGCACCTGATTTGCCATAGTTTGGTCTGTTGGTCAGACTATTTACACTTTTCTGTACATAGTAAATGCATGTATTGAGTATGTGTTTGCAAGATTTATAGTGACAGCGATTATGTTATGTCCTCTATTTTAAACAGGTTATATGTCTGGTGAATGTATGCTCACAGGAGTTTGCATGTGTCTAAGGATAAATAAAAGGTGTTTTTGATTCAATTTTATGAGTGCTGTATATCCTCTTTCAAAGAATAGTAATGTATGTCCTTTGACTTTCTCTTGTAATTTTTATTTCATTCATTTTTTGAGGTTTGCACCGTAAATTAATTTTGAAATAGTAGTATTTACACCTCTCTCCCCTCCCCATATTTATATATTTGATTCCAGAAAAAGGATATCTCCTCCTCCTCTGGTGATTGATGGACAACCAGAGTTTGAGGTAAGCCATATCTTGGATTCCAGGCTTCGTGGCAAGAACTTGTATTATCTCATCCATTGGAAAGGCTATCCCATCACCGAGAGGTCCTGGGAACTGGTCCCACCCAGGTCCATGCTCCTGCATTGGTTAGGGACTTCAATATGGCTCAACCGTCCAAACCTGGTCCTGTTCCCCAGTGGGGACATTGAGGAGGGGGCACTGTCACGATTCACCACTTTCAACCATGCTGCTGCAGCTCTCAGATCTGTTTTCCTACTTCCTGTGTCATGTTGCCTAGCAACTTGATGCAGTCTCTCTGTGCTGGCCCGTTCTGATGATGTCAGGTGGGTCTTTAAATTTCCTGCATCTTAGATACTCACTGCCCGTTTGTTGGATTCATCTGTATCCTGGGTATGTTCTATGTTATCTTGTGCCTGCCTGAACTGTAATTTGACCTCTGCTTTGTCTGACAATTCTTTAGATTCACCTGTGCCTGCCTGAATTATAACTTGACCTCTGCTTTGCCTGACAACTCCTTTGGATTAACCTGTGCCTGCCTGAACTGTAATTTGACCTCTGCTTTGCCTGACAATTCTTTTGGATTAACCCGTGCCTGCCTGAATTGTATCTGACCTCTGCTTTGTTTATACAACACTTTTGGATTTATATATTGCTGCCTGAATATATTACTGATCTCTGCTTACCTGATCATTCTCCTGGACACTCCTTTACCTACCTTTAAGCCAACCTGACCTTGGCTCTGCATCCAGTATGCAGCTCCTCTTTGTAAGTAATTTATTCTTTTTATCCTGCACTATTCACAGAGCAGAATATGTTCTATTTATTCATAAATACATATTTCTATATTTATCTGATGGTATTTTGGTACAATATATATCTATACATGATTATATATACATACATACACACACGCGCGCACACACACACACACACATATATATATATATATATATATATATATATATATATATATATATATATATAGAGAGAGA
Organism: Bombina bombina; assembly: GCF_027579735.1. Classification (NCBI taxonomy): domain Eukaryota; kingdom Metazoa; phylum Chordata; class Amphibia; order Anura; family Bombinatoridae; genus Bombina; species Bombina bombina. The sequence continues at coordinate 431,856,912 of NC_069503.1, forward strand.
GAGAGGAATATCTATTTATAAATACATAGAACATATTTTGCTATGTGCATAACATTGGAATGTGAAATAATTACAGTAAATACACAGCATTAAATATAGATATTGCATAAATATGCTTTTTCATGTTTTCATCTACTTGATTGTAAAGGGCTCCAATGCACTTATATACTGTATATATATTTCTATATATGTATACATATGTATTTATGTGTATACATGTCTGTAAATACTTAATGCGGTAAGTATTCTAGCGTATTCTAGCTATTGTACTCACATATTTACTTTCAACTTGTAATACAGGCGATAAACACGACGCGTGCAAACACCAGGGATAAACCCCTTTTCGCTTACAGGTAACTATTATCGTGCCACTCGTAATCTAGCCCTTGAATGGACACTAAACCCAATTTTTTTCTTTCATGATTCAGATAGAGCATGCAATTTTAAGCAACTTTCTAATTTACTCATATCAATTTTTCTTCGTTCTCTTTGTATATTTATTGGAAAAAGCAGGAATGTAAGCTTACCAGCTGGCCCATCTTTGGTTCAGCACCTGGGTAGCGCTTGCTGATTGGTGGCTAAATTAGCGTGAGCGATAAGAGGTTTATTGCGGCTGTTTGTGCATGTTGGGTTTTCCGCTGGTATTACAAGTTGAAAGTAAATGCAATCGCTTGAGCACAATCGCAATTTACACTATTGATTACCCGGTTCTCAAATCTCTGGTTAATTGTTTCGCAAAACAAAAAACTCTCACAAAACACATCAGTTACACTCATAATAACACTATCTAATACAATTATTTAAAAAAAATAATTGCATACAAAAGGACTCAAAGATAACAGGTCTCAGGTGTTTAGAAAAAAAAACGCAGGCTAAGGGCTTTAACATAAAGATATATACTTTTACATGTCTAAAGTATATGTATGTATGTATGTGTGTGTGTGTGTGTGTGTGTGTATATATATATATATATATATATATGTGTGTGTGTGTGTACATATGTATTTAAATGTGTTTATCTGTATGTACAGACATATATACACATATAAACACATACATACATATGTATACATATATAGACATATATAAGTGCATTGGAACCCCTTTGCAGTTAAGTAGGAGAAAACATATAAAAACTAAATTTATGCTTATCTGATACATTTCTTTCTTTCTGGGCATGGAGAGTCCACAATTTAATTCCAATTACTAGTGGGATATTCAACTGCTGGCCAGCAGGAGGAGGCAAAGAGCACCCCAGCAAAGCTGTTAAGTGTAACTTCCCTTACCCTTAATCCCCAGTCATTTAGCTGAAGGAAAATGGAAAAGAAGAAACACAGGGGTATAGAGGTGCCTGAGGTTTACTCAAAAAAACCTGACAAATTTTAAAAATACAAAGAGGTCAGGGTCATGGACTCTCTATGCCCAGAAAGAAATTTATCAGGTAAGGATACATTTTGTTTTCTTTCCTATGGCATGGAGAGTCCACAACTTAATTCCAATTACTAGTGGGAACCAATACCTAAGCTAGAGGACACAGAATGAAAAGGGAGGGAGAACAAGGCAGGCAGACCTAAACAGAAGGCACCACCTCTTGAAGAACCTCAGCCGAGGCAAAAGGATCAAATTTGTAGAATTTGGAAAAAGTATGCAAGGAGGACCATGTTGCCGCCTTGCAAATCTGCTCCACAGAAGCTTCATTTTTTGAAAGCCCATGATGAGGAAACAGCCCTAGCTGAATGAGCCGCAATTCTCCCAGGAGGCTGCTGACCAACTGTCTCATAAGCTAAATGGATAACACTTCTTAACCAGAGTGAAAGAGTAGTAGAAGTGGCCTTCTGACCTTTACGCTTGCCAGAGAAAACCACAAACATGGCAGAAGATTGCCGAAAGTCTTTAGTAGCTTGAAAGTAAAATTTTAGAGCATGCACAACATGCAGGTTATGCAAAAGACGTTCCTTATGGGAAGAAGGATTGGGAGAAAAGGAAGGAACAACAATTTCCTTATTAATGTTTCGATCTGACACAACCTTAGGGTGAAGCCCTAACTTAGTACGAAGGACCGCCTTATCTGCATGAAAAATAAGGTACAGGGAATCACATTGCAGAGCCGAAAGCTCAGACACTCTGCGAGCAGAAGAAATAGCAAGAAGAAACAAAACCTTCCAAGATAACAATTTAATATCAACAGAATGCATCGTCTCAAACGGAGCCTGCTGCAAAACTTTAAGAACAAGGTTAAGACTCCAAGGAGGAGCAACAGGTTTAAACACAGGTACTGATTATAACCAGGGCCTGAACAAAAGCTTGAACATCTGGCAAATCCGCCAGGCGTTTGTGCAAAAGAATAGACAGTGCAGATATCTGACCCTTTAGAGTACTAACTGACAACACTTTCTCCAGACCATCCCGAAGAAAGGATAGAATCTGGGGAATCCTCACCCAGCTCCAGGAAAAATCCTTAGATTCTCACCAATAAAGGTATTTACGCCATACGTTATGGTAAATCCTGCGAGTAATAGGTTTACGAGCCTGGAGCATCAATGACCGGCTCAGAAAAAACACGCTTAGACAAAACTAGGCGTTCAATCTCCAAGCAGTCAGTTTCAGAGAATTGAGATTTGGATAGAGGAATGGACCCTGAATTTGAAGGTCCTTCCTCAGATGTAACCTCCAAGGTGGAAGAGAATACATCCTCACCAGATCCGCAAACCAGATCCTGCGAGGCCATGCAGGAGCTATTAGAATTACAGATGCTCTCTCCTGTTTGATACGAGCAATGACTCGTGGAAGGAGAGCACACAGAGAAAACAGGTATGCCAGGGAGAAGATCTAAGGAACCGCTAGCGCGTCTATCAGAGTGGCCTGAGGATCTCTTGACCTTGAACCGTATTTTGGAAGCTTGGCGTTTTGACGAGACGCCATCAAATCCAACTCCGGAACCCCCCACCTGAGGGATATCATTAAGAACACGTCCGGATGGAGAGCCCACTCCCCAGGATGACAAGTCTGTCTGCTCAGAAAATCCGCCTTCCAGTTTTCCACTCCTGGAATGTGGATGGCAGAAAGGAGACAATCGTGAACTTCTGCCCACTGCAGAATGTGAGTCCCCTCTTTCATGGCCAAGGAACTCAGAGTTCCTCCCTGGTGGTTGATGTAAGCTAATCAGCTGATGTTGTGCGACTGGAATATGATAAATCGGACTAAAGACAATTGAGGCCAAATTGTCAAGGCATTGAAGATTGCTCTTAACTCCAAGATGTTTATGGGAAGAGAAGACTCCTCCCGAGACCACAGGCCCTGAGCTTTTAGAGAGCCCCAAACTGCTCCCCAGCCTAACAGGCTGGCATCCGTAGTCACAATCACCCAGGAAGGTCTCAGGAAGCAAGTTCCTTGAGACAGATGTTCCTGTGAAATCCACCATGAAAAAGAGTCTCTTTTTAGGGGATCTAGATCTAAACTCTGCAATAAATCTGAATGTCTCCGTTCCATTGACTGAGCATGCAAAGTTGCAGAGGTCGCAGATAGAACCGAGCAAAAGGAATGATGTCCATGGAAGCAACCATCAGACCTATCACCTCCATGCATTGAGCCACTGATGGACGAATAGCAGACTAAAGAGAAAGGCAAGTTGTCTGGATTTTCTGACATCCGTCAGGAAAATCTTCATGGACAGGGAATCTATGATTGTCCCTAGGAAACACACTCTTATAGCTGGAACTAGAGAACTCTTTTCCAGATTCACTTTCTCTGTATGAGATCTTGCTAGTTGAAAAGATGACGCCTGAACCAAGATGTCGTCTAGATAAGGAGCCACTGCAATTCCCTGGGATCTGACCACCGCCAATAGAGCCCCCAGAACCTTTGTGAATATTCTGGGAACCGTGGCAAGGCCAAATAGAAGTGCAACAAACTGGAAATGCTTGTCCAGAAAGGCAAACCTTAGAAGTTGGTGATGATACTTGTCAATGGGAACATGTAGATACGCATCCTTCAGGTCTATGATCGTCATGAACTGACCTTTCTGAACCAACGGCAGAATGGAATGAATAGTTTCCATCTTGAAAGGCGGAACCCTGAGGAATTTGTTGAGGCACTTTAAGTCTAGTATGGGATGGAAAGTTCCCTCCTTTTTGGGAACCACAAAGAGATTTGAATAGAAACCTTGTCCCTGTTCCTCTAGAGGAACTGGAACAATAACTCCCAGGGAGAAAAGGTCCTTTACGCAGTTTAAGAAGGCCTTCCTCTTTACTTAGTTTGTGGATAGTCTTGATAGGAGAAATCTGCCCCTTGGCGGGCAAGACTTGAATCCTATTCTGTAACCCTGGGATACTATGTCCACAGCCCACGGATCTGGGACATTGCGTACCCAAGCATGTCAAATAATAGAAAGCCTGCCCCCCACTTGATCCAATATTGGATTGGTGGTCCCTTCATGCTGATTTAGAGTCAGCGGAAGGCTTTTTGTTTTGCTTCCCCTTATTTCAAGGCTGACTAGACCGCCAAGAGGTCTTGGCTTACTCTGGTTTGGAAGAAGTGGAGGAAGATTTTGGTACTTTAAAGTTACAAAAGGAGAAAAAATTAGAATTATGGCAACCCTCAAGTCTATTCTTCTTGTCCTGAGGAAGGAAGGAACCCTTTCCACCTGTAATTTCAGATATAATCTCCGCCAGACCAGGCCCAAATAAAGTCTTACCCTTATAAGGCAAAGACAAAAGCTTGGCCTTTGAACTTACATCAGCCAACCATGATTTAACCACAGAGCTCTGCGAGCTAGAACAGTGAAGCTAGACATCTTAGCTCCCAGTCTAATTACCTGCATGTTAGCATCGTCAAGAGCTTTGATCTTATCTTGGATCTCCTCTATCATAGTCTCTTTAGATATCAGATCAGACAAGTCATTGCACCAGTAAGATGCTACTCCCACAACCGTAGCAATACTTGTTCTAGTTCTTTTAGCTAGAGTAGAGATAGCTCCTTCTACTTTAGGCACAGTGCACCATGAGTCATGAATTGAGTCAGCTACAGGAAACATATTTTTAAAGCCAGGGGAAGGGGAAAAAGGAACCCCTGGCTTATCCCATTTCTGACATCTGGGAGAGGTTGACCTGCACATATTTAGAGTGGTCAGAAAGTTTACTAGCATAAATATGTCTAGATTTCCTCTTACGCTTACCCGAAGAAGGAAAAGCAGATAAAGCTGCAGACACCGCAGAGGTTATCTGAGCAGCAAAATCTCCTTGCAAATAAACACCCCAGGAGTTTGAGAGGAACCGCGGGGCACTACATGTGAAACCATTAAGGCTTGGGACGTTTGAGGAGAAAGCTGTGGCATATCTTGAATGGCATTATCCTGAGAGACAATTGGCTCAGAAGGGAGTCATTTATCTTTAAATTTGGAGTCTTAATTAAATATGAGGAACAAAATTGCATAGGCAAAACAATTTGGGCCTCTAAACATAATAAACATTTATCTAGAGAAACAGAATCTTGGTCAGTGTCCATAGCTTAAATGGTCCCCAATAATAAGTTAAAAATAAAAAGGAACTGTTATGTCACTTTAAGAAAAAAAGAGAAAACCTCAAACAACGTGCAAAGTATGCTAAACCAATCCAAATCAAGTCCCTTACACCTCTATACCTCAGACTAGCTGAGGAGATTTTACCGCACCGGGACCAGAGTTTACACTAGTGAAGAAGACTCTCACATGCTGCAGATCCTCTGTCAGGGATGGCTGCCAGCCCTGGAAAGCTGTGATCCGGAGCGATAAACAATTAGTATAACCCCAACATGCAATCTTTTAAAAAGCAGAGTTTTAAAATGCATGCACTGGCTATTCACTCTGCTCTCAATGATATACAAGCGGAAGAGCAAAGGTCACGTGATCGGACTTAGAAAAGAAACTGCACCACTGTAAAAGCGAGCGTTTCTGTCCTACAGATAAAACACTAATGACAGAGCTTAAAACACCTCCTATCGTAGTCTCAGTTCTCTGCACTATTAGCCGAATCTAATTAAAAAAGTTCTCACACTCCATAGTGACATTGTACTAAAGACCCTAATTAATCCTTCAGCCAGTCTCTCTAATAAAAAAGGGGGAAAATTAACCCCTTAATGTTTCATTAAATCAGTGATTGCCAGACTGCCCAACTTTAAACCCCAAAGTTCATAACATGTCCCATATGATGATCCACTAGAGGAATTAATCTCCAAAGTGCTATCCTTCAGTACCTAGAAGGCAAATGCACTTACCTGTGGATCCAGCTGCAGGGCAGGGACAGCTTCTTAGGTGTGATAGTCTCTCCACTCTTTATCAGGTACCTGAAGAAAAAGAAAGAACAGAGTAACCAACCCTGGCTTTCTATGAAGGGGTAGCAATAATGTTAGAAATAAAGCAAATACCACCTTGCTGCTTTCTAACTGCTAATAGCCACCATTACTCTTACTAAAGAGATTGACATGGACACAGCATAGCATAGAAAAGTACCCATAAAAAGATTAAATATCTTCAGACACCATCTTTGCACATCCTCCATTGACAAAGGCAAAGGGAATGACTGGGGATTATGGGTAAGGGAAGTTGCACTTAACAGATTTGCTGGGATGCTCCTTGCCTCCTCCTGCTGGTCAGGAGTTGAATATCCCACTAGTAATTTAAATGAAGTTGTGGACTCTCCATGCAATAGGAAAGAAAATATATTTATGCAAAATTAATTTTAAATAAAGTGTTATACTGTGTATTTACTGTAAATATTATAATACTAATGTTCTGCACATAACAGAATATGTTTAAAGTATTTTTAAATAGATATTCCTATATACAGGCGAAAAATTAGAATATTGTGCAAAAGTTAATTTATTTCACTAATGCAACTTAAAAGGTGAAACTAATATATGAGATAGACTCATTACGTGCAAAACAAGATTGTTTAAGCTGTGATTTGTCATAATTGTGATGATTATGGCTTACAGCTAATAAATACCCCAAATCCAAAATCTCATAACATTAATAGAAGTTATGTGGAAGGGAAAAGTGTGGAAGAAAAAGGTGCACAAGCAGCAGGGATGACTGCAGCCTGGAGAGGATTGTCAGGAAAAGGCCATTCAAAAGTGTTGGGGGCTTTCACAAGGAGAGGACTGAGGCTGGAGTCAGTGCATCAAGAGCCACCACACACAGACGGATCTTGGACATGGGCTTCAAATGTCGTATTCCTCTTGTCAAGCCACTCCTGAACAACAAACAACGTCAGAAGCGTCTTACCTGGGCTAAAGAAAAACAGACCTGGTCTGTTGCTCAGTGGTCCAAAGTCCTCTTTTCTGATGAGAGCAAATTTTGCATCTCATTTGGAAACCAAGGACCCAGAGTATGGAGGAAGAATGGAGAGGCACACACTGCAAGATGCTTGAAGTCCAGTGTGAAGTTTCCACAGTCTGTGTGAATTTGGGGAGCCATGTCATCTGCTGGTTTTGGTCCACTGTGCTTCATTAAGTCCAGGGTCAACGCAGCCGTCTACCAGGAGATTTTGGAGCACTTCATGCTTCCTTCCGCAGACGAGCTCTATGTGGATGCTGACTTCATTTTTCAGCAGGACTTAGCACCTGCCCACACTGCCAAAAGCACCAACACCTGGTTCAATGACCGTGGGATTACTGTGCTTGATTGGCCAGCAAACTTGCCTGACCTGAACCCCATAGAGAATTTATGGTGCATTGCCAAGAGAAAGATTAGAGACACGAGACCGAACAATGCAGAAGAGCTGAAGGCCGCTATTGAAGCATCCTGGTCTTCCATAACACCTCAGCAGTGCCACAGGCTGATAGCTTCCATGCCACACTGCTTTGAGGCAGTAATTGCTGCAAAAGGAACCCAAACCAAGTACTGAGTACATACAGTATGCATGATTATACTTTACAGAGGTCCGATATTGTTCTATGTACAATCCTTATTTTATTGATTGCATGCAATATTCTAATTTTCTGAGATTGTGGATTTGGGGTTTTCATGAGCTGTAAGCCATAATCATCACAAATATGACAAATCACGGCTTGAACTACCTTGCTTTGCATGTAATGAGTCTATCTCATATATTAGTTTCACCTTTTAAGTTGCATTAGTGAAATAAATGAACTTTTGCACAATATTCTAATTTTTCGAGTTTCACCTGTATTTCTGTATATATCTATACCTAAATTTAATATTTATATAGTTATATATTTTCTAGAGTACAGCCAATAGGATTTTTTCAACCTTAATTCCGATTGGCTGATAGAATTCTATCAGCCAATCGGAATCAAAGGGACGCCATCTTGGATGATGTCATTTAAAGGAACCTTCATTCGTCGGTAGTCGTCGTCAGAAGAGGATGCTCCGTGTCGGATGTCTTGAAGATGGAGCCGCTCCGCGCCGGATGAATGAAGATAGAAGATGCCGTCTGGATGAAGACTTCTGCGGGCTTGGATGAAGACTTTGGCTGCTTTGTTGAGGACTTCTCCCGGCTTCTTGGAGGATGGATGTCTGATCTTCAAAACTGTAAGTAAATCTTCTGGGGTTAGTGTTAGGATTTTTTAAGGGTTTATTGGGTGGGTTTTAGTTTTAAATTAGGACTTGGGCTGCAATAGAGCTAAATGCCCTTTTAAGGGCAATGCCCATCCAAATGCCCCTTTTCAGGGCAATGGGGAGCTTAGGTTTTTTTATTTAGCTTTTTATTTGGGGGGTTGGTTGTGTGGGTGGTGGGTTTTACTGTTGGGGGGTATTTGTATTTTTTTTACAGGTAAAAGAGCTGATTACGTAGGGGCAATGCCCCGCAAAAGGCCCTTTTAAGGGCTATTTGTAGTTTATTGTAGGCTAGGGTTTTTTTTATTTTGGGGGGGCTTTTTTATTTTCTTAGGGCCCTTAGATTAGGTGTAATTAGTTTAAAGCTTTGATAATTTCTTTTCTCCTACATTGGTGTATCCGGTCCACGGCTTCATCCTTACTTGTGGGATATTCTCAATCCCTACAGGAAGTGGCAAAGAGAGCACACAGCAGAGCTGTCCATATAGCTCCCCTCAGTCTCCGCCCCCCAGTCATTCTCTTTGCCGCTCTAACTAGTAGCATCTCCACGGGGTTGGTAAAGAGTATGTGGTGTTAGTTGTAGTTTTTTATTTCTTCTATCAAGAGTTTGTTATTTTAAAATAGTGCCGGCTTGTACTATTTACTCTGAAGCAGAAAGTGATGAAGATTTCTGCTGAGAGGAATATGATTTTAGTACCAGTAACTAAAATCCATTGCTGTTCCCACTCAGGACTGTTGAATACCAGAGAACATCAGTTGGGGGGAACAGTTTGCAGGCTTAACTGCTTCAGGTATGATCAGTCATTTTTCTAACAAGACCATGTAATGCTAAAAGACTGTCAGAAATTCCCTCAGGGATAGGTAAGCCATTTTTCTTAGACTCTGTATAAAATGATGGCTTATATTAAAGGGCTCTATGCTGGTTGACACTATTGTGGGCTTAATCGATTGCTTTTTAGCATGTTTTCACTATAAATAAGGTGTTTTTTCAGACTTTAAAACACTTATGGGGTTTAATTTGCGCCTGGCACTTATTTGGACACCTAATCTAGTCAGAAAGGCCCCTCCACTCTGGAATGAAGAGGGAGGAGGCCTCATTTTCGCGCCTTAATTCTCAGTTATTTTGACTAGGCAGTTCATGCAGCTTCACGTGGGGAGTCCAGAGGCATCAGAAAGGACTTCAGAGAGGCTTATTTCCTACTTAAATAATCCCTAAGGAAGGTAAAAGCCACAGTAGAGGCTGTGGCATTGTACTGTAGTGTTTTTAACCGGTTAACTGCTGTTATTAGCTCCGGTTTGGGCATTAAGGGGTTAATTGGTTTGAAAATTTGTGTGCAATCTTTTCAAAGCATTAAGACACTGTGGTGAAAATTTCATTAAAATCGGATGTTTATTTGATGGTTTTTTGATGTTTCAGTAATAAAGTGTGCACTTTTATTATTTAAAGACACAGTAACGTTTTTGTCAAAAATAATTTTTATTGCATTGAAGTTCTGTTAAGTCTGTCAAACATGTCTGACCTTTCAGATAGCCTATGTTCTGTATGTTCAAAGGCCAAGGTGGTTCCCCCATTAAATTTATGTGTGAAGTGTGCCATAGCGTCCAAACAGCTTAAGGACCGTACAATCACGCTTAAAGATATAGCCCAAGATGATTCTTTAGCTGAAGGTAGTGAGGATAGCCCGCTATCCCCTCCTTCTGTGTCAACACCAGCTATGCCCGCGCAAGCTATGCCCAGTACATCTAGTGCAACAATTACTATTACTATGCAACAGTTAGCAGCAGTAATGGATAATTCTCTCGCAGCATTTTTATCCAAACTGCCAGCTTTTCCAAGGAAGCGTGATTGCTCAGTTTTAAATACAGAAAAAACTACTAAAAACTGGAAACTCTGTGACAGTGTGTCACAGATAACCTATAGGAGGCGCTATTTAACAGATGGTGTGGGTGACCCTAGTGTAAATATTTATAAAAAACCCATAAAAAGTTATGGTGAGAGCAAAACTAAAATACAGGATTAATAAATAAATTATTATAAATAAAATAAAATGCAGACTTAATTAAAAGAATTATTATGATTAATATAAAAAAGTATATATGTGTATATACACACGTTGCACTGGGTGGTGTCCAGTATAGACGGTGTAAATGTACAGTCCCAAAAAAAGTCCGTATGAGAAAGGAATAAATGAAGAAGGCAGCTCTCGGTCTTCACTTCACAAGTGATGTAATTTCTTAGATGGACAACTGTAAAAAACAGAAACAGAGGCGCCACATGTGTAGATCAATGGATACCACAAACACCAAACTGGACAAGATACAGGGTACTCACAAACATGAAGGCACTCTCGTGTGCCTATTAGAGGCAGGCTGGTATTCTTAACAGCAAACCAGCTGGCTGTGTGAACGAATCCCTGTCGTGGTGTCCTGAAGCAGTGGATCTCCTTAAGTCTACTTGGGGATCTGTCCCTTTAGTAGCTATGGACACCTGTGTGATTAGCTTGTAAAAAGGTGTATGTGTATCTATAGGAACAATGTTGAAGAAGCTGCACATAAATAATTATTCAAATGGCACTTGAATGCCATTTGAATAATTATTTATGTGCAGCTTCTTCAACATTGTTCCTATAGATACACAGAATTCACGCCCTGTTGGCTAATTCTTTCATTACAGATGCCGCTTTGCAGTTAGCTAAATTAGTGGTGAAAAATTCTGGTTTCGCAATCGTGGCGCGCAGAGCGCTTTGGTTAAAATCTTGGTCGGCGGATGTGTCGTCCAAAACAAAATTGCTTAATATTCCTTTCAAGGGTAAGACCCTATTCGGGCCGGAGTTGAAAGAAATTATTTCAGATATCACTGGGGGAAAGGGCCATGCCCTTCCACAGGATAGACCTTTCAAAGCTAAAAATAAGTCTAATTTTCGTTCCTTTCGCAATTTCAGGAACGGACCGGCTTCTACCTCTACAGCCACTAGGCAAGAGGGTAACGCATCCCAGCCCAAACCAGCATGGAAACCATTGCAAGGCTGGAACAAGGGTAAACAGGCCGAGAAGCCTGCTGCTGCTACCAAGACAGCATGAAGGGGTAGCCCCCCTTCTCTCTTTGCTCAGGCTTGGGCAAGAGATGTTCCGGACCCCTGGGCACTAGAAATTGTCTCTCAGGGGTACCTTCTAGAATTCAAGGAGCTTCCTCCAAGGGGAAGGTTCCACATGTCTCGCTTATCTTTAGACCAGACAGGCATTCTTACATTGCGTAGAAGACCTGTTAAAAATGGGAGTGATACACCCAGTTCCAACAGCAGAACAAGGACTGGGATTTTACTCAAACCTGTTTGTAGTTCCCAAAAAGGAAGGAACTTTCAGGCCAATTCTGGATTTAAAAATCCTAAACAAATTCCTCAGAGTTCCATCATTCAAAATGGAAACCATTTGGACAATTTTACCAATGATCCAGGAGGGTCAATATGACTACCGTGGAATTAAAAATAGACTCGGTAGAAATGAAAATCTTTCTGACAGAGGTCAGGAAGTTAAAACTTTTGAACAATTGTCGAGTTCTTCAATCCATTCCTCAATCCTCCATAGCTCAGTGCATGGAGGTAATAGGTCTAATTGTTGCGGCAATGGACGTGGTTCCCTTTGCTCAAATTCATTTAAGACCATTGCAACTGTGCATGCTCAAACAGTGGAATGGGGATTATGCAGATTTGTCTCCCCAGATACAAATGGACCAGAAAACCAGAGACTCACTCCTCTGGTGGTTGTCTCAGGATCACCTGTCTCAGGGAATGAGTTTCCGCAGACCGGAGTGGACCATTGTCACGACCGACGCCAGCCTCTTAGGCTGGGGTGCGGTCTGGGAGTCCCTGAAAGCTCAGGGTCTATGGTCTCGGGAAGAATCTCTTCTCCCGATAAACATTTTAGAATTGAGAGCGATATTCAATGCGCTCCAGGCATGGCCTCAACTAGCGGAGGCCAAATTCATCAGATTTCAGTCGGACAACATGACGACTGTAGCGTACATCAATCATCAGGGGGGAACAAAGAGTTCCCTGGCGATGAGGGAGGTATCCAAGATCATCAAATGGGCAGAGGATCACTCCTGCCATCTATCAGCAATTCACATCCCAGGAGTGGACAACTGGGAAGCGGATTATCTGAGTCGTCAGACTTTCCATCCAGGGGAGTGAGAACTTCACCCGGAGGTTTTTGCCCAGTTAACTCAACTATGGGGCATTCCAGATCTGGATCTGATGGCGTCACGTCAGAACTCCAAAGTTCCACGTTACGGGTCCAGGTCCAGGGATCCCAAGGCGACATTGGTAGATGCCTTAGTAGCGCCTTGGTCGTTCAATCTAGCTTGTGTCTTTCCACCGTTTCCTCTTCTCCCCCGGCTAGTAGCCAGGATCAAACAGGAGAAGGCTTCGGTAATTCTGATAGCTCCTGCGTGGCCATGCAGGACTTGGTATGCAGACCTGGTGAATATGTCATCGGCTCCACCATGGAAGCTACCTTTGAGGCAGGACCTTCTAATTCAAGGTCCATTCGAACATCCAAACCTAGTTTCTCTGCAACTGACTGCTTGGAGATTGAACGCTTGATTCTAGCTAAGCGTGGGTTTTCGGAATCAGTTATAAATACTCTGATCCAGGCTAGAAAGCCTGTCACCAGGAAAATTTACCATAAGATATGGCGGAAATATCTTTGCTGGTGCGAATCCAAGGGTTACTCATGGAGTAAGATTAGGATTCCAAGGATACTATCTTTTCTCCAAGAAGGATTGGAGAAAGGTCTGTCAGCTAGTTCCTTAAAAGGACAGATATCTGCTCTGTCTGTTTTGTTACACAAGCGTCTGGCAGCCATGCCAGATGTTCAGGCGTTTGTACAGGCTTTAGTCAGAATCAAGCCTGTCTACAGACCTGTGGCTCCTCCATGGAGTCTAAATTTAGTTCTTCAAGGGGTTCCGTTTGAACCTCTACATTCCATAGATATTAAGTTACTATCTTGGAAAGTTTTGTTTTTGGTAGCTATTTCTTCTGCTAGAAGAGTTTCTGAATTGTCTGCTTTGCAGTGTAATTCACCCTATCTGGTGTTTCATACAGATAAGTTCGTTTTACGTACCAAACCTGGTTTTCTTCCAAAAGTGGTTTCCAATAAGAATATTAACCAGGAAATAGTTGTTCCTTCTCTGTGTCCTAATCCAGTTTCTAGCAAGGAACGTCTGTTACACAACCTTGATGTGGTTCGTGCTTTGAAGTTTTATCTAAAAGCAACTAAAGACTTCAGACAAACATCGTCCTTGTTTGTCGTCTATTCTGGCAAGAGGAGAGGTCAAAAGGCGACTGCGACCTCTCTGTCTTTCTGGCTGAAAAGCATCATCCGGTTGGCTTATGAGACTGCTGGAAGGCAGCCTCCTGAACGAATTACAGCTCACTCTACTAGAGCTGTGGCTTCCACATGGGCTTTCAAGAATGAGGCTTCTGTTAAACAGATCTGTAAGGCAGCGACTTGGTCTTCACTGCATACATTTGCCAAATTTTACAAATTCGATACTTTTGCTTCTTCGGAGGCTATTTTTGACAGAAAGGTTTTACAAGCAGTGGTGCCTTCCGTTTAGGTTACCTGACTTGTTCCCTCCCTTCATCCGTGTCCTAAAGCTTTGGTATTGGTTCCCACAAGTAAGGATGAAGCCGTGGACCGGATACACCAATGTAGGAGAAAACAGAATTTATGTTTACCTGATAAATTTCTTTCTCCTACGGTGTATCCGGTCCATGGCCCACCCTGGCATTTGGTCAGGTTTAAATTTATTTTTGTAAACTACAGTCACCACTGCACCCTATGGTTCTCCTTTTCTTTCATGTAATTAGCAAGAGTCCATGAGCTAGTGACGTATGGGATATACATTCCTACCAGGAGGGGCAAAGTTTCCCAAACCTCAAAATGCCTACAAATACACCCCTCACCACACCCACAATTCAGTTTTACAAACTTTGCCTCCGATGGAGGTGGTGAAGTAAGTTTGTGCTAGATTCTACGTTGATATGCGCTCCGCAGCAAGTTGGAGCCCGGTTTTCCTCTCAGCGTGCAGTGAATGTCAGAGGGATGTGAGGAGTATTGCCTATTTGAATGCAGTGATCTCCTTCTAAGGGGTCTATTTCATAGGTTCTCTGTTATCGGTCGTAGAGATTCATCTCTTACCTCCCTTTTCAGATCGACGATATACTCTTATATATACCATTACCTCTGCTGATTCTCGTTTCAGTACTGGTTTGGCTATCTACTATATGTAGATGAGTGTCCTGGGGTAAGTAAATCTTATTTTTTGTGACACTCCTAGCTATGGTTGGGCACTTTGTTTATAAAGTTCTAAATATATGTATTCAAACATTTATTTGCCTTGACTCAGAATGTTCAACTTTCCTTATTTTTCAGACAGTCAGTTTCATATTTGGGATAATGCATTTTAATTTAACTTTTTTTCTTACCTTAAATTTGACTTTTTCCCTGTGGGCTGTTAGGCTCGCGGGGGCTGAAAATGCTTCATTTTATTGCGTCATTCTTGGCGCGGACTTTTTTGGCGCAAAAATTCTATTTCCGTTTCCGGCGTCATACGTGTCGCCGGAAGTTGCGTCATTTTTTTGACGTTATTTTGCGCCAAAAATGTCGGCGTTCCGGATGTGGCGTCATTTTTGGCGCCAAAAAGCATTTAGGCGCCAAATAATGTGGGCGTCTTATTTGGCGCGAAAAAATATGGGCGTCACTCTTTGTCTCCACATTATTTAAGTCTCATTTTTTATTGCTTCTGGTTGCTAGAAGCTTGTTCTTTGGCATTTTTTCCCATTCCTGAAACTGTCATTTAAGGAATTTGATCAATTTTGCTTTATATATATGTTGTTTTTTCTCTTACATATTGCAAGATGTCTCACGTTGCATCTGAGTCAGAAGATACTACAGGAAAATCGCTGTCAAGTGCTGAATCTACCAAAGCTAAGTGTATCTGCTGTAAACTTTTGGTAGCTATTTCTCCAGCTGTTGTTTGTATTGATTGTCATGACAAACTTGTTAAAGCAGATAATATTTCCTTTAGTAAAGTACCATTGCCTGTTGCAGTTCCTTCAACATCTAAGGTGCAGAATGTTCCTGATAATATAAGAGATTTTGTTTCTGAATCCATAAAGAAGGCTATGTCTGTTATTTCTCCTTCTAGTAAACATAAAAAATCTTTTAAAACTTCTCTCCCTACAGATGAATTTTTAACTGAACATCATCATTCTGATTCTGATGATTCCTCTGGTTCAGAGGATTCTGTCTCAGAGGTTGATGCTGATAAATCTTCATATTTATTTAAAATGCAATTTATTAGTTCTTTGCTTAAAGAAGTCCTAATTGCTTTAGAAATAGAGGATTCTGGTCCTCTTGATACTAAATCTAAACGTTTAAATAAGGTTTTTAAAACTCCTGTAGTTATTCCAGAAGTTTTTCCTGTCCCTGATGCTATTTCTGCAGTAATTTCCAAAGAATGGGATAATTTGGGTAATTCATTTACTCCTTCTAAACGTTTTAAGCAATTATATCCTGTGCCGCCTGACAGATTAGAATTTTGGGACAAGATCCCTAAAGTTGATGGGGCTATTTCTACCCTTGCTAAACGTACTACTATTCCTACGTCAGATGGTACTTCGTTTAAGGATCCTCTAGATAGGAAAATGGAGTCCTTTCTAAGAAAAGCTTATCTGTGTTCAGGTAATCTTCTTAGACCTGCTATATCTTTGGCTGATGTTGCTGCAGCTTCAACTTTTTGGTTGGAAACTTTAGCGCAACAAGTAACACATTGTGATTCTCATGATATTATTATTCTTCTTCAGCATGCTAATAATTTTATCTGTGATGCCATTTTTGATATTATCAGAGTTGATGTCAGGTTTATGTCTCTAGCTATTTTAGCTAGAAGAGCTTTATGGCTTAAAACTTGGAATGCTGATATGGCTTCTAAATCAACTTTACTTTCCATTTCTTTCCAGGGTAACAAATTATTTGGTTCTCAGTTGGATTCCATTATTTCAACTGTTACTGGTGGGAAAGGAACTTTTTTACCACAGGATAAAAAATCTAAAGGTAAAAACAGGGCTAATAATCGTTTTCGTTCCTTTCGTTTCAACAAAGAACAAAAGCCTGATCCTTCATCCTCAGGAGCAGTTTCAGTTTGGAGACCATCTCCAGTCTGGAATAAATCCAAGCCAGCTAGAAAGGCAAAGCCTGCTTCTAAGTCCACATGAAGGTGCGGCCCTCATTCCAGCTCAGCTGGTAGGGGGCAGGTTACGTTTTTTCAAGGAAATTTGGATCAATTCTGTTCACAATCTTTGGATTCAGAGCATTGTTTCAGAAGGGTACAGAATTGGTTTCAAGTTGAGACCTCCTGCAAAGAGATTTTTTCTTTCCCGTGTCCCAGCAAATCCAGTAAAAGCTCAAGCATTTCTGAAATGTGTTTCAGATCTAGAGTTGACTGGAGTAATTATGCCAGTTCCAGAACAGGGGATGGGGTTTTATTCAAATCTCTTCATTGTACCAAAGAAGGAGAATTCCTTCAGACCAGTTCTGGATCTAAAAATATTGAATCGTTATGTAAGGATACCAACGTTCAAGATGGTAACTGTAAGGACTATCTTACCTTTTGTTCAGCAAGGGAATTATATGTCCACAATAGATTTACAGGATGCATATCTGCATATTCCGATTCATCCAGATCACTATCAGTTTCTGAGATTCTCTTTCCTAGACAAGCATTACCAGTTTGTGGCTCTGCCGTTTGGCCTAGCTACAGCTCCAAGAATTTTTACAAAGGTTCTCGGTGCCCTGCTGTCTGTAATCAGAGAACAGGGTATTGTGGTATTTCCTTATTTGGACGATATCTTGGTACTTGCTCAGTCTTTACATTTAGCAGAATCTCATACGAATCGACTTGTGTTGTTTCTTCAAGATCATGGTTGGAGGATCAATTTACCAAAAAGTTCTTTGATTCCTCAGACAAAGGTAACCTTTCTGGGTTTCCAGATGGATTCAGTGTCCATGACTCTGTCTTTAACAGACAAGAGACGTTTAAAATTGATTACAGCTTGTCGAAACCTTCAGTCACAATCATTCCCTTCGGTAGCCTTATGCATGGAAATTCTAGGTCTTATGACTGCTGCATCGGACGCGATCCCCTTTGCTCGTTTTCACATGCGACCTCTTCAGCTCTGTATGCTGAAGCAATGGTGCAAGGATTACACGAAGATATCTCAATTAATATCTTTAAAACCGATTGTTCGACACTCTCTAACATGGTGGACAGATCACCATCGTTTAATTCAGGGGGCTTCTTTTGTGCTTCCGACCTGGACTGTAATTTCAACAGATGCAAGTCTCACAGGTTGGGGAGCTGTGTGGGGATCTCTGACGGCACAAGGAGTTTGGGAATCTCAGGAGGTGAGATTACCGATCAATATTTTGGAACTCCGTGCAATTTTCAGAGCTCTTCAGTTTTGGCCTCTTCTGAAGAGAGAATCGTTCATTTGTTTTCAGACAGACAATGTCACAACTGTGGCATACATCAATCATCAAGGAGGGACTCACAGTCCTCTGGCTATGAAAGAAGTATCTCGAATTTTGGTTTGGGCGGAATCCAGCTCCTGTCTAATCTCTGCGGTTCATATTCCAGGTGTAGACAATTGGGAAGCGGATTATCTCAGTCACCAAACGTTGCATCCGGGCGAATGGTCTCTTCACCCAGAGGTATTTCTTCAGATTGTTCAAATGTGGGAACTTCCAGAAATAGATCTGATGGCGTCCCATCTAAACAAGAAACTTCCCAGGTATCTGTCCAGATCCCGGGATCCTCAGGCGGAGGCAGTGGATGCATTATCACTTCCTTGGAAGTATCATCCTGCCTATATCTTTCCGCCTCTAGTTCTTCTTCCAAGAGTAATCTCCAAGATTCTGAAGGAATGCTCGTTTGTTCTGCTGGTAGCTCCGGCATGGCCTCACAGGTTTTGGTATGCGGATCTTGTCCGGATGGCCTCTTGCCAACCGTGGACTCTTCCGTTAAGACCAGACCTTCTGTCACAAGGTCCTTTTTTCCATCAGGATCTGAAATCCTTAAATTTAAAGGTATGGAGATTGAACGCTTGATTCTTCGTCAAAGAGGTTTCTCTGACTCTGTGATTAATACTATGTTACAGGCTCGTAAATCTGTATCTCGAGAGATATATTATAGAGTCTGGAAGACTTATATTTCTTGGTGTCTTTCTCATCATTTTTCCTGGCATTCTTTTAGAATACCGAGAATTTTACTGTTCCTTCAGGATGGTTTAGATAAGGGTTTGTCCGCAAGTTCTTTAAAAGGACAAATCTCTGCTCTTTCTGTTCTTTTTCACAGAAAGATTGCTATTCTTCCTGATATTCATTGTTTTGTACAAGCTTTGGTTCGTATAAAACCTGTCATTAAGTCAATTTCTCCTCCTTGGAGTTTGAATTTGGTTCTGGGAGCTCTTCAAGCTCCTCCGTTTGAACCTATGCATTCATTGGACATTAAATTACTTTCTTGGAAAGTTTTGTTCCTTTTGGCCATCTCTTCTGCCAGAAGAGTTTCGGAATTATCTGCTCTTTCTTGTGAGTCTCCTTTTCTGATTTTTCATCAGGATAAGGCGGTGTTGCGAACTTCTTTTGAATTTTTACCTAAAGTTGTGAATTCCAACATTATTAGTAGAGAAATTGTGGTTCCTTCATTATGTCCTAATCCTAAGAATTCTAAGGAGAAATTGTTGCATTCTTTGGATGTTGTTAGAGCTTTGAAATATTATGTTGAAGCTACGAAATCTTTTCGTAAGACTTTTAGTCTATTTGTTATCTTTTCCGGTTCTAGAAAAGGCCAGAAAGCTTCTGCCATTTCTTTGGCATCTTGGTTGAAATCTTTAATTCATCTTGCCTATGTTGAGTCGGGTAAAACTCCGCCTCAGAGAATTACAGCTCATTCTACTAGGTCAGTTTCTACTTCCTGGGCGTTTAGGAATGAAGCTTCGGTTGACCAGATCTGCAAAGCAGCAACTTGGTCCTCTTTGCATACTTTTACTAAATTCTACCATTTTGATGTATTTTCTTCTTCTGAAGCAGTTTTTGGTAGAAAAGTACTTCAGGCAGCGGTTTCAGTTTGAATCTTCTGCTTATGTTTTTCGTTAAACTTTATTTTGGGTGTGGATTATTTTCAGCAGGAATTGGCTGTCTTTATTTTATCCCTCCCTCTCTAGTGACTCTTGTGTGGAAAGATCCACTTCTTGGGTAGTCATTATCCCATACGTCACTAGCTCATGGACTCTTGCTAATTACATGAAAGAAAACATAATTTATGTAAGAACTTACCTGATAAATTCATTTCTTTCATATTAGCAAGAGTCCATGAGGCCCGCCCTTTTTTTTGTGGTGGTTATGATTTTGTATAAAGCACAATTATTCCAATTCCTTATTTTATATGCTTTCGCACTTTTTTTCTTATCACCCCACTTCTTGGCTATTCGTTAAACTGAATTGTGGGTGTGGTGAGGGGTGTATTTGTAGGCATTTTGAGGTTTGGGAAACTTTGCCCCTCCTGGTAGGAATGTATATCCCATACGTCACTAGCTCATGGACTCTTGCTAATATGAAAGAAATGAATTTATCAGGTAAGTTCTTACATAAATTATGTTTTTCTCCTAACCGTTGGTCGAATGACTGGGGGGCGGAGCCTGAGGGGAGCTATATGGACAGCTCTGCTGTGTGCTCTCTTTGCCACTTCCTGTAGGGATTGAGAATATCCCACAAGTAAGGATGAAGCCGTGGACCGGATACACCGTAGGAGAAAGAAATTTATCAGGTAAACATAAATTCTGTTTTTTATTTTTTGTAACTTAGTTGTTAGTTTTTGGTAACTTAGTAATTTTTTAGTGTAGATTTAAATTAATTGAGTAGGGTTAGGTGTTTAAATATATAATATAGGAGAAATAAAAAACAGAGGGGCGCCTCATGTGTGGTATAGTCTGATTGAAGACATAAGAAAAAGCAACAGAATAGCCAAATGAGTACTCACATACTCCACGAGCACACTCATGTGCTGGTAGGGGCAGGCTGTAGATTTAGATGGGTGTGACAGCTCACCCT